>NC_086329.1:39557579-39905079 GCF_036172605.1 Pelobates fuscus | reverse complement strand
GGTCATAGCAATCTACAAAATGGAGATAGGACAGAAAGGAGATGGGCTTTAGAACAGTATAAGGAGGGTGGAGACGGGGGGAGGGGCAAGCTCAGAACAGAGAAGCTATGTAATGTTGGTAATTCACAAAATAAACAAGAGACGCATGATATTAAATGTATGCTTACTAATGCAAGGAGCCTAAATAACAAAATGGGGGAACTAGAGGCATTAGCATACACTAAACAATATGATATAATAGGCATAACTGAAACATGGTGGGATGAGACACATGACTGGGCAGTTAACTTAAATGGGTACACATTATTTAGGAAGGATAGGAAAAACAAGAAGGGTGGTGGGGTATGTTTGTATGTCAACCATGATTTAAAGCCAAATCTTAAGCAAATTGAATGCGATGAGGAAAATGTGGAAGCTTTATGGGTAAATATCTGCTTGGGGGAAAAGAAGGGAAACCAACTATTGGTTGGGATATGTTATAAACCACCTAATGTTAATATTGACGAGGAACAACAGCTGTTTGAGCAAATTGAGAAAGCTGCAAATCTTGGTAACACTTTAATTATTGGAGATTTTAATTACCCAGACATAAATTGGGACATAGGGACTAGTAGCTCAGCAAAGGGAATTAGGTTTTTAAACTTGTTAAATGACAACTTCATGTCACAACTTGTACAAGCACCAACTAGAATGGACGCTTGTCTGGACCTGGTTTTAACAAACAACGTTGATCTTTTGACCAACATTCAAGTAGGTGAGCACTTGGGAAATAGTGATCACAATATAGTGTCCTTTGAAATAAACTCAAAAAAACAAAAGCACATGGGGTATACTAAAACATATAATTTTAAAAAGGCCAATTTCAATAAGATAAGGGAAGCTTTACAATATATTGACTGGCATAAACTCTTTAGTGAAAAGAACACTGAGGATAAATGGATCATCTTCCAACAAATATTAGAAAGGTACATTTCTCAGTATGTACCATTGGGAAATAAGTATAAAAGAAACAAATTAAAACCAATGTGGCTTAGTAGAGAAGTAAAACAAGAGATTAAAAATAAGAAAAGGGCATTTAAAGCATTTAAATCAGACAAATCAGATGCATCTTATAAAAGATATAAGAAAGCAAATAATGCGTGCAAAAAGGCAATTAAACTTGCTAAACTTCAAAATGAAAAAATGATAGCTAAAGAGAGCAAAACCAACCCCAAAGCATTTTTTAAGTACATAAATTCCAAAAAACCCAAAAATGAAAGTATAGGTACACTTAAAACTGAAACGGGGGTGTTGGTTAATGAAGACCAAGAAAAGGCAGGAATTCTAAATAACTATTTCTCCTCCGTATATATTAAAGAAGAACCCATGGCAATAGATGTGCAAATGATTGCTACTAAAAACTTGCAGAATAATTGTAATTGGTTAACTCAAGACAATGTGCTGCAGCAACTAAAGAAAGTTAATATAAACAAAGCTCCAGGGCCTGACGGTATCCATCCACGTGTACTTAAGGAACTAAGTGTAGAAATAAGTGAACCTCTGTTTTTAATCTTTCAAGATTCTTTTCTTTCAGGAAGTGTTCCGGAGGATTGGAGGAAGGCAGATGTGGTTCCTATATTCAAAAAGGGTTCAAAATCCTTGCCTGGAAATTATAGACCTGTGAGCTTAACTTCTGTGGCTGGTAAAATATTTGAAAGGTTATTAAGGGATAATATTCAAGAATTCCTTGAGAAGAATATGGTTATCAGCAAAAATCAGCACGGTTTTATGAAGCACAGGTCATGTCAAACTAACTTGATTGCTTTCTACGAAGAAGTAAGTAGAAGTATAGATCAGGGTGTTGCAGTGGATGTGATCTATTTGGATTTTGCCAAGGCATTTGATACAGTTCCACACAAAAGATTAGTGTTCAAACTCAAGGAAATCGGTCTCGATGAAAATGCTTGTTCTTGGGTAGAACATTGGCTTAAAAACAGAATACAAAGAGTTGTCGTTAATGGTAAATTTTCAAGCTGGACAGAGGTGGCAAGTGGTGTCCCTCAGGGGTCTGTTCTGGGACCCCTTCTATTTAACATTTTTATAAATGATCTTGAAGACAGCATTGAAAGTCATGTTTCAGTGTTTGCAGATGACACAAAACTTTGTAAAATAATACAATGTGAGCAAGATATTACTTTGCTGCAGAAGGATTTAGATAGACTGGGGGACTGGGCACTCAAATGGCAGATGAAATTTAATGTTGAAAAATGCAAAGTTATGCACTTCGGCGTAAAGAATACACAAGCAACGTATACCCTTAATGGAAGCGAATTAGGGATAACAACACACGAAAAGGACTTGGGAATTGTTATAGACAACAAACTATGCAACAATGTGCAATGTCAATCAGCAGTGGCCAAGGCCAGTAAGGTATTGTCATGCATGAAAAAGGGCATTCATTCTCGGGACGAGAATATCATTTTGCCTCTCTATAAATCACTGGTAAGACCACATATTGAATATGCTGTGCAATTTTGGGCACCTGTTCTAAAGAAGGATATCATGGCACTAGAAAAAGTGCAGAGGCGGGCTACAAAATTAATAAAAGGAATGGAACATATCAGCTATGAAGAAAGGTTAACAAATTTAAACCTATTTAGTTTAGAAAAACGTCGCCTGAGAGGGGATATGATAACATTATACAAATATATTCGGGGCCAATACAAACCATTGTGTGGAAATCTATTCACAAACCGGACTTTACATAGGACACGAGGCCATGCGTTTAGACTGGAAGAAAGAAGATTTCGTCTAAGGCAAAGGAAAGGTTTTTTTACTGTAAGAACAATCAGGATGTGGAATTCTCTGCCTGAAGAAGTGGTTTTATCAGAGTCCATACAGATGTTCAAACAGCTACTAGATGCATACTTGCAAAGACAGAATATTCAAGGATATAATCTTTCAATGTAGGGTAATAACTGCTTGATTCAAGGATAAATCTGACTGCCATTCTGGGGTCAAGAAGGAATTTTTTGTCCTAGCTTGTTGCAAAATTGTGCTTCAAACTGGGTTTTTTTCTTTTTTTTTTTTTTTTTTTTTTTCTTTTCTTTTGGATCAACAGCAAAAAACAGGTGTGAGGAAGGCTGAACTTGATGGACGCAAGTCTCTTTTCAGCTATCTAACTATGTAACTATGTAATGACCACTGTGACGGCTCCCAGCAGGGGACTCAAGTGTTTGCTGCCAAGGATTCCCTTTCCCCCCAACGATTAAAACTCAGAGAGGATAAATTAGTGTTTATAGCTGTTGTAGCAGATTCACCCCAAGCATTAGCCGAGACTTGTTCTAAGGCAGTGGTAGTCAACCTTTTTCTACCTGCCGCCCACTGCATCTTTCTTGATGGAAAAATGTCCTTAATGCCCACCAGTTTTCGCGCAAGTGCAGAATATTTTTTAGAAAGGAGGGTGTTTTAAAAAAAAAAAATGTACGTACATTTATCTTTTTATTTCTACTTAATGAAGGTTTATAATGTTTTTAACTTTATAAAGTTTAATGAGAAAACAATAAAGTAAATTGAAATTACCTTTACTAGTGATTAATGAGATCCTTGAGGTTGATGCTGCGAGACTAAATATTTGATATCTGGTTAAATTTTCATAAGGAACAAACGAAGGTCTCCTTTTTCGGTGATATTCAGACAACTTCTCTGTTTGCGCATAATATGACTTCTCATCTGTGCGTCAGCTCATCTCCTCTCCCTCCTCAATTCCCCTCCCCACCTTTTTTTTCCCTTTTTTTCTATTTTTTAACCGTCCTTATAGCAATGCCCAGTAGGAAGGCTGAGCTAGGTTGCCCACTTACTATAGCCCACTATAACAGACAGACACACAAGACACACATACACACATACAGACACACACAAATACACATACATACATACAAACAGACAGACACACATACAGACACACACAGGGATTGAGAGCGCTTGTGACAGTTTTACCAGACCGCGGCTGGTCCGTGGTCCAATCTAGAGTTCCTGGGTTATTGGTGGTTGCTTCCGGTCAGGTGCGCCGTGCCTCTGTAGCCTTCCTGTGGATTTCCAATGCTCCCTGGGGGCTGCTAGGAAGGGCACTGGACTGGGAGGCACGACCTGTGGGGTGGGTTAAATATGGTAAAAAAAAACACTCTTTTAGAGGAAGGTGGTCTTTGGAGCCATGTCAAATTCCTGGGTGACTGGGTTGTCTGTTAGAGTAACCCTTTAAAGTTTAGGCTTATCCTGGCAGTGGCTCTAATTTATCTTTTAATACATGTGTGCTATGCTAGTCTCTTGTAAACAAAGCTACTGAGGACATATATCAGAACCTCAGATGTGGTTGTTCTGAAACCTTGGGAGAGACTTTTTTGTGGTTAGTCTAAAAGCATTTCTACTGAAGCCTAATTTAGATGTTTATCATTAGTGATAGTAAAGGTTTTCCATTTATTTTTTTCATATCATTTGGATGCGAGAAGCTTCCTAAGAATTAGAGTACTGATTTTAACAAGTGCCATTAAATCTGCTGGTCATTAGGGATAGTGGTCCTGTTTTGTGGCTTACACAGAGTCCTTGATTAAGTATGTTTTGTCTGACAGGGAGCTTGATGGGAATTCAACTAAGACTGTAATCAAGAAAATTCTAATTATGAATCTGATTTATTAAAATCCAACTCAAGGAATAAGAATTGACCGGGTCTCCTATGAATGTTGGCTCAAGCTACTTCAATACAAATGATTTAAAGGAGAGTGTCACTGTTCTAGAACTGGCAGATTCTCATTCCCTCAAGCCAATAATCACAATTACAGTGCAGAGTGGGGTGATAGTACGGCGTAGGTAGGTAGGAAAAAAATGCACTTACCTCACCGGCACTTCTGTGTTCAGGATAATATAATCTCATGCACACGTCTTAAGAGAGATGCTGATCTGGCATTCCATTCATAGAGCCATATACAGACATGAGCTATGCATATGATATAAATTATAAAATACAATCCATTGAGAATTCTAAAAAAGCACAACTTACTTAGTTATCAGGTTGTGCAAATATCTCACGAGTGACATTTCCGATTTAAAAAATCCCAAGTTCATACAATTTTTATTATTTGGTAGTAAGTATGAAATAAAAATACTGAAAATTTCCACTATCCGCTATTGGCAAGTGAAAATTCAACCATAGCAAGTAGAACTTTGTCCCTGGTGGGTTTGCCATAGACCCTCCAGGTTTGCAGTAAATGGTTACTTTTAGGCCTGTCTGAGTGTCTGGTAGTGCAGGGCTTGAAATTTTGAGGCCCGAAAATGAGTGTAAAACAGTACCTGTAAAAAGCACCTATTTCATACAAAACAAAACCGAAAAGAATAATTACAAAATAACCAATGACATGACAAAAGGCTTGGATCCAGCCCCCCAAATTTTCTGTTTGGCTGTTTCAGCCTGATATTCGCAATACTGTTTTCATTTCTGTAAAATTCAAGGTTTTATAAAATAACTGTTACTGTAAGTGAATCTTCTCCTGTTTGTTGGCAGAAGTGGTTATTACAAGCAGTACTATTTTGGTGATTTAGTGAACTTTTGTGAGCAAAGTCTCAAATCCATGAAGTCTGTGTCATGTCTGAGCAATCCCCAACATGATTTTGTGGAAAGACCTGAACAACCCACGGCATGGTTTTGTAGGAAGACCAGAACAATCCATGGCATGGTCTTGTAGAAAGGCCCAACATGGTCTTGTAGAGAGGCCTAGATAATCCACAGCATGGTCTTGTAGAATAGACCTGAGCAATCCCCAGCATTGTCTTGTAGAATAGACCTGAGCAATCCCCAGCATGGTCTTGTAGAGAGGCCTAGATAATCCACAGCAGGGTCTTCTAGATAGGCCTAGATAATCCACAGCATGGTCTTGTAGAGAGGCCTAGATAATCTACAGCATGGTCTTCTAGACAGGCCTAGATAATCCACAGCATGGTCTTGTAGAATAGACCTGAGAAATCCACAGCATCGTCTTGTAGAATAGACCTGAGCAATCCCCAGCATCGTCTTGTAGAGAGGCCTAGATAATCCACAGCATGGTCTTCTAGATGGGCCTAGATAATCCACAGCATGGTCTTGTAGAATAGACCTGAGAAATTTCCAGCATGGTCTTTTAGAAAGACTCAAGCTTCCTGAATAGGTTGTTCATTAGACTCCCCATAATCATTTTAACTCCTCAACATGCATGGTTGATGTAGAGAGAAATTATTCCACAAGTCCACTATACAGGCATAGGGGGTTCTCTAGTCCCCAAGAGAATTAATGGTTATCCCCTATCACACTACTGATGGCATTGAGTGATCTGAATTACAATGCAACCTGCATTAGAAGGAGAAGCCTATAGTTAAGATATCACTGCCTGTTTGTACTTTCTCTGACTGCAGCCAGGTTGTACAGGTTGCCAAAGATACTAAATGAAAAGTTATTTTCATTTGTTAACAATATGTAACGAATATATGCCCCAACACGCAGGATTCAACTAAACAAAGGACAACACAGAGGAGAGATACATCTACCGGACCTTAGAATGGCCGGACTCGACGTATATAAGAGGAGACAGAGTCAGGAACGATCCAAGGTCAAGGGCACAAAGAGACAGCGTAAACTAGCGTAAACTAGGACTAGCCGGGGTCTGGTACACAGTTAACAGCAAGCCGGCAAACAGAACAGATAAGGATAAAGAGATAACGTAGTCAGAAACAAAGCCAAGGTCAATACGAAGGAACACAACTGAACACAACAAGCGCTAAAGGGAACTGAAACTGAAACCACGATAGGGCAGGGAATAAAGGGAGAGGTAAGTTTAAATAGCTTCTAAACTACTTTGATTGGCTCCTGTCATATCCACACCCCCAAAAGGTAAGTGTATGGGGAGTGTGGCATGACAGGGGCCAATGGGAGCCTTTTGACAATGTGGGCTCCCTCTGTCTCTTTAAGAGCGCGCCCGATACCCACGGCGCGCTCTTAGATCCAGGCGGGACACGTGACCGCTTCTCGCGGTCACTGCCCGCCTTCCTAGTGAAGCCGTCGGATGAGCCGTGCACGGCTCGTGCAGCAGGACCGCGCACGGCTAGAAGAGAGGACCGCGACCGGACCCTGGATAAGGTAAGTAACGCTACATAATATAACTTAAAAAATGTGTATATTTGTTGTTGGGGCTGAGCTGTGTACATATTCTGATAAGGATGTCTTTCTGCTGTAAGGGGGCGTGGCTACGGAGGCAAACTTATGGGGCAGCATTCGGCAAACCATTTTTTTGTGCTTTGTGCAAAAGCTATAAATATTCGAGAATGCAAACAACTACAGCATATTAACAATGCCAAAACCTTTCAAATGCAATAAAGTTGTACTGGATGCCCGGAGTGTTCCTTTAAGTTACTAGAAAAAATGGAAAAGAGAGATTTGTGTGCCAAAATACAACAATCAGATAGCATAAGACACATGTAATTAGCTGAAAGCAAACAGTGCTTAGAAAAGCTTAAATTAACCAAAAGTAACAGAAAGGAGCTTTTAACCATGTTGAACACAAGAAGTTTCCCTTTGTTAGTCTCCCTTTATTCACTTCTTCAATTCAAATTAATTTAAACATAGAATGTGACGGCAGATAAGAACCATTCGGCCCATCTAGTCTGCCCAGTTTTCTAAATACTTTCATTAGTCCCTGGCCTTATCTTATAGTTAGGATAGCCTTATGTCTATCCCACGCATGCTTAAACTCCTTTACTGTGTTAACCTCTACCACTTCAGCTGGAAGGCTATTCAATGCATCCACTACCCTCTCAGTAAAGTAATACTTCCTGATATTATTTTTAAATTTAATTGCTGAGTGAGCATATATTTTTCTGCCTAATGTGGGCATCTTTCAGCACTTAACTAGTGCAATATTTCTCTCTTTTGGGCAAACATGTTAGACAGTAAAACATTAAAATGTTTTAGAAAGGGAAAATAATTTTTATAACAACCTTAAAGTGAAAATCAGCTGGTAACACCATATTGAGGCAAGGCACCTGCTATCCATCTTGTGTAATTAGTACTAATACCATATGGCCAGTATTCTAATACTACAGGGAAATTGCCTGGATTAGCGTTTTCAAAAATAAAGAAAAGGAAGATACTAAATGAAAAGTTAGTTATTTTCATTTGTTAACACGATAACTAAATATGTGTATATTTAAAAAAAAAAATGTTTAACTAAATGAGTGTTTTCATTTGGCTAATTCCTCGTCTATAAAATTGCATGTTTTATAATAAACACATTATAATATTAAAGAAAGAAAAGTAACGATGAATAGCTGGTTCTGTGACCATAGTGTGTGCTAGCATTCCACATGATTTTTCATTTGGCTACTATAATTATGGTCATTTGGCACTGATGTTAACCACTAGCAGCCAATAGTAGTTTTATTTAATTTTGTCCTCATCACAGTGTGAAAATAAGAGATACTTCTACACACTGGGCAGAGCTACTGCCGTCTAGAACTGTCAATCTCTCAACTGTCACCAGTGACGGCTGCACAAATATTGGCTGTGTCTATGGACGCAGGATGCTCGGTAGACCTCAATGCTGTACTTTCGCACAGGTGCGAGAGTACAGAAGTGACGTCGACTTGTGACGTATGCGAGGACCAGCCAAAAGAAGATGGCGTTGCCCGCAAAGGACCAGTTCAGGTAAGTAAATCTCACTCTTCCATGAGATTTCTATACAGCCCAGCCACCGGACCACCAACGATGATGTTGCCATACGATGACAGTGACGCTTAACTTCCTATTCCTTGTTTAGACTTATAACTAGTGTTGTGGGTGGACAGCTCCTCTATATCTTCACCTGTACCCCCTCAAGGCTTCTGTATCACAGAGTCACACACTTCAATGTAAATAGAGCATCACTGCACAAAGATACACTAAGAGGCTGTGGTGAAGGCCACAACAAAGAGAAGTCAAAAACTTATGTGGACAATAAGCCAGTTATTAGATGAGTAATGATTCCCTTGTTCATTTCAAAACTGCCAAAACGTTTCACTGGAGGTAATCCTATTTCCTAGTTGTATGAACAAGGAAGCGAGCAGCGGTTACAATTCCCTGGGATTGAAGACATATCCCGCTAACTTTAATGCCAACGGGTAAATATAGGTGGATTGGTGGCCAGCAACAATATATCAGCTCACATCACTATGTTTATTGCTCTTCCTTTGATGAAAGCTGATTCTGCCGGCCTCAGACAACGTATCCAAAAAGAGAGGCAAGTTCAGGGCAGGGATGTAATAAAAACTAATGATTTGACCTACCTTCCACTGAACTTCTTAATGCAAGAATTTGAGGTGAGTTCCACTAACATTCATGAGGACAAATGGGGAGATATATGACCAGTAAATTAACAGAGTGCTCATTTTTAGAGGAGCTCCTAGAGCAGGATTTATTACAAATGTTCCCTACGACCTTGTATTGGACCGCATGCACTATTATTATTTATCTAACACTCTCTAAATATAAGCTACTTACTATCGGAATCCAGCTGAGCTGGACACGGTTTCCAATTTCCAATGCATTGCATTCCGTGACCAGCAACCAGCATTGATTTCCGCAGAATTTTTATATTGCAAGTGAAGGGTAATATAACCACTTTCTGCCTTCTTGTCAAATCTATGTCAGATTACGATATACAACATTACACTATTCCGAAAAGACTCTGCAATAAAGTGGTTCATTTTTAAAGTAAAAAGACTGAATTCCATGATGAATAAGTAAAGACATTCAAATTGATCTGGGTGGCCTGTGATAGTGAGGGAACTGTGGCAAAATCAATACTACTGATCATCCATATTATGTTTGTTTGCTGCAGTCATGCTCTGGCAATTTTGTAGGACTGTTATCCATGGATTTCTTTAAATGTTTACACTGCAGCTAGGAAATCTGAGCAGGGACAGGATGATAAATCTTAAAGCGGCACTGTCATGGCCACACCTTTTTTTAACCCCTCTCCTGATGCCTCTACACTGTATTGTCCCCCCAATCACCCGCAAATGCCTGTAGGTGCCCCATTTCACCTTTTTGTACGTCATTATTTTTGCTTCAGACTTATTTCTTAAGTGCCGCCATTTTAGTGTTCCTGGAAATGCCATTTAACGCATCGCCTTCATCTGCCCACACTAGCTCGTGTGGTCGCATTCCTACACATGACCACTTCACAGAACGTTCGGGAAAGGGCGAAAGAAGGCAACCCGAGAATACGGAGGTAAAGTGAGTGAGTAGTGTAAAAAACCTTCATAGACACAGGAAGTGGAGCTTACTTAAGCTCCACCCAAAGTCTAAGGAAGTCAGGCATAGGAAAAATACATAAGTATTCATACATATATTATGCATTTAGTTACAAATAGATGAAAAAAAGAAAGACAGAGTAGGAAAGAGCAACAGAAAAGGAAGCGATTGGAAAAAGGTAAGTACGGCGTGACAGTAGCGCTTTAACAGTGATTTCACAGTCCTATCCAAAATGCCTTGCTTAAATCTAAGGACTGCATACAGACTGTATCTATAGGAAGTATAAACGACACTGCACCCAACCAAGTATTGAATAGAGCAGAACCCTTCAATGTATATACAGGAAAGAATGGACAGCTCACAGGAGTCTGTAACATATACAACCCAGCAAGGTGAGTAAAATGTGTTTTGCTACAGATATACAACAATGAACAGACGGTCTCAAAGGAGTGTGTGGAAAATATCTATTGATGCACACAGTCAGTGGTACATGCAACGTATTGGCTATAGAACCATAAGCATGTGCGATGAATGCTTTGTGGCGGAAGCATGTGCCACTGACTGTGTGCATCAATAAATATTTTCCACACACTCCTGTGAGACCGTCTGTTCATTGCTGTATATCTGTAGAAAACCACATTTACTCACCTTGCTGGGTTGTATATGTTACTTGATAATGCTCTTATTAGCTTACTATATCTGTAGAGATGGCACCAATTGACATCTTCTGGATTTGTCTAATTGTGTTAAGGTGAGAAATCTCCCATTTGTGGTTAATAAAGCATATGTTTCATTATGCATACAGTGATTATGAATACAGATATTATAACGGTGGGCGATGACAGAAGGGTTAGGACATATTTTTAACCTGTTTATAACAATGAGAGTATTTTTTTAGCCTTTTTATAACAATCATAAATTATTTTTTTATGATTTTTTTTTTCTGTTTGTGTTAATGTTTTTACTATTTGCCAACTATTTATTAATGTCAACTTTTATTTAGATCAGAACAAAATATGCACCCGCAGGTTAACCAAGGCATTACTAGCAGTTTCAAGACGTTTCTTAGGCAGAGAACATGTTAAAAACCTTAAAGGGACACTCCATACACCTAAAGAACTTTAGCTTGCTGAATTACTTTATGGGTAAAGAGTGTGTCCTATTTTATTCATTTTACAAACAGTGCAGATTTCAATAGAAAATTGCACTTTTATAAATTCCCCTGGTTACACCCCCTGGCGTTTAAACAACATATTCTGTTACTTGCTGTTTGGTTAGCTCAGTGAAGCTAAACTCAAGAAGCAGCAATTGCTCAGAGCACCTGCCTTGCAAAGACTTCTCATTGCCCTTCATTAGTCTGTGATTGGACAGCCACCGAAAGTCTGAGCTGGGGAAGAAGGGGAGGGCTTGCAAAGGCTGCAGATGAGATCTGCAACTTTAGCAAATTGTTTTTAGATATACCTTGAATTTTAATAAATGCATAATTAAATCCATGCATGCTTTCATATCTACTAAATAGTTTTTTTTAAAAATAAACATTATTCCATTGGAGTGTTTCTATATATTACACATTCCTTAACATTACCATACCACCTAACATTTAAAACAGACAAAGAGAGACCCTGTTAGGGGTGCAGATGGGGTTGTGACCAGGGGCAGGGCTGTTCTGAGAAATCTTAGGTGATTTACTGATAAAAATGTATGCAATTAAAATGAACATAAACAATGTATATATAATAAACACAGAGTGATTCTAAGCATATTTACCTCTGATGAGAAACCACTGGCTAAACTCGTGTCGGGGATTCTACTTGTCTTTCCTTATAGCATTGCATATTACTAGGCACCTTACTAAATGAACAATTTGCGTATTTACACAACATTGATGGGAAGCCTGTAGTTTCATCCTTATTTTTAATCTTGTGTTTTTAGTTTGGCTTTTTGCCGTTCCCGATTTGTTAAGTCACGTATCACATCACAGCTTGCTACTATTAGAATCAATTGAAAATATTAGAGTAGCCAGGAGCTAGTTGGAGGAGGAGGTAATTTTGGGGGTGCCCTCTAGGGCACGTATAGGCAGATTAAGGACTTACTCTCCTGCCGGCTCGATTCTCCATCTCCCCCTCCTGCTGGACGGTATCTGTTTGTTTATATTCATATTTACATTCACACTTACCTATTTTCATTTACCTCCTATATCATAGCTGTTACATTAGACCAGACTGTGAGCTCCAGTCTGTATCGTCCACGTGTGTGACTGTTATATCATAGTGTCTACATAGGTTATGTTACTGTTAACTGTTTTTTGTTACAACAGTCTTACTACCCCATTAGTGTAGCAGGCAATTGCTTCTACAATTGTATTAATTACATATATTAACCTTCGTAGCACTGTTAATGTGCATTTCATTCTTATTAATTGTCCATATTTGGATATTTTTTAACTTAGAATTAAAGTTAAGTTTTACATATATCTTCAGCTGGGTGTATTGGGTTTAAAACTTTTTTGTTGATGTATCATACTTGTGTTTGTGATTAACTTGCTCTACGCCAACATCTTAGTTATTTTTTTAATGATTATTTCATAATTTAGGGGTTGTCCCCCATTTTGTCGGTGGTGATTACCTTTTGCTCCAATTTTCTAGTTACATGTTAGTGATTTTTAACAATAAGACGGATTTCTAGAAACATCTAATGTATCTTAAAAACGTATTACTGTGAGTATTATTGCTCTGTTATTCACTCAGACACCAACAATTTGGAGTTACTAAAAATGAGGGACACTATGATAGATAAGTGGGGCAGAGGCATTTTGGCCCAAAATAGGGTGTTTCCCTCCTAAATAGGGACCTTTGGATAGTATGCATTAGACCAGGGGTGGGGAACCTTCGGCCCTCCAGATGTTCTGCACCATATTTACCATAATACTCTTCCAGCTATAACGCTGTAACATAAAGGGAGATGCAGTACAAAACATCTGGAAGATGGAAGGTTCCCCAACCCTGCATTAGACAGTCCCATTTTGCCTTTAAACATTTACTACAGAGAACATTATTATACATAGATGACATACACCATTACATTATTTAATGTGTCGTGTGGTTTAGCATACTCGGAGTTATCTCATACATATTGGCAATTCGTTTTGAGGCCGGATAATTGGTCTTTGCATGTGGCTGTCCAGCATTTTCCATCTTGGCACCAGAATCCCTTTTACATTGCTCTTTACCACTGTGCCTACCCTGATTTTCACTGTATTGCCATGCTTAGTGTTACACATGCTGAGAATGTTGGAGAATAAATCTAGTTAGTGACATCTGGCAAGCATGTCTGCAGATGTTAGTTTTCAGTATAACGTACCTCCATTCAAATAGACTAGGTGCACTGACTCACATCATTACACCTAGTCCTGCATCGCAGCAGGTAGATCAGGGACTTAATCAGACCCTGCAGAGAGACACGTAACCTGGAATACAGCAACAGAAAAGGACTGCAGCTTGTGTTACCATGGTATTTGTAGAATACGCTCAACCGGAGGATCACGGGAGTTATACTTTGACATCTGTATATCACCAGTAGAATAGCCATTCTTTCTCTCTTTTTTTTTTTCTCCTGAAAATTTTATTTTATTTGTCTCATAAACAAAAGAGAAGGTCACAGAAATAAGAGAAAAGGGGAAGCATCATCGGCACACATTCCATCATACAATTGTCAGCGGAAAACCCAGACACAGGTCACATAGTCTACGGCACAGCATAGTATATCTAATCGGGTTGATCTCATATAAACATTACATAAAGGAAAACAGAATAATAATGTTAACGCCATGGTGGCATAGTCACAAAATCTATATGTATAGTGTGAGAGTGTACGGTCAAATTTTAAACCACTGGTAGAGTGCAAGTCAATACAGGATTTTAGGTGTATTAGGCTTCAGTGAAACCATGACAACTGAGAGAAAAAGCAAAGATGGGGTCTAATGTTTTAAAAGGTGGGTAGGTAGAGCGACAATCATACATTAAGACTACGTTGTAGATTATCCCCAATCCATGTGGGAATAGTCGAGGTTACAGTTTAACCCCTTATGGACCAAACTTCTGGAATAAAAGGGAATCATGACATGTCACACATGTCATGTGTCCTTAAGGGGTTAAGAGGCGTTGGTTACATCCGTAAGGCATGGCTCAGAACATGAGGACAAGACATATCTTATGACAGGATTGATTAGATAAAACCTCCAATTAATGAATAAAGAATAATATGTCCGCAATAAGCTTAAAAGAAACCGTACCAGATAATGTTTCATAAGCAAGTAACAGGGATTGCACTCAATCCACAAGTTGATTGGGTGCTTAGCTAGACCGTAAGCCAGCCCTCGCTCATTAGAACATAGATAAAGAAAAAGAAGGCCCAGGCACTACAAGGCTTAAGGGTAAGGGTTTATTGGAACCTAAAGAACACAAAAACGTTTCAACCCTAAATTGGGTCTTTGACATAGACCTAGTTTAGGGTTGAAACGTTGCTGTGTTGTTCTGCTGGTTCCAATAAATGTGTCAGATAATGTGTCAAACAAAGATTGCAATAAGTTGAGAGTACCCGATATCCATGAGTCCCATAAGTTCCACGCTTCTAGAAGTGTCTTAGAGTGGTGAAAAAAATTATGTAAAACCTTTTTCATGATTGCGTTTTGTCTATTTCGGCAAGTAAAGCCGACATTGTTGGAGGTGAAGGAGATTTCCAAGCCCTGGCTTTTAGTTGTTGTGCTGTTTAAAATGATATGTAGCATTAGTTTCTGTTGATAACTGGGTACGGATTTCAGGTAAGTATAGTAAGAGGCAAGGAGGACTACAAAATGTATCAAACTTTTCATTTCTGTAAGCACTTTGTGAACATCTTCCCTTAACGTAACCAGAGGTTCACAATGCCATGACACATTAAGCATGGTACCCTAGGTTCGTTTAAATCTCCAGCAAGTTGAAGGAGTGTTGGGGAAAATATTGTGCAATCTGGCATTCTCTCTTAATTTTTATGTTTATTTGTAATGTTGTCTTCATCATCAGATGGTTGCTGTCATAATACTATTGTGACATTATTATTATTATTATTATTATTATTGCCATTTATATAGCGCCAACAGATTCCGTAGCGCTTTACAATATTTTGAGAGGGGGGATGTAACAATAAATAAGACAATTACAAGAAAACTTACAGGAACAATAGGTTGAAGAGAACCCTGCTCAAATGAGCTTACAGTCTATAGGAGGTGGGGTATTAGAAACATTAGGATAGGAAATATCAGGTAGGAGTGAAGCAGAGCTGGAGAAGAGAGCAAAGCACTATCCCATAGGAGAGAGCAAGAGACAGGTATGTAAGGGAGAGATTACTCTGGGAGGCCATACGCTTTCCTGAAGAGATGGGTTTTAAGGCCCTTCTTAAATGATTGAAGACTAGGGGAGAGTCTGATGGCAGTAGGCAAGTTATTCCAAAGGAGAGGAGTCGCCCGTGAGAGGTCCTGCAAGCGCGAGTTGGCCGTACGGGTGCGAGCAGCGGTCAGGAGGTGGTCGCGGGCAGAGCAGAGGGTACGAGGAGGGGCATACCTCTGGATCAGTGAAGAGATATAAGAGGGGCTGGAATTGTTCAGTGCTTTAAATGTATGGGTTAGCACTTTGAATTGACTCCGATAGGATACAGGGAGCCAATGTAAGGACTGACAAAGGGGCGAGGTGTGAGAGGACCGACTGGATAGGAAAATCAGTCTAGCTGCAGCATTCATTACAGACTGTAGCGGGGCAGTACGGCTTTTGGGGAGACCAATCAGGAGAGAGTTACAGTAATCCATGCTGGAAATTACTAGAGCATGGACAAACTCCTTGGTAGCATCTTGCGTAAGAAAGGGGCGGATGCGGGCTATGTTTTTGAGTTGGAACCTACAGGACTTGGCAACAAACTGGATGTGAGACTCAAAGGTGAGACCAGAGTCAAGTATGACGCCAAGACAGCGCGCTTGTAGGGATGGACTTATGTGGATATCACTGACTTGAAGGGAGAGTGAGAGAGGAGGATCAGTATTAGGAGGAGGAAAGACAAGGAGTTCAGTTTTAGAGAGGTTAAGTTTGAGAAAGCGTGACGACATCCAGTCAGAGATGGAAGAGAGGCAAGCAGTGACACGTTGCAGGACGGCCGGGGAGAGGTCCGGTGAGGAGAGGTATATCTGAGTGTCATCAGCGTACAGGTGGTAGTTGAATCCAAAAGAGGCAATAAGTTTTCCAAGAGAGGCAGTATAAAGAGAAAATAGAAGGGGACCAAGGACAGAGCCTTGGGGAACTCCAACCGAGACAGGGCGAGGGGAGGAGGTATCCTTGGAAAAGGAGACACTAAATGAGCGTTGGGAGAGATAGGAGGAAAACCAAGAGAGGACAGAGTCACAGAGACCGACATTGAACAGTATGTGTCGGTTAACAATATTATAATTTTTTTTTTAAATGTTTTTCTTTTTGGTTAACAATAATATGTACATTGTAACAGTCAGTTTACTTTAGAATTTGCTCTGAACAATTTAAAGATTTTAATCTGCATTGATGATGAATATATATGACGTGTCCTTCTAAACACAGTGAAATAGCATGGGGTGGGAACCCAATTCGAAATCCTGAAGTGAATGGCGCTTCCCAAAATTAAAGGTTTGTGCTAAGGGTGTGAATAGGCGTTGCCCAACACCTGAACAGTGAAAATTAACACAAACACAATGTGATTGAACACAATGTATAATACACCCTTATACAGTGTGTCTATGAATATGAAAATGGAAACAAATATATATACTCATGAACAGAGGTATTGCTGGTTGGTGAATGTCAAATGCAGAGCCTATAACAATAAAAGATGAAACATAGTGTATACTGTAAATATAAAATAGGTATATGTATAAGCAATGGTTGCACTCACAAATTGCAGAGCAAGGACAAAATTAAAAACAATATCTTAAAATAAAAAGTTCTGAAGGACTTTATTTATTTACAAGATATCTGGTTTTATATTTTTAATTTTGTCCTTTTTTGCAAATACATTTATTCAATTGATCTTGCTTATACATTATTATTATTATTTTATTATTTATATAGCGCCATCAGATTCCGTAGCGCTGTACAATGGGTACATATACCGATGTTATATTTACAGTATGCACAATGTGTTGCATCTTTTCTTGTTATTTAATATTCAGCAACCAGCAATACCTCTGCTCTGTTCAGAAGTATATTATTTTTCAATTTTCATATTCATAGCCACACTGTATAAGGGTGTACTGTACATTGTGTTCAATCACATTGGGTTTGTTTTAAAGGGAAATTGTGTCAAACTCCAATATAGAGGCCAATTTCTAACAGGTGAGGGATTTAATTATAGATAAATTATGGAGAACCATCTATTTATCAACATGTTTTTCTAAATAGTATTATATGATAATACAAGGAAAATATGTTTCCATAGCAACTGTAAACATGGCTTGCACAACACTCCAGATGTTGGGAATACAATCTGTAAATGTACTGGAAATATGTTCAGTGGAGTATGGAATTTGGCAGAAGGTCCTAGAGCAGGGGTAGAGAGGCAGTTTTCTGGGATACTTGCATGGAGGAGTTATGGGCGGCATCCTTGCATCATTATTCCACAGATTACAACAAACAGTGGGGCAGGATTTGTTAGAAGTTTTTTCCATGACCTATTGGCCTGTAATATCAATGTCCTCCAGACCTGGACTAGTTAACTTGGATATGTCCTGGTGGGCTACAGTAACTTGCACCAGTTCTTATTGGTAGCAATGGAATCATGGGAAAATGTGTGGACACTAGTATAGCACAGATCTCTGAGAATGCTCCACCATGATATACAGGTTATACAGATATCATATATTGCATGCCCACCATGAGAAGGGAAACTGAACTGAGATCTGTGTTTTGTGCACAAAAAATATATTTATTTATTTTTTTCAAATTGACCCCAAGGACTAGAGTTGCCAGGTCTCCCCTGTCCTAGAGTCTATATTGTGTGTTGAGATATGCTGGTGATGCAGAACAGTATTTTTATGCCAAGTTTTAAAACCAAAGATTTTGTTTTCCAATAAAGAAGAAAAGACAAAAAACAAGCTGCTGGATAGTGGATACTCATTTATTTCCCAAAAGTCCTCAATCATTTTTTTTTTCTACATAAAGGAAAAATATAATATATACACACATACAATAAGCTGAGATATTGATCCAAGAATTCACGTGCTTTAAAATCATGCTTTGGATACATTTGCTGTACAACACATTTATGGTCTCAAAATGTATTCTTTTCCAGTAGCCAAATTGACCCCTGTCTTATGATTGTCTTTCAATCTGCTGCATTGGTTGGAAAATAAACGACACATCGAAACTTCAATTCTGAAATTTGATAGTTTTGCGTGACTTAAAGGACACTCCGAGCACTATAACCACTGCAATGTATTGTAGTCTCTCTGGTTTTCATCAAAACCTTTTTCAAACAGTTTGACATAAACAAAATAACCCCGAAAAAAATAAGATAATCAGCACATTACCCCTCCCTACTTGACAGATCAGTTATTTTAAATATACAAGAAAGGCAACACTTTCTCGTATGACTCAAACTGAAGGGATGTGCACAATATATCAAGAGATCTTCGACTTTTTGCCAAACCACATGGGAACTGCATGACCAACAATAAGTAGGGAACTCACTCATACATGCCTTGCATTAAAAAAACACTACAGTAAGCTGCAGTGGTTATGAAACCTTTAATACATCAATGATGGCTATGCACAGTCATGTAAAAACGAGTAGACAGGACAGATTTGCACTACATGTCATTAAATTTCTTTTATCACAAATATGTTCAATAATAACAGCAAGGGTGGGTCCTAAAAAAGCAAAACTCAAATCAGAAGAATGTAAATTTTATTTTCTGTTTTGGCTAACTTAAGCAAGGAGCAAGACAATTAGGAAAAAGGTTATAGATTTTTTTTTAGCATAACACCACTATCCAAATCTGGCAATATGTGCTTTTTTTTTTTTTAAATCTTTTAAAGTTAGCGTTGTGTGAATTCATGTGTAATCTCTGTCTCCTTTTAAAACGGTAAACTCACAGTTGAAGTGCCCCTAAATGTTATAGGCACATAAAAATGTGTCGGACGGTTAATAGAATCTTCTTTCCTACATTCAGCAAAACAATATTCTATGACATATGCTACCATACAAAACATGCCAAACACTACTACAACCTTAACCCAGTCATGACAAATGCTTAGGCAGATCCTACCGAGTCATGACTTACATTTAAGGTCCTTCGTTATTTAGGAGTTAATGATCTGGCCTCCTTGGATTAAGACCAAACAGACCACCACTCTCTCTGCCATACGTACTACTGTTCCTGTAAACCCATTATCCAATCTAACCTAGGCTAACTTCTCCTACTTCAATGCCAAGTCTGTCCCTCCTTCTCTTTTTTCAGGGGTTCATTCACGAAGCTGTAAAACCGGAAATGAAACTGCAAAATTCGTATGAAAATAGTCAAGCCACGACTTTAACAGAATTAAACAATTTTTCCAACTTTGAGTATCGATTTTTGTTTTCAGTTCGCCATTTTTAGCAAATAAACTTTTTTAGGCTTGTTCACTAAAATGGAAATTGTCAGGGATCCAGACTGAAAGTAAAATTCTAAATTTGTTTTTCAATTTAGCTATGTTGTCCTAAAATTGGAAAATCTCGTTGAATTTCACCCAATTCACTCTTCAGTGAATAATCCTGTCACTATTTTTTTCCCTCTCCTCTTCCCTTACAGTTATCTTTATCTACCCTCTGGTCCTGTGCTTTTTCTTATTTATAAATTATCCATAATTCAGTTACGCCGTGTTCCATTTACACTTTCGATCAGACTACGCAATTGGCCATTTCTTCCTTTTATATACTGAAAAGTTATTTCAAACACTTAGATAACTTTTACTAAATAACTTATTTCATTAAAGGATGCAAAAGATACTCTTCAGAATGCTGGTTGAATAGTGATAAACTGACATGTGTCATTTAGAATACATGTCAGTTTTGGGCCATCCACAGTTGGCAAGGTGGACATAAACTTTGACTATGAAAGTGTGCGTCTCTCTATATAAGGCTTTTCCAGTGAGAGAGAAGTGTATTTTTATTTTCTTGCATTTTCCAAAGAAGACTCATCTTCAGATGCAAGTGGTAAAGAGAACTGCCAAGATTACACATGAAAACACACGAGTGGAAGCAGCCCATTGTGCTATAAATATGTCCTCAGGACACACCACAAAGCCAAATTTAAATGACATTGGTATAGGTGAGTTAATGAGCAGTTCAGTCTCATTGACTCCTGTGTACAGTTAATATCAGATTCTGGTGTGCTGGCGTGTAGTTTAAAGATAGTTTTACAAATGCTTGATATTGGGATATCTCCGCTAAAACACTGGTGACAATCTGTTTTAGTTACTTTTATTGATCCACCTGTACACAAGCAGAGGATATCTAAAAACCATAGCCAAAAAAATAAATTACAATTGCGTTCAACTGTCTTATCTCTATGAAATAATTTTTGCCTAAATGTCCTGCTCCCTTTTAAACCACGCAATATCCTAAAACAGTATTTTAACAAGAACATGTGACGACGTGATGCTTTATACAATGCATGTTACTCGATATTTTACAACAGGCAGAGTTCACCAGGACTAATGGACTGATTTTGCAAGTAGTACAAAAATAAAATAAAAAAAGTTCATGGTACACAGCCAATAATGTAGTAGATAAACAGCAGTTTTACAGGAGAAAAAAAAGAAACAAAAAATAACATTGCATTTTTTTTTTTGGCAGGACTCAAATTCTTAAATATTCTAGAATCTGCACACTGTTTTACAGAACATCTATCTGTACTTTAGTAATAAATATTGCATTTTACCAATAGCTGCAGAAAGTTGTAGAAAGTTATTTTCAGAGAATTTTCCGTGTGACCTTATACGCAGTGGCGTATTGTGGGGGTGGGCACAGAGGCTTTTGCACTGGGCAAAAAAAATGTCAAAAGAAAAAGAGTACGTAGTAATACTTTTTTTTTTTTTAAATAGTGTGCCCTCCCCTTCACACAGAAAATCTCCTAATGTCCGAACACTCTACACAGTTTTTTTCAACATGACGGGGCAAATAAAGGTCGCCACCTAACATTTTACAGTATTTTTCATGCCAATTACAGCCATACTGTCTTCATATAATCTTTATCAGTGAATAACATAATGCCTACTTAGAGTGTGATTTTCCATTTGAAGATACTGTTGTATCTGTATAAAAATGCCTATTAAAGGTTATCATACCAGTACACCCATAAAGGCACCTTGATTGCCTTGCTCCATCTTCTCTACCTGCCTCGTCTCAGTGATGTGTGCAACACTGATAGTTGGACAATAGACTATACACATTATTTTAGGTGTGAAGTGGAGTTTGAAAATTACGCAACATAGTTATCAGTGTCTCATACCATAGGGACGAGGTGAGGGGAGTAGGGAAGGAGGAGCGAAGCTATCTAAGCACCCATGAAGGGACTCCAGGAGTGCTAACGGTCCATAGGTTAGGGGGCGCAAAATTTGCCCTGCCCTGGAAGCTGGCAACCCACACTATGCCACTGCATAAACGGGTATGCCTACTACATGACATTAGAAATCAATGCATATGACAAAATGGAAAACAATCTGATAAAGCACAGTAAAATTTGATGTCCTGGCATTGATTGTGCACAACTGAATGGAGGTACATATATTTTCCAAGATTTACCATTTAGACACTTGATACAGGAAGTGTATTTTAAAAACAAAGTGGGGAAGACATATTTAACCCCTTAAGGACCAAACTTCTGGAATAAAAGGGAATCATGACATGTCACACACGTCATGTGTCCTTAAGGGGTTAAGGACCAATGTACACTTCACCCTCATGACAGTCTTGTCCCTATACACCGCATATCACCATAGAACATTCTGCGTATTTGATTTTTGCAGTTCCGTCCACCCCTGCTGTCAATAATTGAGTGGACTGTTTTGGAATAGGAGCCTTACAGAACAGACTATTAAAGCAGCAGACATGGGCATTGGGGGTTAAAATGAATTAACTACTTAAAACAAGACCTAAAACACAGTCTTAGGTTGCTACATAATGATATATGTGGTTTGTTTTCAAACTGCAATATTCTGTGCCGGTTTATAAGTGGTCTGCTAAATCTTTCAGTATCATGGCTCATTTCAGTGGAAGAAATGTGAATTAGGGTCTCCTATCAGATCTCTTGAGATCTCTACCACCCTTCCCAATTCACCAACAGAAGATGACGAACCATATCTCAAATCTTGGCATTCTCAGGGTTCCATGCCTTACTTGATGTAGATCATTTTCCTTTTGATACCATCTGATAAAGCTTTGCTGATACTGTGATGTAAATGCCAGCCATTGCTTTGTACCTCTGACCTTTGCATGTTAAGGCCTTTTGGACAACTTAAAATTCATCTTTTATAAGGCACTTTCATCACTCCAGTTTAGAAAGGCACATGATGTCTACACCAAAAACCGGTTTATAAAACCGTAATATCGGACATCTACATAACACAAGAAACAATGCTAATCTCGCCGTGTAAAATAAAATCTAAGACTTTTTTTCATTGAATCTTGACAGGCAGCATGGCTTATGGCTTCTTCCTCCCTCTAACCAGTGTGTGCCCCCTACTGTAACCAAATGGCATAGCGCCTACATGGGTTACACGACAGCATTGTAAGTATTGGAATTTATAAACTTATAAAAAAAAAATTACAATACAGCTACAAAAAACAATAAGTTATTAGAGAACAGGAGTAGTACATGAACTAACTGAAGATGTATTTCATCTTTAACATTAATTCAATAATTCCATTGTGTTCTAGTTAGCTGTTCTCTCCTGTGATTTGTATCTCTAAGCTATGGGAACAGAAAAAGGCCAAGCTGCAGGTATACGCATTGTACTGTGGAGGTATTGGATGTGATAATTACATATTAAACATACGCGTGTGTATATTTAAAACATATTTTGACTTTTGGCCTTTTCAGAATGTTGTCTAACGTTGTCGATATCTGAAAAAAGCATAAATTGCAAACACTGCTAATACGGGCAACACGATCATGGTCAATGATATTCCTTCCGTGTCTTTGTCACTCCGGCTACTTGGAACTCCGTTCGCTTGGTTCTGAATCTAGAAAGATGAGGAATAAGGAAAAAGCTAAGAATAAATGCATTAACCCCAATTAATGACAATTAAAATACTATCATCTTTATATTAATCTTCACAGCAGGTCCAACCTAATAAAACTGGGCTACCAGTTGTTTCCAAACTACAACTTCTATTGCCCTTTTTTAGCCACTTTCTATTCATGAAATATGGAAATTGATGCTCAGCAATTAAAGACCGGGAGTTCTGATATTTACCTACCAATGCTTTAGAAGCTTGTGATTTTTTTTTTTTTAAAGGCACTATAAGATTTAGCTACTCACTTCAGAACTAGCCATTCCAATAGCATTTATATTTCAACCTTAAAAATCCGGTCCAGGTCAGGAAAACCTTTAAAAGGGTGTCAGTAGGACCATGCAGCTGTCAGGAAAACTATGCAGCTGTACTATATTGTATGTCTTGGCTACTGGCTTTCATTGTCATTAAATAACTCACACTGGGTTATCCACCAACGTGATAATGAAAGTAGCCAAACTGGTAGCATAGCAGACTTGGAGAATTGTTCCAGTTTGGTTACTTTGGCCTTAAAGGGAAACTATAGTCACCAAAACAACTTTAGCTTAATTAAACAGTTCTCAGCCATTTAGGAGTTAAATCACTTTGTTTATGCAGCCCTAGTCACACCTCCCTGCATGTGACTTGCACAGCCTTCCTAAACACTTCCTGTAAAGAGTCAGCTAATGTTTATGCTTCCTTTATTGCAAATTCTGTTCAATTTAGAATTTCCTATCTCCACCTTTGCAGGAGCCTCCTGTATGTAATTAAAGTTCAATTTCCAGAGCAGGAGATAAAAACTTTTAAAGTAAGTTACATCTGATTGAAAATATATATTTTTTTTTTTTTTTTAATGCAGGCTGTGTAAGTCACAGCCAGGGGTGGTGTGGCTAGGGCTTGATAACCAGCAACAAAACTCCTAAATGGCAGAGAATTGAACAGTGAAACTTAAATAGGCTTGATCTAGAAACAAAAACTGCTTAATTAAGCTAAAGTTTTTTTGGTGACTATAGTGTCCCTGTAAATTTAAAATTTACTTTGAATTCCCAAAAATTCTCACTTCAGTGAGTAGCCCTCGCAGTGACAGGAAGAGGAAGAACAAGTAGTGTCCAGTGGGGTGTGAGGTGCTAAACAATGTAGAGAATTTGGAAGAGTGGCTTGGTGTAAAAGAAAAAAAAAATACAAATGAAAAACAAAGTCGAGAACCACTGGCTAAGGATAATGCACGGATGATGGAGCAATAAGACAAGAAGGCATTGTTGAAACAATGAGGGCATCTACCCTGACAGCTTGTGTTTGGCTCAGAGAACACAGCCAACTTGTCCACAACGGCTCGGCTATGTTTAGAATTCCTACATGGAGCAGAAAACCGGTTTCTACGGATACGGCTATGATTCAGATTTTGTTTAGGAGTAATTTTGGCACAGATGGGTTCAAGCAACATCGTTATTTTTGGAACACAGGAACAGTTTTCCCGTGTTGAATTGGCAGAAAACAAAACATCACATCTATCTGCAACAAGACGAATTGATGCACAGGAACAGTTGGTGTTGGATTATGATTTTTTTTGTACTTCATTATAGCCTGAAATGGGGGACACAGTGGTCGGACAAATGGGAGTAAAAAATAAACAAAGCTTTCTGGGGCAAAAATAATATAAAGTCTAAATAGGAGAAAAACCGGTCATCAGCTGCTCCATTACCCCAGGACCATAGTATTATAGGTGTCGTTGAGATCTAGGACTTTGATTGCACAGCTCCCTGTACAACACGTGACCTTTTTTCCCCAAATGCTCAGAGAGGGAGATTAGTGGTGGGATGGAGGAAACAAGACTTTTTTTTTCTTTTCTTTTTTATATTTTAGGTAATTACGTATTTATTTAGGGCGAGTAGTCAAGTGAATCGTATATATAGAGGGTTTTTTTCCCCCCACTATTCTGATTTTTGTTTTTTCCTTTTAACATTTAAAAGCAGACATAACTAAACAGAGGTTAATATAGTTAAGCCCACACTACAATCGGAAATCGAGGAAACGATTTTGTCCGCAAATTTTCAATTTAGTTTAAAATACAATTTGGAGTTTAGTGAATTAACCCCTTAGATAGAGTTTTAGCATTATTGCAACTTGTTTTTCACACACAGCTCTCTTTACAATTATTCTTTAAATTATATCCGGTTAGTAGGAGTACCTGGACTTGCTCTTACATAGCACTGGGACATACATAAAGAATACATATGGGAAGTGCTGCCTTATTTTATTTAAATACAAGATTGCATGAGATGACGGAACCTTTATTCAATCTGATCTACATAGTCTGCTCTGTGACAGATTGTTACAGACCCAATTTAGCTCTTGTAGCAGTGATCACACAGCAAACGGTCTCCCACTGAATGAAGGGATTCCCCAATTCTAATAGGAGACAACCTCTGCTGGTATAGCATAAACATGACACGCTACACTATCAAGATTTACTTACATGGTTACTACTAAAGAGAGAATTGTTGGGAATTCAAAGGTAATTTAAAAATGTAAGGTAAATGGATAAATTGGAAAAATTACACAGCTCAACTCCGTTTACAGTTTGGCCATTTAGGCCTTGAGTTTCAAATTCACTTTGAATTACGACAATTCTCATGTTAGTAAATAATCATTCGAGTCTTAACCCAAGGCCTAGGAGCTGCCTAGATGTCTAAGTAGCCAACACAAAAAGATATAAAATTAGATCAAGCTATGCGGTTGTTTTTTTTTGCAAACAGGAATCAGAAGAAAAAAAAAAAGGTTACAGACAAGTAGAAAAAGTGATAAACTAAAATTATTATTTTCTGTACAGACAATAAAAATGTTCATTATCTTGTCCACTGGCTTGATGTTAAAAGAGAAGAATACAACATGATACTTTTACATGAGAATAGAAAAGAATAGAAGAGAATGGAAGTTCTAGAATATACAGCAGATATTTGGACTCAGGTTGCTGACCTTGTGAAGAACTTTTAACACCACATGTTCACCAGCGTTCCTGAACAGATTCACCGCATCACCGTGCAAAAGATTGTCTAACTTGATACCATTAACCTGAGAAGAAAAAACAAATAGTATATTAGTGGTTTACGGATGCAGTTGCAGTTCGAAAATAACAATCCCCTTGTGTGAGCCAAGATTTCTACATGTACCTCCGTCAATGCCAACAAACTTGATGTCCCACTGTATGTGCAGAGTCTCGCTAATAACTGAGCAAAATACTTCTCACCACTATTGCGCAGGAACACAAATTTTACGGTGCAGCCATATTGTAAACACACAATTAAACGTGCACTTTCCACACTCACTCCAGCACACTATTGTCATATTTACAGGTCAAGAGTGCATGTCCCTTGTGTTACTGTGCTTTCTGGAATTTGAGTTAAAATGACAACACTATTCCAACTTATTTGACCATGGCTAGAGGCCTAGAGCGAACAACATTGCAAATCTCTGGCTTCCTGTCTAAGACTTGCTCGTGGTATACTCATTTCTCAGTATTTCTACCTAGCTAATTTGGTTGTATGTTATGCCCAGCAATCCTAATAACCAGCAATACCCCTGCTACTTTGCTCCATTGTTATTCTTTTCTCTTATTAGATCCACATCTTGAGAGAAGAGTCATATGGTTATATCCTGTTTGGCAACATGACACCTGAAAGCGTTTTAGGCATTTGTTAATGAAGTGTCCAAAAATCTAATTTTTAACTGGAATACTAACTATAGACTATCCTGAGAAAAGTATGCCAAGATTTATAAATCAGCTAAATTAAGACAGGAAAAAAAAGTGTTTTCTCTAAAACTTTACTCATCTCCGTACATCTGTGATCTCTATCTGCATGTTACAGTGATACTTGGCTCACTTTGGATAAAGGTTAGTGGTCTGGTGGGTTATGTTTACAGGAGACCGATCTGGACATACCGCATCCAATACATGGTTACACCACGTTTTTCATTCTCGTAGGACAAATTCCTAGTAATATACAGCTAGAAATGAAGACATGTCTATTATAAAAACTAAGAATGCATGACAAAAATGCAAGTTAAATTGATGAGGTTCATTTCAAACCAGACATCTGCTCCACCTAAAGCTATGCCCTGCTCATCCAGGCGTATAGAATAGTGTTCCTCGTTTTGAGCTAGGGTGTGTCCTATTGTTTGAAAACAACAAACAAAACAAAAAACTCTCTAAATTGTAAGATAGACATAAAGGAGTCTGAGATTAGTTTTTCTCAGACCACAAGTGAGAATAAAGAAAATAATCCATCCAGCAGATCACATCTCACCTCTAATATTCGGTCTCCTTCCTGAAGACGACCATCAATAGCAGCTGCCCCCTTTTCTTTAATGCTGCTGACGTAGATGCCACTGTCCTGCGAGACGTATTGCTGATCTGTGCCTCCAACAATATTGAATCCCAAACCTGAAAAGAAAAAAGTATAAATGGAATATTTAGGAGATCTAAAAGAAGGAATTCTCAAACCACTTTCAACGATCACCTTTCTCAGTTAGGGCAACCACCATATTGTCTTCATACAAATTATACAGAGAAAGATGCTCTGCTGTTTAGTAATTACCAAAGAGGATAAAGTGAGTTTTCCTTACAAAGTATGGAACCTGCAAATCTAAGAAACTGCAGTTGGAACACTAACCACTTGGCTGCTATGATCTCATGCTGCTGTTGTACTTGTCCCTAACTTCATCCCTATATCCTCAACTGTGCAGTAGACCATAGTGTCACTTCTGCCTAAAACTATATACGGTAGTTTTCCGTCAATATTGTACCCAATTCTCATATTATTTCCATACCGCCAACAACACACCTAGCTGTGATTTTATCAGTATAGACACAAAATAAAGGGACCTTAGAAATATTACAGTTACCTGGAGGTGACTGACATCATCTCAGACACTTGAAATTAAACAAATTGTTCCCTTTATGTACTCATCAGGAAAAGCCATTATTCATTGTCTAGCGGGCTTTTTATTACCGCAGATATATCAACTGCATCTTTGAGATACACTTAACTGTCCAAATTGTGGCAAGGGGTCGGTTCTATTTCACTGGCATCAATGCTACAAAAAAAAAATCTTTTCATGTTTTTTTCCTGATTCCTGCCAGTCAGTACAAAAAATATGGGATAATGTGGACTGAAGCAGAGAAGATGGTAGGGCTAGCATGGATCCAGTTATGTTGGATTGGTTTCCTGGTTGCTGAATGCTGGCCAATCATTTTATAGATTTGGGAATAATCTCTGGTGACTGTAGCTATCCTCCAAAGTAAACTGACTGAGATAAACATCCCGATTGTACTCCGCAGTTATATATATGTTCTATTCTTTTCTACTGCCTCAATAAAAAAGCTTGAACATAAAAAATATTAAAATCAAATGTAAAAACTAATAAAACAAAAATTACAAAAATCTTGCTGTTAAATTCCCTTTTGCAGATAACGCTATGGCATCTATCCCTTAGGAAGTTTTCCAATGGCTTCTAGCTTCCTATATTTTTAGAATTCTTTGTGACCTAAAGTTTTCTTTTGCCTGCAAAGCAATTCTGGTCTCGATGTGCGGACAAAGTGTGAACATGAGGATATCTGTTACTACGAGAGGAAGTGACTCGACGAGTCATACAATAGACTGCAGTTAGTTTATGGCATTGTAAACTTAAGGTTATCTAAATTAACATTATCTTATGTACTGCAATGCTTAAAAAGGAACAGTCACGTTCCGGTTCTTGATGTTTGCAGCATAGGCAATTTCGAAAACCATATTAATGCACTTGGGTTGATCAAATAGAATGCAGACAAGTATGTGAAATCAACGTATTCCTGCTGATGAAATGCATAAGTTACCATTTTACATAAAAGTAGTCCTGATTAAGGAATATTGTGTTTTTCTCTGGTATCACAGAAAAGGCAGTGTTTACATTACAGCCTAGTAACACCTCTAGTGGACACTCCTCAATCAGCCACTAGAGGTGCTTCCTGGGGCAGGGTGCAACACGGACATTCTGTGTCTCCGCCCTCTGCATGGAGACGCTGAACTTTCCCCATAGAGTTGCATTGATTTAAGGCATTTCTATGAAGAGATGCTGATTGGCCAGGACGACGTTTGACTCCACCCCGTACCGCCTCCTTAGCTGAGATAATCAGAATTGACAATCTCAGACAATCCAATGCTTTCCTATGGGAAAGCATTGTGATTAATGGAGGTCATCAATTTTGATGAGGTCAGCCAAGGAGTCTGGGGCAGAGCATGGTAAAGGGGCCGACCACCTAAGCAGTGGTATTAGAAGCATAGTGTCAGGAATACATGTTTGTATATAGAGTACACTTGTTAAAGGAACTCTCCAAACACAAACCACTTTTGCATGCTGAAGTGATTTATGTGTGAATACTATATCCTCTTTTTTGACCCATTTAAAAATAAAATGCAGATTTTAATAGAAATTGGAACTTTTATAAATTAACCTTGTTACACCTCCTCCGCTCTCTATCAGCCAACCAGTCCTGCTACTTCCTGGTTTAGTTTGGTTAGCTCAGTGGAACTAAACTCAAGAGGCAGCAATTGCCCAGAGCACCTGCCTTGCAAAGACTTCTCATTGAGCTGCATTTGGGAAGTCTGTGATTGGACAGCCACAGAAAGTCTGGGCAGGGGAAGAAAAGGGATTGCAGTAGTTGCAGACACTTCATCTGGAGCTATTTCAATCCAATATTCCATATACCCTCACAGGCATTCTAAAACATGATCTGCCAATTTAAATAAAGGGCAGATCACGAGGGTAGACAGATTAAATAGACAGATAAAATAGTTTGTAGTAGCACACTACTTTAGGTTACATTCTACTTTAATTTAGCTTTAGCCTGTGTGTCGTAGAATCACAAATATTAAAATATGTTTGTTCCCAATGTGCAGTAAAACAAATGTGCATCTCTGCAGATATACACAGGATTATTCTGACTGTGCTCACCCCCTTGACATATGACTTGGACTGGGGGTACAACTGTCAACAGTAGTTCCAATCAATTAGAGATACTGGAGACAGCGGTCCTTGAGGTGAGACATCATTACAGCCTTCTTGACAAATTGTGTATCTGAAGTGTGACTATAAAGGAAAGTTAAAATCTATAGTGTTTTGTCATGTGGTGGAACGTGTGGGACAGCAGCTGGATGCAACCTTCAAGGGAAATTGTCTAATTAAATGTCTGAAGGAGAACAGGGAATTGCTTAAGTCTAGAAGGTGAATAATGATGCAAGGGGTTTGCAGTGCACCTAATTACATTATGAAACAATGAATCAAGAGACCAGTCAGTCAATTCTTTTATGTGCAGGATGGTACTAAGGTTAGAAATTATTCTACATGTTATAAAATAATATATTATTTAGAAACATTCAGCTGTCATAACCTGCAATTAAACTACCTTTTCCTTGGCATTCTAATTGAGACTGGCACATTTTAAGTTGTAATTTTGTTTTGTTTTGGGTTGGGTTTTTTTTCGCCATCACATAGGGTGACTCAAATGTCAGGAACCATCACAAAAAAATAAAATAAAAGGTCCTACCACACCGTCCCAAATCTGGAGTCACCCTGTCCCTGGGTAGCAAAGTGTGAGCATGTCTTTAAAAGCATAATAATATCCTCCCATGATTTAATCCCAGAATACTAATCATTTTGCCTTGAAAAATGGACCTTAATGTTAAAGGAACGTTCCTATTCTTATGTAACAGTTTAAAGGGTTACTCCAACCACCATCACCACTTCAATTATTTGAAGATGTGATGGTGGTAGGAGTCTGCACATGCAGCAATTCTGATTGAGATTCTGTACTTTTGTGTCTGGGGCTATTTGCACCCTTGGCACATGTGACCTAAGCCTCCCAGACAGTGTCAACTGCAATCATTTTATTCTGTTTGGGAACTACCGCAGTTTAAACACACCTTTATTATGGATTTCACACCTGAGGTTTGTTTACTGTATTTCAAAGCAAATCCTTTGAGAAAAGCATTTAAGAACTTTTGTAAAAGAGAAAACAAAATTATTCACAAGGGGGAATTATTTGGAACACAGTAGAATCACTGTTATACACTACAGGAGAAAAGCCGTAACGTATTTTACATTCTGGTGGAGCAGACGTTTGGCTATAATTAAATAAAGAGTGTTTAGACATCCTCTGGTCCCTCACTATTAAGACTGGACAGTATTGATTGATGTCATCAGCTCTGCTCAGTTCGACTGGTTAGTAGAGTGCCACTAACCATTTTATTCATTCAGAATTGTTGGGAAGGAAGAAATGCACTTTGAATTCCCACCATCCCAACTTTTTTAATTTTAACCCCTTAAGGACACATGACATGTGTGACATGTCATGATTCCCTTTTATTCCAGAAGTTTGGTCCTTAAGGGGTTAATCATGCTAAATGATAAAAGCCTTAAGACTCATTTACAACCATACTGGTTTATTAAATGAAGTGTGATTATGTGGAAAATAAAAAAGTGTATTTCAACTTTTAAGTCAAAGTAGCCAAACGGAAAACAATACTGATTTGGAGAATTTCTCCAGTTTGGCTTTGTTGGTCTAAACATTGTTATTTAAAATTGAATGCACACTTCACACTAATGAAAAACCCAGAGTAATACATGTTTTTGATAAGAGATAAATATTTCCCTGGATTCTATGCCCAACCATCAAAGGAGGTCTAGAGTCAGGGGAAAAGGTCAGGGTGGTGGTACCAGTTCCACCTAATATGGGCTTGAACCCGGAAAATGTGAGTACAGAAAAAACACTGAAATCGGGTAGTACCCCTTTAAGGAGTGCTCCCAATTAACTGGTATAGATGTTAGTGGACATGCCTAAAACAGACAGGAAAAGGTAATAAAAAGATATACCAATAAGCTTAATATGAGAGAATTAGGAAATAGATGAAGGGGTTGTAGCAACTATCAAAAACAAGGTACACTGAGTGTATGGTAAGCTCCCAAGTATCATGGCTAAACAAATGTTACAATTAAACTTTATTAGCTGTTGCCCAAATGATACAGTTGCCTCAGTGTACTTTTGCAGATATTGCTGCTAATACATGTTTTTGCATTAAAAGAATTAGGAAAATTATTATATAAGATAGTTCTCTTCATACCACCCAACTATCCGGATGGGGTATTTAGTTGGGGTGGGCGGCCTAAGGAATGCCCATAATGGGTTGGGCCCTAAGAGATGCCCACAATGGGTGGGGTGGGCGAGGCCCTGAGGGGTGCCCATAATGGGCCGGGCTCTAAGGGATGCCCATCCACAATAGGAACGGGTCAACCCGCTGAAAGGCTGCAGGGCCCAAGTCTTCAGAACCATGCAGAGAGTGTGGCTGATGTGCTCCCTGCATGGTTATAGTGTCCATTACACAGGTCCCCAAACAATATATAAAATACAAATCCAAAGTCCCACAGTAACTGAGCATAATGCAAACACAAGGAGAAAAAGGACAGGGAGGGATCAGCCCAAAGAAGGAGACATGTCAGCCTGGTGTGCATTCACCAGTGCCACAATGACTGGGCCCATAAAAGGACTGAGCATGCGCAGAGCACTCCTACAGAATCCTGGTGTCATTAGGGTAGCGTGAGTGCTTCTCATGATACGCTTGCGCTACACTCTTTGGGGACAGTTTCCTGATGTCCATGAATGCTTGTCCAGGGAACAAATTCAAGATGGCATGACGGGAGCCCAGAATCAGTACTGTTCCACTGGATTTGGCTCAGCAGGGAAGCCTACATAATGGAAGTTGTAAATCAGAATCTAGAAAGAGTTACTTGGTGGTGATGTCTAGCGAACAGAAATGACCTAATCAAGAGAACAGCATACCCTCCCGTTTACTGTAAGAATATTAGTTTCAGTGGAGCATACAGCCTAATGTAGACACCGCTAAACACCTAGTCAGCAGAATAATCTCTCTGTAGTATCAATGAAACCAACTCAAGCACTGTGATTACATCCCTCCCTGGGTTAACATCCCAGCCTGGATATTTGGAATCTCTTATTACACTGCAGAGAGCAGCTTTAACAGTTTTATCAGTGTTTGACATACTTCTTTCCTTTAAAAAAAAAAAAAAAAAATAAATCCTTAGGTTTGTTTATGAATGAATTATAAAAAGATATGTTTGGCATGTTAAAAACACATGCAGGCAAATCTATATTAAAACAAATGTCCCAAATTTTAAAATCGCTGTAATTTTACTAAATTGCAAGAAAATGGGAAGCTGTTAATGCAACAAGCAACTAAGAACTATATACGCAGATCTCTGTGAATTTAAAATAGGAAAAGATGGCCTTGGACTGGGGCGGGTGACTCAGGAGGTTTTTAACCAATGGGAAGAGCTTGTTTGAAAGTAGACAGAGCAAATCCATGACAAAACACTGGTTTAGAAAGACAAAACCCTTAACTGCACCCCCACTGCGCATGTTCTCCCACTGTTCTAATGCATCAAAAGCCAAGGAAACCATTGACAATGGGTAGGCCCATGGGCTACACAATAAGGTAGCAAATGCAGTTTGAAAAATAGATTTGCTAAAAATTTGGACCGAATGGGGAGATTTGTCTCTCTTTAGTAAATGCATTTTATTTCTTTCCATTGGTTATTAAATTGTGACTTGGCGGAAATTCAAAGCATATTTCATATTTTAAGCCAAAGAACCAAACTGGGAATATTCTCTAAATTAGGCATGTTTTTATTTCACGATTTATTTTGAATTCATGACAATTCACACTTTGGTAATTAAGCTTTATTAGTGTTTTCCTAAATCCATAGTAAAAACAATAGAATAGCAGCTAGTAGTACATTGGCACATATTGTTTGTTCATTTTGTTCATCATTTTATTAATTTATTTTACTTTGTTTATCCTCTTCATACAGCAATACAGAATAAGCTGCCTATGTTTAATAATAATAATAACACAGCGGAACTCAGTAATATAATGCAAAGGAACTCGATGTAACAGAATAGACTCCAATCATATAATACAATAGAATGTTTGGGTTTTAAAGCAGGATGTGTCATACAAAAACCCTTGCAGACGGCATTCACTGTTTGACTTAAAGCGACACTATAGTCACCAGAACAACTACAGCTTATTGTATTTGTTCTGGTGAGTAGAATAATTTCCTTCCGGCTTTTTGCTGTAAACACTGTCTTTTCAGAGAAAATGCAGTGTTTACATTACAGCCTAGGGATACCTCCACTGGCCACTCCTCAGATGACTACTAGAGGTTCTTCCTGGGGCAGGGCTGCACAATGAGCAGCACTGCCATTCAGTATCTCCTCCCTCTGCATGCAGACACTGAACTTTCCTCATACAGATGCATTGATTGAATGCATCTCTTTGAGGAGATGGATTCGCCAGGGCTGCATTTGGCTTGTGTTGGCTCTGCCTCCTTGACAGTTTCAGCCAATCCTATAGGAAAGCATTGTGATTGGCTCAGAGAATCATGTTTGTGTTCCTGACCCTATAGTGTTCCTCTAAATAATATCTGAACTATGTATAGGCTTCTAAGTGTCAGTTGCACAGCAGACTAAGGTATTCTCAATATTACTGCGACTACGTACTATTTTACAGCACAATAAACATTATAAGTAGAGAGCTGGAAGGAAAAGAGATGAGAAATTTAAAAGACGATGACAGTACATGAACTATAGCAAAACAAACAAAAAAAAGGCATAAAACTCAAAGCACTTAACAAGAATCTATAGATTAGAACATTACTCTACATTTAAAAATACCAGATCCATCATGTTGTTCTGGACACTTCACTGATCACACACGAAAAGGTCTACCCTGTTGAATGAAGGATTCACAAACCACAGAATGGAATTTAATTGATCAAGGCAGTCACGTTAAGAATGGGAGTATTTATTTTGTTTCTGCAGTGTTGAATTCTCATACTTCATAGCAGCACTTTTCATGTGCTGCCCACTTCCATGAAAAAGTGATACGTGTACAGGGAAACATGGAGGGTTTGGGAACCATAACTACAGTTGCCTGGTATATGCAAAGATTTTAGCAGCTGCAATACGGCGTGATTTTAAAAAAACACTGATACGGGCAGGTGAACCTTACACAACCTGCTTTACTCCCTAGTACTGAAAACAAACTGCTAAATCAGCATTTTGTTGGCTTTAGGCAAAGTGTCCTAAGTAAGCCCTTTGTTTGAAAGACATACAATGCATTGCTCTGCATTTACATCCTCCATTCTTTGGCATCACCACTGGGGGAAAAAAAAAATCTCAAAACAGGTGAACCCAAGGGAACAATAGCATTAACAGAGCACACCCTTCGCTTCCCAGAGGGATCCACAATGGATTAGTTCTAGATTTCAGACACAGCTCCACTAAGCTTACAGTCATAGCTTACACAAACACACACACACAGCTGGCGTGGGAACATCTACCTACACACATTGCTTTGGCTATATTATTTGTGATCATGGATTAATAGGCAATTACTTTCAAGTACCAGGAACTAATAAAACTTCATTCTAAAAGGAAATACTTTAAGACTGCTCACAAATTAGTTCAGAAAAAAAAAATTCTATCCGCCAACTTTGTTATACGCACATTGTAACAGTATAATTAAGTAGTAAACTTATTATGGGTCCAAAATGCCTTCGTATGAATATTCTTTAAAACAAAGCAGCACATTAAGTTCAGATTTGTACGTATAAGGTACAGCATTTTATTGCTTCATAAAGCCTGGGAGGTTAATTGACTTAGTAACAAATTGAAGGGAACAGGGAACTGAAAATCCAGGCTAATGGATTTGGATAATGAACAGGGCAGCGCACACTGTTTCCTAAGCATTTCAGGAGCTCTGTTAATTCCATGCAGTCCAAACTCATATTAATCCCTTAAAGGGACACGCTAAACAAAGTACACTACAGATCAGTGTATCCTGCTAACCTGCCCCTTGCACTCTCAGCCAGCCACCGCCATCCATGTTAGATGGAACAGGCATTGATAAATTGGAAATGTCAATTTTATATTATCAACAGGGATGAGAAGGGGGTGGTCTCTGCTGTAGAGGTTATGTTGCTCAGAGTGTCCCTTTAAGGGACACTGTAAGCACTACAGCTACTTCATCCTATTATTTGGGTATGGTGCTAGGGTTCCCCTGGCTTTGTCCCTCCATTCAGTGTTAAATCATTTTCGAGCAGTTTAAGAGTAAATAAGGGTCTCTGGCTACCCATAACATAGCCCCTGCTGGAGATTACACACATACCAGCACCAGGTGTTTTAGTTGGCTGAGGCGATCGGCCACCCACAGCCACCCATTGCTGCACAGGCTAATGCTTTCTCATTAGGTCTAGCAGAACACAGGGGTAGGCGGCTAGGGATTCATGTTTAGCATTAAAATATTAAAAATAATTCATAGCTGAATAGAAAGATGGCACCAGGGTGCTCCACACATTATATTCACTTCAGTAAGATGAGGCAGCTACAGGAACCAAGCTAGGACTGTTATAGTATAAAACAGAGGGGTACAAACTGGCACACTTGCAGCTGTTGCAAAACTACAACTCATATTTACGTAGCAAGTCTTAATTTGGCCTGCATTTACTTGTGTAACTTCCGCAATAGCAATAGACCATACAAGGGCCATGGCCACTCAGGCCTCATGGAACATCTGTTTGTGTCAAACAACTAGAAAATGGTTTGACACAGAACCGGAAGCATGCATACTTATTATGAATAATAATAACTGTTACCACAACCTAGGACGCGTTATGATACTTAAACACTGGACAGGGTAATACAACTTACCAATTGTATATATATTCTGTTTTTTACGTTCACCTTGAGCACAAATGCATCACTTAACCCCTTAAGGACCAAACTTCTGGAATAAAAGGGAATCATGACATGTCACACGTCATGTGTCCTTAACGGGTTAATGAATGTTGGGGTAAAGTTGTTTTTGCAGGACATGAAAAGTGCTACCCTCAGTGCCTTTGAACACCACTGCATTGGCATGGCAACATTTTCCCCACCCTGCACTGCTTTTACAAAGACTTTATAAATGAATGGGCTTGCCTTTGCCTCTGTACAGAGTTTGTAAAGAGAAAGGAGAATAAAATCCTTTAAAAATAACTGTTGTGCAGAGTGTGAAATTGCTTCCACTCCAATAGTTATTTTCAAAGTCTCCAAGGGCAGCATTTTTCATGCCCTGCACAACAGCATAAAAACTATTTTAAAAAAACACTAATAATTTAGTATCCTTGATATCCTTTAGTATCCTTAAACAGGCAGTCCTATATCATACCAAATTAGGGGTTATCTACTAAACAGCATCCGTATGGAATAGGTATTGTGTGTGTGTGTATGTTAACATTTTTAAAAAACAAAAATGTTACTACAATATTTAGCAGAGATTGGTAGTTAAATGGCTACAGAATAAGTGTCAAAATACCCTTAGGTATATAGCCTGTGATGTTTACTTTACATAAATATTTACTGTGGCAGTTGTGTTTTCTGTGATGGATATTAAACATAGAAGACAAACAGCCAATTCTAAAAATGTCCCACACTTAAACTTACTGTGACCAGTAACTACTAAAAATAAACTAAAATAGTTGGACCTAGACATAGGAGATACTCAGTTAAGTGAATTTATTTTGAATGACTTTTCCTAAGCTGCACCAATTATGCTCACACTGTTATTGCCCAAACTGTGAAAACAAATAGGGAGAGAGAGAGAGAGAGAGAGAGAGAGAGAGAGAGAGAGAGAGAGAGAGAGAGAGAGAGAGAGAGAGAGAGAGAGAGAGAGAGAGAGAGAGAGAGAGAGAGAGAGAGAGAGAGAGAGAGAGAGAGAGAGAGAGAGAGAGAGAGAGAGAGATACAAATGAAGCCCCTTTTGTCCTTAAAAAAAAAAATATATATATATATATATATATATATATATATATATATATATATAATATGTTTTAATGCAATAAATGAGAGAGATGAAAATTGCATATACATGGAATCAATGCTGAATTTTCTTTGCTCCTTAAGTACAACACAAACAAATGAAGCTTGGTCCTTAAGGGGTTAATGATCCATATATCCTATTAGCACCCTGGCATTTAAACTGTTAACATAGTTGGTCCTTACTAAACTGAAGAGTGAGCTGTAGAGCCATCTAATAGGATTTGAATGGTATGCAAAACCTACAGCCATCCAGTTAACTCATTCATTCCCTTGGCCTGGGCATTTAATAAATACTTTGTTTAACTCCCGGTCACCTAGAAAAGCTCAATGCATACCGATCTTAGTCAGCCACGAGGGATCAGACACCTATGCTGGATAGTAGAATTTATCCTTGGGCAGATATATAAACCACGTGCTGTGCATCCTTTTGGCACACAAAGGGTTAATCCGCAGAAATAACGAACCCAGAATGGACATTTTAGGAAGAGACTTCCCATATGATTTAGTGAAGTTATAATATCAATCCATGGTGTATATTCTGCCAAGCCACACACTACAAAACACAGCTGGATACATTGTTTACTAAATGTTGCGTACATTATATATCATTGTAACACAATTGTGTGTGTTTGTTGTAACAAAGTATCAAAGAAAAAGTAACAAAGTGTCAGATGCAAGTGTCCCCTGTGCAAGGTTAGAGGAGGGCAGATCTGCCCTGTGCTCAGTGCTGTACAGGCCTGGAGTTCCCTAGCCTGCTATAAATGTCTGTCCATGAGAAGTCCTCCCTAACCAGGGCCATGTCACCATGCTGGGGGTCACAGATCAGTTGGGGGTGGGGGAGGAGGTATCTACGTACCTGAAGGGCCCCTAGACAGCACGATATCCTCCTCTGCACTCATTGTGGCTCCTCACCCGCCCCCCCTGCAGGTCTATAATCCAAGGGCTGAAGGTGAAACGCACACACAGTACTTTCAGTTTCAGGAGCCAGAGAGATCCCACGTGGGGGCAGAGGAAGAGACATCCCGCTCAGCATCTCGGGAGTTGTAGTTCTCTGGCATGATCTGGATCTTCTTGTTTAACCAAGAGTGTCTCTATCCAGAAGCTAATGGCAGTGGGTTTCCCTTTATCAAGAATGCCAAGTTTACAGGGGACTGAATAATAAGATGGAATGTCATAGGAATTAAGGACTTTTTAATTTAAACATTTTTTAATCTTACATTTGAATCAGTTCTATATGATGTAAGTGGCTACAAGATTTACTAAAGTGAATAACATTGAAAATATAGAATGAATCGCTTAAGGCCCACTCCAGGGACAATATGTGCTACTATACATCTGACAGCATAATTAAAATAAATAAATAAATACAAAATGCCTCCTTGCAGAATTTAATTTATTTCACAATCCAGACACCTTTCAGGTCCTGGAGGCACCTGGAGGCACAGATTCCTCGGCTCAGACATCACACCTTGACAATATAGAAATACTAAAATGATCTGACAGGCATATACAAACTAAGCATGCGTGTTTAAACAGCACATGAAGGCCCCTATAACACCACCCATTTCTGTGTGTGCGGTGTGTTTCTGTATGTAGTATGGGACTATAAGGGGTTATTGCTAATGGAAATCTGTATGATAAATTTAGGCAAAATAGCCATCCTTTGACCTTATCGGATTTAGATAACATTTACAGATCAGTTTTTTTTAGCCTGCATTTTGGTAATCGTGTTTTAATTGCTAAATTCCACATTTAGTAACGCAACCTGTGTAATTGTATTGTGTAAAAAGATGTATTCATTCATGACTACATAAGCATTGTGTGAATGCATGTTTGTACTCTTCACCAGTATTGTCAATGTGTGTATGTAGTGTTTGAGTGTACAGGGACCTATAGCATTATTTGCTGAAGTGTGAATGGTCACAAATTCAAAGTGGATTTTTAATTTTAGGCAAAATAACTAATCACATACCTGACGTTTCCCAGTTTGGCAACTGTGGCTTAACCTTTGAAATTCACTTGTCAATGTGTAATGCTTCCTGCCGCAGACCCCTCCACTACGCCTTAATTTTATATTCTTAAATGCTTGTCATTTTTTTTTTTTGACACCACATCAATTTAGTGACATCAGCCATGTACGCTTTGACAGCAAAATTACACAAACCGATAGTACACTTTCTTGGTCTATTTAAGGCCACTTCACTCACTGCTCATAGGCGCTGCTACCGTGTCACTGTCCTACACCATAACAACCACTAGAAAGAAGAGACTGGCTCGGGTAGTTCTAGCTGCCTACCTTTTTTTTTTCTTTTTAAATTGGCGCTAGAAATCCTAACTGTTTATCTGACTCACTGCTCATTCTGCTTATTGTCTAAAAGGGGATAGGCAACATTCAGCACTCAAGATGCTGTGGACTACTTCTCCCATAATGCTCTTACGCCCATAATGCTAGCAAAGCATCAGTGAGACGTAGCCCACAACATTTGGAGTGCCTAAGGTTGCCTCTCCCCTGGCCTAGAAATTAGCATTTTGATGGAGATATTAGAGATTCTGAGGCATACACGTAACTGTGTCTGGCACAGGGGATGGGTGATTGGGTACCCATTCTAAGTACCTGCATTATGTGTTGGAGATACCTTGAATGCCCTGCTCCCAATATTGTTGAACGGGTAAGTCAGTGGCTGAGTGACAGGCAACAGAGGGTTGTAGTCAATGGAGTATATTCAAAGCAAGGTATTGTTACTAGTGGGGTACCTCAGGGATCTGTACTTGGACCCATTCTCTTTAATAGTTTTATTAGTGATATTGCAGAAGGTCTTGATGGTAAGGTATGTCTTTTTGCTGCTGATACTAAGATATGTAACAGGGTTGATGCTCCAGGAGGGATAAGCCAAATGGCAAATGATTTAGCTAAACTAGAAATATGGTCAGAGTTGTGGCAACTGACATTTAATGTGGATAAGTGCAAGATAATGCATCTTGGACGGAAAAACCCAAGGGCAGAGTACAGAATATTTGATAGAGTCCTAACCTCAACATCTGAGGAAAGGGATTTAGGGGTGATTACTTCTGATGACTTAAATGTAGGCAGACAATGTAATAGAGCAGCAGGAAATGCTAGCAGAATGCTTGGTTGTATAGGGAGAGGTATTAGCAGTAGAAAGAGGGAAGTGCTCATGCCATTGTAAAGAACACTGGTGAGACCTCACTTGGAGTATTGTACGCAGTACTGGAGGAGACCGTATCTCCAGAAGGATATTGATACTTTAGAAAGAGTTCAGAGAAGGGCTACTAAACTGGTTCATGGAAAGAGAAGAATGGAGTAATAGGCGCTCTCTATAGTAACTAACGTACAGGCAGCAGTATACAAACAAGGATTCCCAAACCTTGTGAACAATGTACAGAAAAAGGAAAGGTGTATCCTGCGCCTAGTATATTATATGTGCAAAAAATACATACATATATTCTCAAATATATCCGGAAGGAACCGAACCTCAGAATAAAAACAGAGAATAAAACACAATAGTGCAATACAGTAATAAAAAAATGTTATTATGGTGGTGAGTACAGCTATATATAATCCACTCACATTTATATGAGCTATAACAGAGCTCAGCTGTGCAGCGCTTGGACGGTACAATCCCCGTCTTGGGATATGTTGTTGTAGTATATGCAGGTGCTTCCAAAGTGCAGTATGCGTGGTATATGCAGACAAAAGGAAAAAATAGCAGCCAATGGTGAAGTAAGTCCCAATAATGGTGTAAATAATGGATAATATTGTACTTACAATTAATAGAGCATGTAACCTGCTCTAGTGTGGTCAGCTTAGGTGGTATAATCCCCACCAAGGATATACCGGATCCAGGAGGTAAAAGAATGAATATAAAAAGTAACTTAAAAAGTATACTTTAATATTAATACAATATAAACAAAAACCATAAAAGGTATAAAAAGTAATGTCCCACTTAACGCGTTTCGCCTCACAGGGCTTCTTCAGAAGTGTGAAGAAGCCCTGTGAGGCGAAACGCGTTAAGTGGGACATTACTTTTTATACCTTTTATGGTTTTTGTTTATATTGTATTAATATTAAAGTATACTTTTTAAGTTACTTTTTATATTCATTCTTTTACCTCCTGGATCCGGTATATCCTTGGTGGGGATTATACCACCTAAGCTGACCACACTAGAGCAGGTTACATGCTCTATTAATTGTAAGTACAATATTATCCATTATTTACACCATTATTGGGACTTACTTCACCATTGGCTGCTATTTTTTCCTTTTGTCTGCATATACCACGCATACTGCACTTTGGAAGCACCTGCATATACTACAACAACATATCCCAAGACGGGGATTGTACCGTCCAAGCGCTGCACAGCTGAGCTCTGTTATAGCTCATATAAATGTGAGTGGATTATATATAGCTGTACTCACCACCATAATAACATTTTTTATTACTGTATTGCACTATTGTGTTTTATTCTCTGTTTTTATTCTGAGGTTCGGTTCCTTCCGGATATATTTGAGAATATATGTATGTATTTTTTGCACATATAATATACTAGGCGCGGGATACACCTTTCCTTTTTCTAAACTGGTTCATGGATTGCAGGATAAAACTTACCAGGAAAGGTTAAAGGATCTTAACATGTATAGCTTGGAGGAAAGACGAGACAGGGGGGATGTAACGGACCGTTTCACTTACAAGAGGATAAAACCCAGTTTAGGCGATAATCCCCTTTCCAGATGCACAGGCAGCTACTGCAAACACCATTCTCCCGACTGGAACCACACGAACACTGGAACAGCTGAACAAGAAAAGCAGACATCGGCTTACACTCTTGGCAGTCAGCATACAATCCCATTCCCCCAAAGACCGAGACGACACATCGCTTTGAGGGTTAAGCAAGAACTCTGGACTGGGACACCCAGTCTGGCTTTTATTACAAACAAGTACATACAGGACACTCCCAGGGGGAGGATGAATTTAACCAATCACATGGATGTACCTCCCACACATTTCCTCCCCTTAGATTAGCACTTAACATAATTATACCGTACACCCTTTTCCCCAATTCCTGGATGTACCCCAAATACACATGCTACACCTCCAAAACAGGTATCTCCTGATAGCCCTTATTCAGGGGGACAACATATCCAAGAATCAGGTCATTCGGATGAATGGTTCGGGAGATATGAGGTTCCAAAGATTTGACCGACCGCATGGGTAAAGTATCCGAAAACAGTTCCATGCATTTTGGCCCTGCGGTCGGTCACAAACAAGTGAATGAAACAGACGAATTACTTGGGTTATAGAGACTAAGGGGGATTCGCATGAATCCCCTAGTTCGTATGTTTCTTTCTACCGAACGGCGGGTCATTCGGTAGTTTCTATACGAATTTCTGGGAGTATGGAGGTCTCAGCGGTGTTTGCCTAGTCGAGTGTCCGATTTCAGTTCCAGACACTCGACGGCAAAACACCGCTGTTCGGCAGTTAAAGATGGCCGCCGCCACGTGGTTGTTTCCCGAATGGCGGCCACCCAGGGGACACATAATACATTACATGGATTGCCAATTACCTGTTTGCAACATTGTTGCAAACGGTAATTGGAGGCACACTTAGTCCTGGGTGGTCTGGTTGTTCGGTAGTTTCCTCCATACAATGAATGGAGTGATTCTACCGAACAATCAGATGAATGCTGTACATATATATAACCCAGGTTAACTGCATACAAAAATACATACATGACATTAAAGTATTAAAGGCAGGATTACTGTACTACGCTCCACAGTCTTAAAGGTACAGTAGTCCCAAAAGTTCCAATATGTCCATCGCTGCTTTTAAAGGGCCAGCAGCAGCAATACAAATTATTACATGCCCAAATATAGTTTCTAAAGTGCAACACGTCCAGGGGCCATAGTCAGCGGGCAGGAGGCCAGCAGCCAGGCCTCTCCAGTTCACAGTGGCGAAGCTGGTTTCGCCACAGGGGATATGATAAAAACATTTAAATACATAAAGGGAATCAACACGGTAAAGGAGGAGACTATATTTAAAAGAAGAAAAACTATCACAACAAGAGGACATAGTTTTACATTAGAGGGGCAAAGGTTTAAAATAATATCAGGAAGTATTACTTTACTAAGAGGGTAGTGGATGCATGGAATAGCCTTCCAGCTGAAGTGGTAGAGGTTAACACAGTAAAGGAGTTTAAGCATCCGTAGGATAGGCATAAGGCTATCCTAACTATAAGATAAGTCCAGGGACTAATGAAAGTATTTAAAATATTGGGCAGACTAGATGGGCCGAATGGTTCTTATCTGCCGTCACATTCTATGTTTCACATTCTAAGTTGTTACTGCAATAATGCCACAAAAAAAGGGGAAAAAGTAACATGTCAAGGTGTGCATACTTTGATACTTACGGGAGCAGGTCCCTACATTCCAACAGACTCATCTGACTTGGTTACATCTTGCACCTAACATCCAGCCAGGACTACCAGATCCATCACTTTACACATACAACCTATCCCTACATGTGAAATATGCAGTCCAGCAGTGTGTACAAGTCAAGTGAGGCAGGACATAGATGTCAAGGAGTGATCACAAATATTTTGTTTCATAGGAATGCTGCTTTCTATGGGGTCGCACATTTCTTGTGCTGCCAATTAGCATGTACAAGTTATATGTCCAAGACAGCATGCTGTATCTGGTCATTTTATAAGAGACAAATAACATTTAACAGAAACAGAGCTAATCCCACCACCCCGATGTTTTATTCAACAAAAAGGTGTTTCTGCTAGAATGAGTGATACCTAGCTTGGAAGGTCCAGATTATATGTTAATCAATCCTACACTGAACCTGTCCAATCACATGAATGGCAAAATAGCCTTTAGTCCAGTGTACATATAATCTACAACAAGCATGTCAAACTCAAAGGCTAGCACGGGCCATAAACAAGGTTTATGTTTATCTGGGCTGCAAAAAAACCAAAATCTTACATTTTCATAGAAGCGTAGATTTGTTTGAAAAGTTCACTATATATATATATATATATATATATATATATAAATAAATCAGCATCCCTCTCTACTAAACCCCAGTTCCCCCCCCCCCCCCGGTACTAAATTATAGTCCCCGCCTCTATACTAAATCCCAGCACCCCCATCTACTGAACCCCGGCCCTTGTTTAAAAAAGAAAAAAAAAAAATATTAGCCAACAAGCAGACTCCACTCACATTGCTGCTGTCAGTATTTGACTCCGGAGTCCAGCCTCTGGTATACCCCCAATGGGGCCGTCCGCACCCTGTGCCAAAGCGGATCCTCCCGCTAATTCTCGAAAACCTGTGAAGGTGGAGCACGTTGGTGTCACGTGTGAATGTGACGTGTCGTTGCGTGCCTCCGTGCACCTTCAGGTCCTTCACTGTACAGCCGCGGCCATCGCAACACTGACCAACACACACTTACTGACAGACACATTTCTACATTCTTGCACACACTAACATCATTTTCTTTATTGCTCCCTATCTTTGGGAACTGATGTGAGGCACCTCCCTGGGGTTCATTGGGGATCTTCTCTCTGGAGCTCAGTCTTACTGCTCCTCACGCACGCAGTTTAGTGATGCCCGGAATTATGTCATATTCCAGCACCACTACAGAGGGCGCGCGAGGGAGTAGTAAGACTAAACTCCCTCGCTGACGCCAGGGACCTCTCCTCCCCAGCCAGGTAACTTTTTAGCAGAGTAGTCACCTGCAATGTAAGAAGAGCAATTGCCTACTCTGGCTAGTAAGTATGACTTAAACTCATGGCTCGCCGGGCCGCATAGATATTCATTGTGGGCCGCGAGTTTGACATGCTTCATCTACAAGTTATGAGTTGTCAGATGCTGCCTTGTGACTGGGAAATATTACAACTTCATGCGCAGATGCTCTTAGGCCTCCATCTTTGTAGTTTTTACTGCCAGGACACCAGAATCCGATAAGGACTAAGCAAGTCAAGGAATTGTATAGATAAATCATTTCACATCTATTCATTTGTAGACATTAAATGTCATACTAAATAGTGACATCGTGGTTGCACATTAGAGATACGTGCAGCCTTTAAATCTGGTATAGGTCAGTATAGATACACATGTAGGGTTAGTCACTAAAGTGAGAATTATTGGGAATTCAATGTTTATTTCAAATTGAAGGCCAAAGTAGCCAAACTGGTAGCAAAATTGAGTTGGGGGATTTTTTTTCTTTCAGTTCAGTTATTTTGGCCTGACATTTGATATTCACTTTGAATTCCCGACAAGTGTAATTTTGTCTCTAACTTGCGCAAAGACCTGGCTACACTATAACCTGGGGTATTACTGCACTTGATAGATTTAACAAAACAATCTGGGTTTTTTGTTTTAATTCACACCAGGAATACGGGGTGTACAGTAGATGTAATGCAGTGTGCGATCGAGAGAAAAATAGAAGCAGAAGATGTGATAGTGATAAGAACTGAAAATAAATATATCTTTTTCATATTTTTTAAGTTTATTAATGGTGTTCTACAAAGGGATAGACATCGGCTTTCAAAATTAAGTCATATCTGTCCTTTAAAAAATAAACAAAACAAAATGTTTTCATTTAATGAGAAAACAACAAGTTACATTTGAGAAAATAAAAAACATCAACATTTACAATTTTGCTCTAGTCATGAATACAAATAAACTCAACAAACCTCAGCCATGAAGGGGTGGGGGTGCTTGACAATATACAAGGTCTTCCCCAGCTATCACTATCAGTCTAGAGCAGGGGTAGGCAACTTTTGGCACTCCAGATATTTTGGACTACATCTCCCATGATGCTTTGCCAGCATTATGGAAGATGTAGTCCACAACATCTGGAGTGCCGAAGGTTGCCTAGACCTTGCAAATAGATGCCATTATCTCTCTTTAGACATTTCTCCTTTGCAGTGTAGCAGAAACCCCAGGGTAAAACCGGTAAACATTGAGTCTGATCACTTACTGGTGCTTCACATGGTGGGAACCTGCACATTGTAAGGGGATGATGGCCAAACACATATAGTCATACTTTTCCTTAAGTTAGTGCTAGTGATAAGTTAAGGATCACACGTGGATATGATTTAAACATTTTTGTTTCACCAATTTCTTTTAAACGCAAGATAAAGAAGAATGTACAGCTGATCACCTCCTGAATTGTCACAACTTGCTCAGCACTGAGTAGGCACCATGCTCAACTGAATTCATACAAATCTGTAGATGTATTTGGAAATTCTTAGCCTATGAAAAATGTTTTGTCAGCAGGTTTCCTTCAAATAAAGAGCAGTTTTGGCTTCATATCCAGAATGTATTTTTCACCACATTCAAATCTCTTTAGATTTGAAGAAGGGAACAATGTAATTACCACTTTCTGCATCCTAGCCCTCTGCTCCTTAGCCATATCCCCCTTTTCACAAAATATCCTCATGGCTGGCTGGCAGTACGAATTGTATTTACACAGCTCAGCAAACGAGAGCTCAAGAGGAAGCTGCAGAAGCAATTACTGTCCTTTTTCCCCTTAGCAGAGTGAAGTCAGTATTACAATACTACAGATCTCAAGAGTGTAAAGTCTAGCTGTGTGGTGGAATCAAGTCAGCAGCTCAGACATCTCTTATTGGCTGAGCTATACCGTGTACGTCTCATCAGGAAGACTTTTTATAAAAAGGGGAGTTGGGGACATGTTGCAAAACTTTTCTTTTTTTTGTTTGCAAAGCTAGAGATTTAAATATGCAAAAAAATGTATTGCCTTGTTGTGGGCTCAGTTAAACTCAAGATTCACTAAAGTTGTGTTAACGTCCAGCGTGTCCCTCTAACATGATTACAGACTATTTTCATTCACACACATTTAAAGCATTACCAAGGACATTAGGGCGAGAAACCACATGAGTCAAATAATCAAATGCCCCTACAGGTAAACTACAGTCGATGGTGACATTTAAAAAAAAAAAAAAAAAAAAAAAATCACAAAAGCCCTGTCCAGCAACAGAGAAAAGGGGTTAGGATTTAGAGGACCACTTCTTTGTTTGTCCATGATATCATCACATAAGAAGCAATAGCGACAAGTGTTCTGGGAGTGAATATCACAAGGTAGTGCGAGTCCCTTGACAGCCCATGTGGTTAATCAATAAAAGTACCTTAGCTTCTACCATCTCAAGAGCCAACAGATACATAGGGTGCTTGCAACTCCATATACCTCCGAATGTTAGCAGATATGCAAGGCTGTACACCACTTAACATTGGATATACTATTATCAAGAGATCTGAATAAGTTTTCTTGTGTGCATTGTATGCATGTAATCTCCAAACCGGTAACTATGGAAAGGTCATACACACCATGGCTGTTTAACAACTATGTGTATAATAATCCAACAGCCAGAGGGCGGCAGGGAGGCGATAGGACACTTCTGATGTAGCGCTTCTTTCAATGTTAGGTAGTCTTTTATTTTCACCATACGAGGTCTACCCCCACTTCACGATAGCAAGTCTGTAGGAATTGTCAGCATCCCATCAGTTAGTGGCAACTACAAAGCACATTACAATTTCTGTTTAAAGATTTCAGCACTGGCTCCAGGTCCATTTTTATCTAGTATACATGCATTTCAGGCAACATAGTAACATATGTCTTCCTAAAATGCAGTTATAAATAGAAGGAATCTGATCATTTATTTATATGTCCAATTCAGGCCTCTCTGATGCCAAAGTAGGTAGAGATAAAGTTACAGATCATACATGTAACATGCCACATACAGCATTGATACGTAAAGTGGCTCTGTATACCTTCTGCATACGTTGCATATTTTGGCGACATTGCTGCTTGGTGTGCGGTGGCCTGGGGGTTCAGCAGAGGGGAGTCAAAGCTACACGATGTTGTCTGCCACAGCCGCTGCCATCTTGGTTCTTCAGCTCTTGGCGCTTCATCTACCAGAAGCCCATGTCAGTTCTTTACTCACGCACATACTTGCACATACAACACTGAAGTCTTTAAAGCAACTCGCAAGACCTCCATAGACCTTATCTTCTGATGAGTAAGATAATGCCTTATTGCGTTAGCAAGTGACTAAACTTGATGGCAGTAGCTTGGTCTTTTGTCACTGTGTTGGAATTTAAATGAAATTCCAACGCAATCTTTATGAGCATTTTATAAATTTTCTATTTCATCTTTATAAAATGCTCAAATAGTATTTTATTGTTTGAGCGGGGGTGACAGATGCTTTAAAGGGATACTCAACCACCACAACTACTGCAACTTAGTGCACCAGTGATGGCACTAGAAGAAGTAGGGGCACTCTAGTTACAGTTTATGTCAACATATTTTCAAACCGTTTAACAAAACAAACAGGGAATGAACAGGCTTCATAAATCCCTGTTCCTTGATTTATGAACCCACATCCTCAATTGGAGACATCATCATGAGGAAGTTTTTATTTGCCAAAATGTTGTAAGCACACATAGCATGACTGTCAGCAAAGGGTACAGGAGGATTTGCCACACGGGCTTCCTGCATTTTTTTTGAGAAATTGTTTTGAAAATGTTTTGACAAAACCTTAGGAGGTTCCATCCAGAGCCTCCTGGTACCATAACCACTGCAATAAGTAGTTACGGTGCTTGCAGTGTCCCTTTAAATGATCAAGTATTGGGAGTGTGTTTGTGAAGCATGTTTCAGCCACTACATTAATGGATATACTCCCATTCCGTAGCTGATTTTAAAAGCAACCACATTCTGCTACTGGAGTCTCATTCTCTTCTCTGGAGGGCCTTTGGGGGTTGTTGCTTGAGCAGGTTTTGCTGGTTCTTTTTCTTCCTGTTTAATGGTTTCTGTGGGAGGTTCCTGTTCTTTCTTTATTTGTTCAACTAAAAAAAAAAAATTACATATTAAAAAAGATTTGAAGTTGTTATTATTAAACTCAGCATAGTGGTCACACTACCAATGGTCTATGAATCCTTACCCTCACATCCCTCCCCCCCTTCCCTCTGAATAATTATGGATCAGTTTTATATAAACTGGGGTTCTCTCCAGCACCCAGAGTGGTAATCCATGCAAATTATCAGATTTTGTACTGTGCCTTTACTGTGAGCCTTAGAGAAGAGGCTCACTACCCTAACATATAACGGGATTTAATTGGTTTTTTTTTCTATTAATAAATGTGCAGTATTGCACTCTTCGTTTCTTTTATTTAAAGTGTAAAGACTTGCTTTTGTTGGAAGGTAACAGTTTCTTCGCTGGCTACATTTCAAGTGGTTATGATGTTTACATATTAACAAGCCCCTGGATTTAAAAGTAAAATTTTTACCCACATAACTTTAGCCTGAATTTGTTAACGATTGGTAATTAGATTTTTAGACTGCTAAAACCTGCAATTATAGGTTAGCGGGCAATTTGGCTACTGGACTTATGATACAAATTATACATTTTTCAAGACCCTGCATAGCTTTGGATTAATGTGGGACAAAAGGTGTTTTTTTTTTTATTCGTATATTTATTGTTGTTAATGTTACATTTTAGCTTTCTTCATTTTTTATTCTTAGTAAATTACTGGCAGCTACAATTGGGGTGCTGGAATATGTAAGATTTGATGGTTAGAATTGTGACAGGCATTTCTTGATAGTGTATTGCCCTTGTTACCTTTTCAAAAATATCAGCTTAAAAAAAAAAAAAGCTATTCAGAGTTAACCATTTCTCTGACATGAGATTTTTTAAGTTAGAAAACTTGGGAGGCCAGGCTAATTTTAACAATTCCTATATCTCTGACACATTACGTTCCAATGTTATAAGTTCTCACACAAGCCCACATTAGCATGTGCACGTTTTTATTTTATTGTTAGAGAGAAGCTCTGGCTGCAGCAAGGCCCAGACTATTTACCAAGACTATGATTATATTTTTTGAATGAAATCAAAAGCACATTTGTGATGTTTCCTGTTTGTATGGTGTTTGATTGGAGGCAAGCAATGTCTAGTGGGCTGAATAGGTGCTGTGACTCACTGACTGGTCAATCAACCCAGAGATCAGCTCCCATGTTCTATTTTCTTGTTAACCCACTGCCAAAATGTTTTGCACAATGACCCAAGATGGGAAAGAGGACTGTCTTCACCGGCAACTCCAGAAGTATAGAAGTATCAGCTTTATGAACAAGCAAACTCATGGAACACATTGTATTGGATTTTTAAAACAATTACTCACCAGGTACTGGCTTCTCCCCAGGCTTTTGCTGAAACATAAAATGTGATCTGTTAGACTTTTCAGCCAATGATATTAAAATTAAACATAACAGCCGAGAGCTTGGTAAATTATTTTCTTAGGAAGCCTGACTTCTTACACATACCCTAACAGAATGTGAGTGTATTTTAGTTTTTATACACAAATGAGCATATTTATAAAGGGAAAACTGGATAAATCCTACAGCAAAGTGATACAATAAGAATAATCAGCAGAAACATTCCTCTGGTTTTTACTGTGATGCCTCACCAGTCAATGTTTGTGCACCTGGTTTGGTCCTTGGTGTTGCCGTCATAAACAAACTTTCTTACAATTATCCCGTGCCTCTCAACTTTCCTTTTTCGGGTCCTGAACGCATTGGAAAATGGTGGTGGACTTTGGAGATTAGGCCAGGGATTAGCTTAAAGGGGTACTCCAAGTACCATGGCCACTTCAGTGTTTTGAAGTTTAATGGTGCTTGGAGTTTGTATGTGCAGTATTTCTCTACGAAACACAGCACTTAGAGATATTTAAAGATGCTGCCAGAGGTGTATCACCATCTATGAAAGCATCATTAGTACATCCATATCCTGCCGGAACAAGAGTTCCTGGCTGGCTAATGTACATTATATGCAGTTTGTCATTCATTGGTTGAAAACACCGAGCTGATCGTCTCAGCCAATGAATGACAGTCGGCAACTGTAGAGGCTGCAGAAGCCGGATACGCAACACCGGCCAATGGAGGACCCCCCAGCTCTTGGCAGGACGCCGGTCACATGGCAAACAGTTGCAAAACGGTTTGTCCTATTACCAAAGAATGGGGACAGGGTTCTCCTCATATCATAGCCACGGCAGCAAGCTGTAGTGGCTATGATTATGGCTATGGCTATGATTATGATTATGGAAGTAACTCTTTAAAAATCTACAAGAGTTCTTGCTTTCAGCTGTTGTCACTGCAGGGAAAAAATCTCAGCTTTTGTGAAATAGCTGAAAAAAAAAAAAAGACCGGTATCTTCGATTTTCTATGCATTTCCTATATAAAGCATTGATAGTAATTGGAATATTCACGCTGCTGGATCCATTCAGCATTATGGAGATTTTAACTCTATTCAAGCCTGAGCAGCACACTTACCTGAACAAACACCGGAGGGAATTTTTGTGTGAGTTCCATTAGCAATGTATCCACTCTTTGTCTCTGGAAGTGGGAACTGGCTTCTACTTTTTTCTTTGCCTTTGGTTTTGCTTTATCTGAAAAGAAAACAAATACATAAATAAGTTGTGTTTAGTATCCAAGGACCAAGTGGACTGAACTAGCCATGACATCTGACGCAGGGCCAGGGTGAACAAGTGACATTAAATTTAAAATAAGAATTTACTTGGAATCCAAAACCATGGGGTTTTATTCTAAGTATCTGAAATTTTACACTAATCTCAGGGCCACACGGCAAACTTCTCCCTGATCTACACTTCTTTGATGACACATCATTAAATGCATGCACGTTTTCATAGTTTCTACTAAACAGTGACTTTTAAATTGGCAGTTGAGTGTACCTTTAACAACAGGTCTGTTAGAAAGGATTAATAAACTGACAAGCTGTAAGGTTTTATATGGTAAAAGTGGATGGAGGCCAGAATGTTGCAAGTAGCTGAAGAAATACACTAAACACAGTACAAATAGGGAATGAGCTGAGATGTTGTCAGACTAGTCACAAGGTCAGGACGGGCAGCATAGGTTCACAAACGAGAAGGACAAGCAGAGGGTCAGATACCAAATATTTGGACAAATCAGGATAAGCACACTGAAGTGAACAACACAGTTAACACACTAGAACCAAGCACTAGGAGACAGGCTGTTAACTAAATGTAATGAAGGATACACCCATCCACGTCATGACACAGCTCCCTGCCCCTTTGAGAAAGTGCGCACCCAGCGTGTGCATGCCTAGGAAGGTTGAATCTATCAGAGACTCAGCCCACGTCGAACTGGAGAAGCCCTCTCTGACGATCTGCAGGGCGCAAAAAGATCGCAGCACTGCTATTCACTATCAGTTCATGGTCTTGAATTGGTTGGGCCAAATCCACCCAAGGGTTGGCATCTCCACGAGGGGAGAAGGAGATGTGGTGTGGAGACCTGACACAAGTACTGTATCCTTATATACACACACACACACACACACACCATAGAGTGGGCCAACACTCAGAGAACTAAATTCAAAGATAAAGGTAGAACATAAATGGAATATGAAATCTTAAAAAGCTGTAATGCGGATTTAAAATAAAAAATAAAGCACATAGCTTAATGTAAACAACTACTGCATTATACCATTCCTGTGACGTGTGCACTAACAACATTAATATATTTTACGGCGAATGATGGATTAATCTGTGATTATGTAAACTGTACTGATGCAAGGATCTGCAGCAAAACCTGCACTGTGAAGAGCCTCAATGATTGAAGCTTGGTAAAAGCAGCTGTGCAGGCTCTAATCTCTTTAATAAGGCTTGTGAGGCTTTCAGGTCTCAATACTGAAAGCCTCTCCTAGCAAACATATAAATCAAATGTGAAGTGTCAGGTGAGAACTTCAGTAATGCAGTATGATTGCCGGAATGCTCTAGGTTTCTGCTCAACAACACAGAACTGCTTACCTCGCTCTTCTTGGTCTTTGAAATGCCACCAGTAGCCTTTGGATGGGTGATACCGGCAGTACGACATGGCTTCATCAAATGCAGACTGGATCCCGTGAACTGCAGTCAGCTGTGAAAAATGAAATGTGTAGTATATTACATCATGCTAGGGAAATACCAACTAGCAAGAAATTGTACAAATGGGGTGGGATATTTATTAAACTGGGCAATTGTTAAGAACTCACAAGAGTAAATTTTAAGGCGAAACAGCTAAAATGCAAACATAGTGGAGTTGATTTTTCCAGCCCTGCTATTGTGGTGTAAAGGGACACTATAGACACCACAATCACTTAACTGAAGTGGTTATGTTACTTGGAGTCTTCTAGCGCCAGCTTAGTTTTCAGCATTAAACGTTTCAAATAGTTTGGCACTGCATGAGTGCCCTTCGCTGCCCCGGCCCCCACCAGAGTTACACATACGTTTTTCCTACTTACACCAGTGACGGGCGCCAGTGCACTTGTAGAACCATAACTACATCATCACACTTCTTTCATATTTTATTTGTTGCATCTGTGCTTGTAACGAGGCTCGACGTATTGTATAAATAGATCTTAATTTTTTTTAACTGCTGCACTTATAACTAAGCTTGACCTATGGTATAATTATGTGGGCATTAGATGCATTGCATTTCAACATACATTAACATATTTTTAAAGGTGTATAATATACACAACATTACATCAAAGATATTGATAGAGTGTATTGCCGAAGTGCAAAGATAAACATTTACAGTATTCAACATAATGTAAACCACACATCTCGTGTCATGGAACTGTATCCACTTAAATCTACATACATTATTCAGTATTTCACAAAAGCAATTGACCACACTGGTCTGCGTAAATTATAACTCAGAAGAAAGTAAATAGGAATATATATATATATATATATATATATATATATATATATATATAAATAAATAAATAAATAAAAAGGAATGAATTAGATCATTAGAGGTTTTCTCAGGGTTTGTGATTCACCTCGGGATATATTATGTATAACTTGGGTGGCCTCCACAATTTACATATACTTCATATCAATAATTCAGAGAAACACCACCTCTAGAATGTCCCACTTACGACACTGAAGGGGTGTCGTAAAAAAAAAAATCTAAAACTCTAGCAATTCAATGAAAATTAAGTTAGGAAGGTGACTGTTTTGACTAACTTCGAAATCAAGAGATAGACCCTCTATCAAATAGGTTCTTTATGGTAATAATTGTTCTGTTTGCCCATGAACCAATATCTAGCAAGGGGACCTAGAGTTTAAACAAGGCAATAAATGGGGCCACAGAGTACTGGTAAGATATAGGTTTCCTTCTAAATAGACATTTTATTCCTTTACTAAACTGAGGTTACTGTGTTATCCCCTCTGCCCTGCATACATTTTGCTTCAAATTCCTCTCCCTCTTAGGTCCCTACAGCTGGAATGAATCATTGTCACATCACTTTGCCTCTTTCATGACCATTCACACATACGTTCCTTCACCCTCCAGTCAATATGCTTCCTGACTAATAGACATCCTCTTCACCAGTCCCTTTTCGTCAATTATTCCCTGTGTCCACAACAGAACCCAAACCACCCTGTCCTACACTAGTCTTTCCCAAAAACCTAGCCTCATTTCATCCAATTCCACCAAATTGATGAGCTCACTGAGGACTGTATAATTATTAAAGGGACACTTCAGGCACCCAGACCACTCCAGCTCATGGAAACTGCAATGCGCATTACCCGTCGGGTGATGTTGGAGGAGTCGGAGCACCGAAGGAGATCGGAGTTTGAATCGGCTAAGTGTTACAAGAGATTTTAGCCTTTGCAGCACTGGGGGCGGGGGGGGGGGGGGGAGAGTGTGAGGGAACTATACTGTATCGACTACAACTTTATATTCCTTACACTATAGAATCCCTGTATTGAACACACAGTGTCCTAAAATAATGAATATGATATTAGAAGTGACTTTGAAAACATTGCAAATGGAAGCATATCATCCTCTGTTTGTGTGATCTAAATAAACAGATATCTAGCTAACACCTGAACACTTATCTGCAAGCTGGGGCAGTGTAAAACCTGCCTTCCATTACACACACAGTGTAAACTCAATAATTTTATTAAGATCTAGTGGAGAATTAAGCAGATTTGCATTGATGCTGACATACTGGGCTTGACAAATCCCAGACGCCAGGTCACCATGGCGACAAGGAATTTTATCCTGGCGCCTGGGATTTGTGAGCCCATTCCATCTGAGGTGAGCGGCTGGCCGGCTTCACATTCTCATGTGTAATCTCTGTTCTTTCGTGCGCCACTTAGTGATGCCGGGGCCAGAGTGACATGATATATACGGCCCTAGCATCACTAAGCAGCGCGTGAAGCAATTGCGCATGCACAACGTTTAGCACTGAGATAGGTGGTGTCACTAGGCAGTGTTTACATTGAAAACCCTGCAGGAACAGGTTATGGACACCAGAACACTACATTAAGCTGTAATAGTCCCAGTGATTATAGGGTCCCTTTAAACATTTTATTTTTATTTATATTTTATTTTTAAAAAAACAACTGGCTTTTAAACTTTTTTAGCTGGTTCCTTGATTCAAAGCCAATATGTCAAGCCTTGCCTTAGTGTGAGCTGGGTTTAACACAGCAAATATTTTTTTCTAGCCTAATATCTACAGAAGAACAGTAAAGACAATAACGATATACACAGTGTTATTACAAATTCACTCGTAGTTCATGAAAGACATCTTACTGCTCTTGAATTGATAACGGATCCCAGGTCTGGTGCCTGATAAATCACTCCTGCGATAATGTAGTAATCAGCAAGCGGAATAGCTGCATTAAAACAGAAAACGGCATCTCATTAGAATATTAGTAGGTTTTGAAAGATACAAAAAAAAAAAAAAAAAAATAGGATTAAAACCACAGAGAGCACATTAAAGGGAAACTCCACTGCACAAATACAAAATAAAAGTCACTGATGAGTAGATATACCTCAAATGAAAATTGCATGCGTTTCATTACGCATCTTTCATTGGGGGTATAATCTACGAAAGAACTTGCAAAACCTCCCCTTGTAGCCACGCCCAGACTTTCTGTGGCTGTCCAATCACAGACTTCCCAGCTCAACGAGAACTGTTTGTAACACAGATGCTCTGGGCAACTGTTGCCTCTTCAGTTTAGCTCCACAGAGCTAAACAAACCAGGAGGTTACAGGACCAATTGACAGCCAGGTGGGTGTAAATTTCCACTTAAATCTGCAGTTTTTTGCAAAATGAGTAACATAGGACACAATCTTCACGCAAAGCTTTACAGCAAGCTAGAGTGCATTAGGGGCCAGGAGTGTCCATTTAAATCAGGCACAGTTACAGATGACAGGGTCAGAAAAGGAGGAATGCAGGAACTCTTCAGATTTCAAAAGAAAGGTGAAATATGTAATATAAAAAGTATTATTGGAGAAAAGATTGTAAATTAAAAAAAAATACCAGGACTGTAAAACGTATAAAATTTATTGTAAAGACTTTGCACTTAGTTGTGTACTGCAGAAAGCCAAATTCCTAGCAAATGTATAGATTAAATTGTTAACTAAAGGGGAGTTCCTGGCCAACACATAGCGCTGCATGCAGATCCACATAGCTGAATTTCAAGAGGCAATAAGTTGGTTCCACGGGCAATAAGGAATTAATAATAATATAATTTAACAATCATTAATTTTTATTTTCAATAAGGATTTCTGAGATCCACCACCTTTCAGAGGTCTGATACAGTGAGAGGGAAATGGCTGCCATGTCTGTGATCCAGTTAAAGGGGTGTGTCAACTAAGAATGCATGCATTAGAAGTGCTGCACGGCTAATCATGCACTCGCCGCACATTCTTCCAGTACTCCTAGCAACATGTGACGGAGTCACCCGTCTGTTGGGTGATGTGGTAGGACTGAAATTCTACACAACTAATTTTACTAGTGACTACTTCAATCTACTACTTAATATCTTATGTATCGGTTATAATATGGGTTCCAAAGATATACATTGATCAATCAATGAGGAATTGGAGGTTTGATACAAGATTGTGAATATGTTAGGTTCCAAACCATTTTAAATATACACTTCATATTAATTATACCCCAGGCAACTGCTCTTAATAGGTTGTCAACTGCCTTCCCCATATATCCGAATACACAGCCTCAATGCAGGATTGAAAAAAGAAAAAAAAAAAAAAGAGTATTAACGAAATATTAGGTTTTTTTTGTTTGTTTATTTTTTCATACAGCTAGCTGGCAGCTCTCGGCCAATGTATGCAACTCTGTGCACAGAAATATGTACAAAATTGGCATTAGCCACTCCGTAACGCTTAATCCATGCCTGAATGATACTGCCGGTGGTGAAGTCACACTTTTGACAACAAAGGGTTTAAACTCCATATATGCAGCGTTTCACAGTGAAAAGATACATATGCAGACACCAGACAGTATAACCACTATCCTGTATTGGAAAGATGTGAGCTACTCTGTAAATAACAGACTCTGAATGGCTGCAGTTTTTAAGATATCCCCACATACACATTGAAAAGCTGTCAAGTCAGATATTGTGAAACTTGTTACAGCTCACCTCCTGGTTTAAGCTTTTTTTTTTTTAATACAAAGTATTACATCTCTTAATGACTGAGCTTTAAGGCAGACAATGGGAATGTCCCATCACAATTATGTACATATATTAGAACCCCATTCATTTTACTAATTAGTATAAGCCCATATTGATTCCGCAATTTCAAGAATCTAGGACTACAAAGGGGCTAACAATACCAGACTGCCTGCTTCTTCCTTTAACTCACCTTGTGTTGGAGACTGTCGCTGCTGCTTCCTGATGATAAATAATATGGGTTCCTGGGCATGTAGCAGAATATATTCCACACCAACCATCTGGCTGATAGACAATGAACAAAAAATTAAATAGTGAGAACTGAGTATGCAGGAAAATAGAATTACAATTGTGTGGAAAATGTGGAGCTTGCTAGATATATTCCTACTCAAAAATGTGAATGCTATCAAGTCAGGAATATGATGGATACATTTCTGGACTTTTGCAAGAAAATTAATGTCTATGTTTATTAAAGCTTGAATAGTATATGTGGAACTGCACTCACTCCCACAAATCTGAGCCAGGGTGCTTGCTGAGCCAGAATCAAAGACCAGATTTCCAAACATTAGTAAAATAATAGGGGTCCAGGCACTCCTTGGTTCAAGACAGGCACTTTATTGAGAACCACAACAGCAACGTTTCGACCCCAAAAGGTCTTTGTCAAGCTAGACAAAGATGTTTTGAGGTCGAAACGTTGCTGTTGTGGTTCTCAATAAAGTGCCTGTCTTGAACCAAGGAGTGCCTGGACCCCTATTATTTTACTAATGTTTATTAAAGGACCACTATAGTGCCAGGAAAACAAATTTGTTTTCCTGGCACTATAGGGTCTTTAAGTCCCCCCTCCCGCTGGGCTGAAGGGATCAAACACTTACCTTTCTCCAGCGCCAGGCTCCCTCAGCACTGGGGAACTCTCCTCCCTCTGCCGACGTCAGGGCCGAATGCACATGTGCGGCAAGAGCCACGCGCGCATTCAAACAGTCCCTAGGAAAGCATTTCTCAATACTTTACTATGGACGTCCAGCGTCTTCTCACTGTGATTGTCACTAGAGGCTGGATTAACCTTAGTGTAAACATAGCACTTCTCTGAAACTGCTATGTTTACAGCTGCAGGGTTAACACTAGATGGACCTGGCACCCAGACCACTTCATTGAGCTGAAGTGGTCTGGGTGCGTATAGTGGTCCTTTCAGGATTTTATTAAGTTTATAAGCCTTATCTGCAAAAACATGGCCCTCTGCTGTACAACAAAATATATTTTCATTTCATTGACACCTTAATTTTTTATGCCTGCAGTGTTACTGAAATAAAAAGATACCTGTTCACCAAAAACCACAGCAGTTGCAAAGGCTAACAGTGATCAGCATCTGTTTAGAGCGATCACACTTAAAAGGACACTGTCTTTTGGGTCGAGTGAAAAGGCATATATTGTGGAACTGAACTCCGAACAGATAGTGATTACTGTTACTACATCAGTTAACACATGTTTAGATTTCAGTAACAAAGAAACTCATTAAACACTACCATCAATGAGGTCAGTCTGCAATTATGACAAGCTATGGTGTTACTTCAATTAATCCAAATCAGTTCAGTAGCAGCAGGAGAAGGTTAGTCTGATATGTGATATGAATATTACTTCTCAAAATAGCCATCATCCGCTCAGCACTGAGGAAGATTATAATTCCTTAAACGAGTTTCCTCCTTAAAGGGACACTATAATCACCTGAACAACTTTAGCTTAATGAAGCAGTTTTGGTGTATAGAACATGCCCCTGCAGCCGCACTGCTCAATCCTCTGCCATTTAGGAGTTAAGTCCCTTTGTTTATGAACCCTAGTCACACCTCCCTGCATGTGACTTGCACAGCCTTCCATAAACACTTCCTGTAAAGAGAGCCCTATTTAGGCTTTCTTTATTGCAAGTTCTGTTTAATTAAGATTTTCTTATCCCCTGCTATGTTAATAGCTTGCTAGACCCTGCAAGAGCCTCCTGTATGTGATTAAAGTTCAATTTAGAGATTGAGATACAATTATTTAAGGAAAATTACATCTGTTTGAAAGTGAAACCATTTTATTTTTTTTTATGCAGGCTCTGTCAATCATAGCCAGGGGAGGTGCGGCTAGGGCTGCATAAACAGAAAAAAAGTGATTTAACTCCTAAATGACAGTGAATTGAGCAGATCTATACACTAAAACTGCTTTATTTAGCTAAAGTAATTTAGGTGACTATAGTGTTCCTTTAAGAATCCATAAATACATTTCTTGCGAGTTGCCGGCAGGGAGTAAGAAAACAAAAGAAAAACCTCAGTCTAACATTCAAAGCATAATACATATAAAATTACTTACTTTAAATGGTCAAGCGTTAGCCTTTGCATTTTAACAACCTCATTATTACATGTCCTATCATAGAATGGGTTGCTTCGCTCTGAGAAGTAGTCCAGAACTGTCCCGCTGTTGAGTATAGGAATCCAGGAACTGTCCACCCATGATATACCCAATAAATTATCTGCAAATTGGAAAAAGAAAAAATAATACATTAGATTACTTAAAGGACCACTATCGTGCCAGGAAAACAAACTTGTTTTCTGGGCACTAAATGGTCTTTAGGTCCCCCCTCCCTCAGGGTCCCACTCTCGCTGGGCTGAAGGGGGTGGAATGGGTTAAACTCTTACCTTTCTCCAGCGCTAGGCTCCCTCGGCGCTGGGGAACTCTACTCCCCCTTCCGACGTCAGCGCTGAATGCGCATGCGCGGCAAGAGCCGTGCGCGCATTCAATCAGTCCATAGCAAAGCATTTCTCAAAGCTTTCCTATGGACGGCAGCGTCTTCTCACTGCGACTGTCAATGAGACAACCACTAGAGGCTGAATTAACCCTAAAGTAAACATAGCAGTTTCTCTGAAACTGCAATGTTTACAGCAGGCAGGGTTAACCCTAGCTGGACCTGGCACCCAGACCACTTCATTGAGCTGAAGTGGTCTGGGTGCCTATAGTGGTCCTTTAAAAAAATACTGGCACAGCCAAACTACTCCTAAAAAAAAAAATGTATAATCATAGATAAACCTAGTGCAATACCTTTTAAAGTGTCACTTATAAACATATAACGTAAGGTGAGTTATCTGAAATGTTATTGTGATAAGATATATTTATATTCATCAACAGCAATGTATATTCTGTTAAATGTACACATAGTGCATAAAAGATGGTCCTTATTCAATAAACTATCACAAAGCCGCAATGCCTGCAGGGAGTACACCCGACGAGTACTGATATACTTTATATAAAAGCTCAATGAAGGAGCTGAACTACACACCTCTGATATCCACAGCAGCCATGTTGGAACGTGTGAACTACTTCCGGCCCATGACCAATGACGTAAATTTGGGAAGAGACTGTCTCAGTGAAATTAGTAGCTTAGCGCGCCCTCTGGTGTCTGGAAGAATCCCAACATCCATAACATTCTGTAATCTGCATAGTTACAGATAGGAAAATTGAAGTGAAAAGTTAATAACAGTATTGAATTATTATTTTTTTGTGACAGTAATAATTACTATGTTAATGGAATTCATTTGAATTGTTTTTAACAAAAATAAATAGAATTTTTTAGATTTTTAGCCATTTTATAATTAAATGAGTTTATGTGCTTTGCCCACACAAAGGTATAGAAATATTTTCTGTTGTGAACAGATAGTTTAGCTGAAAACTAAATATTATATTGTTACTTTTTTTGTGTGTGTGTGTATTGTCATACATTTTCACAGATAGTTGTAACTAAAGGTTGATAACCATAGTATCTGGCTGGCACTGAGGCTTATTCACTTAAAGGGACACTATAGTCACCAAAACAACTTTAGCTTAACCCCTTCAGGACGGAGTCAATAGTACACGTTCTGATCAAAACAAAACGTAAACAAAAACTGGAATTTGCGCTATATGTCTGTTCACCCGTAGTTCCCCTCTTTCATATTAAATGCACCCACACTTATTATATATCATTTTGTTCAGGAGAAACAGGGCTTTCATTTCATATAAAATATTTGTATATGAAACAATTTATTATGAATAAAATTAAAAAAATCTGTGAGAAATTTTAATTTTTTTTTTAAATTTGTAGTTCCGCCTCACATTTTAGCTGTAAATGTCATAATACTGTTAGGTTTTACGGCAACAAAATGCACATATTTGTAATCAGCGATGTCTCACGAGTACAACAGTACCCCCCATTAACAGGTTTTATGGTGTTTTGGAAAGTTACAGGGTCAAATATAGAACGTTCCATTTTCAAATTGAAATTTGCCAGATTAGTAATGTTACCTTTGAGACGGTGTGGTAGCCCAGGAATGAGAATTACCCCCATAATGGCATACCATTTGAAAAAGTAGACAACCCAAGGTATTGAACGTGGGGTATGTTTAGTTTTTTTTAGTAGCCACTTAGTCACAAACACTGGCCAAAGTTAGCGTTCATATTTGTTTTTGTGTGAAAAAAGCAAAAAACTAATATTTGGCCAGTGTTTGTGACTAAGTGGCTACTAAAAATGACTGGACATACCCCATTTGCAATACCTTGGGTTGTCTACTTTTGCAAATGGTATGCCATCATGGGGGTAATTCTTATTCCTGGGCTACCATACGGTCTCAAAGGCAACATAACTAATCTGGCAAATTTCAATGTCAAAAAAATGAAATGCAAGCCTTATATGTGACTCTCTAACTTTCCAAAACACCATAAAACCTGTACATGTGGGGTACTGTTATTCTCGGGAGATTTCACTAAACACAAATATTAGTGTTTTAAAACAGTAAAACATATTACAACAATAATATAGTCCATAAAAGTGCCGTTTGTTTGTAAAAAATGCAAAAAACTTCACTTTTACTTAAAATATCATCGTTGTAATACAATTTACCAGTTTTAAACACTAATATTTGAGTTCAGCGAAGTCTCCCGAGTAAAACAGTAACCCCTATGTACAGGTTTTATGGTGTCTTGGAGAGTTACAGGGTCTAATATAGTGCTTGCGAATTAAATTCTCTGCACTTTCTCCCTGTGTTGTCAGGCATGTCAATCAAATTTTAATTAATCAAATGACATAATTATGTTAAAAAATTACTTAAATATACACGTAGAATTTTAATATATATGCATTTATAGGTATATAAATTCTACGTGTATACTAATGTAATCTTTTATGTAATTATATGTATTTATCTCTATATATATATTTGCGGTTATTTGTATTTTATATATAGATAGATATATATAGAATGTAATTCTAAGTGTATTCTGTTTCCAATATATATATATATTAATAACAAAATACAGTTAGAATGAAATTACATATGAATATATAATTTATTTTATATTTTGTTTCAATATTTTATTTATTTATTTAATTATTTTATTTATTTATTATTGTAATTGTGCGTATATATATAATATATATATGTAGATCTATTATATATATAATATATATACATATTATATATATGTAACGTCATTCTAAGTGTATTTTAATATTAATATATATACTAATATTAATATTAAAATACATTACGTATGACGTTACATATATATAATATGTATATATATTATATATATAATATATATACATATTATATATATATAAAAAGGCATTTAATTTATTTTATAACATTTTAATATTTTTTTTTTTACACTACCTACCAGCAGGGGGACTGTCTAATATTTTAGACAGTCCCCCTGCTGGCAGATCCATAGCCAGCTATAGGGGGCCATGTGATCGCTCTTTGAGAGCGATCACATGGCCCCCGGGGGCCTCATTTGGCGGAGGGGGGCTGCCTGGGCTCTCAGACAGCCCCCCAGAAGAGGATCGCGGCGGAGGTGAGTACACCTCTGCTCCTGGGGCTGCAAGCCGTTACGGCGTTCTATGCCGCCGCAACGGCTTTAAAGCCCTTTAAAGCCGCGACGGCATAGAACGCCGTAACGGCGTTAAGGGGTTAATGAAGCAGTTTTGGTGTATAGATCATGCTCCTGCAGTCTCACTGCTTAGTACTCTGCCATTTTGGAGTTAAATCACTTTTGTTTCTGACCATGCAGCCTTAAAAATAACTAGCAATGCTTAAAGGGACGCTATCGGCATCCAGACCATTTCAGCTCATTGAAGTGATCTGGTTGCAGTGTCCCATGTCCCTTAACCCTGCAAAGATAATTATTCCAATTTTGAATAACCTGAAATAATTACCTTTTGAAGCTTAACTCCACATCCAGTCACTAGAGGGACTTCCCGGGTCGTTAGGCTACTTTTGGATATCCAGCGTCACCCGAAAACTCCATAGGACAGCATTACACAATGCTGACCTTGGCAGGGCAGGAGCGGAGGCAGAGCCTGAACCAGCGCTGAGGGACATTGATGCTGGAATCAGGTTAGTAACAGAAGGTTTTTTTGTTGTTTGTTTTTTAGACAGTCATAGATCATGGTACAAGCAACACAAGTATAACAGGTAATCACAGGGCATCACAGTTTACAAAACATGTTCCAAGACAACTACACGTACAGAGTTATCATGTGAACATGATCTGGGTCCCGATTGAGGCCCACACCGCCACAGTTATATCTGAATTAACCGTTACAATGTAATCCATGCAACTAACCTCCAATGAGTTACCCATGTGACTGCCTTTTTATAATAAAGAGGAACTATAAATAAATAAAATAAAACCATAAGCTGCCTCAGCTGCACCAGCCATGGAAGAAATGATTGCCTAAATATCAGGTGGGCCCCTGCCCCCAGGAGATCCAGATTCCGTGCACCAATCGATGAGACAGGAAGGGTTTTTAACCCCTTCAGCACCACAGGAGGAGGTGTGCAACAGAGGTGGGCACTATAGGGAGCTATATTGTCAGAAAAAACAACTTTGTTTTTTGGCACTATAGTTTCCCTTTAACCCCTTAAGGACACATGACATGATTCCCTTTTATTCCAGATGTTTGGTCCTTAAGGGGTTAAACAGGGAACACAAGACATCATGTTTCAAACAATATGTAAAAAGAGACTTTCGGTTTTACTGCTCCCCATCTCATCACATCTCTTCATAATTAAAGAGCTTACTGTTCTGGTAGGTACTAATGCCTTGGTGTTAAAATACAAACCATTAACATATGCTCAGTGAAGTAGGATTCAAGCACAGAAAAATACAAATCATTACATGATTATATACTGAAATACAATTTTCTGTATACTTTTAAGACATTTAAGTGTAACTGTCCCTAGTGAATTCATGCCCAAGCTGAGCAGCATTCAGTTAGGTATGGGCTGTACAATTTGTTTTTGTTTTTTAAATTTTTGATAGATATTATGTTTTTATTTTAAATGCCCTGCCTGGCACTAAATTAAATCAATCCCTACAGTGGCCGTACCCGTACGTGTGACATATGCACCCACACATCACTACTGAGGAGATGACAAAACGCACATTCGCTCACATTGCATGTCTCTGTAAATAACCAAATGTACATTAGTGCATTGAAGAAACCATAGGCCAGCAATGTCGCCCTTATTTCACACACTTTAATGGGTAATGCTTTGTGGACAATTCTCCATCAGTGGGATTTTAATGTGTTCAGCATTTGACCAAGAAACCAACCCAGCCTGCATACAACCACAGCCTTAGCTCTGAGACCAGAACCAGATAAGGGAGGTTAATACATGAACATAATGTGTCCTAATGTGTTTTACACCCCACCTCCTATAGAATGTAAGCTCGATTGAGCAGGGTCCTCTTCAACCTATTGTTCCTGTAAGTTTATTTGTAATTGTTCTATTTATAGTTAAATCCCCTCTCATAATATTGTAAAGCGCTACGGAATCTGTTGGCGCTATATAAATGGCAATAATAATAATAATGTGCACACCATATAAATATATTCTACATCAGAAGAAGAAGTACAGCCTTCTATAATGTCTATAATCAGAGAGACTGGGACAGTGGGCCTCTGTTCACCTTAATCTTGATTAAGCTATGATCACAGGTAATTATGGGGCTTTGAGTTACCCTTTAAATGGATGAATTTACAGTCCTGTTATAAGATAATATAAAAATAAACATACATATTTTCCCATTTTTTTTTAATATTGAAGTATTTTGCTAAAATTGCTTAAATTCATTTGTTTTTCACATCAATCTACATTCGGCACCCCATAATGACAAAGCAAAAAAGAAAAATTGGAAATATCATATTGACATAAGTATTCAGACCTTTTAGTATGATACTTTCAATTTACCTTTGATGCATCGCATTTCTCTGGTTCATCTTTGAGATATTTCTACACTTTAATTGGCGGTCACCTGTGGCAAGTTCAATTGATCGGACATGATTTAGAAAGGCATAGAGGCAGGATTGCGTCAAGGTGCAGATCTGAGGAAGGCTACAACATTTTTGTGGCTGCATTGAAGGTTCCCAAGAGAACAGTGGCTTCCGTAATTCATAAATGGAAGAAGTTTGGAACAACCAGGACTCTTCCTAGAGCTGGCTGCCTGCCTAACTGAGCAACCAGAGGAGAAGGTCCTTGGTAAGAGAGGTTCAAGTACCCAATGGTCAGCCTTGGTGAGCTCCAGAGAATGTGTGGAGATGATCTAAGCCCTCTTGGAAGTTGCAAAGAAGCACCCGAAGGACTCACAAACTACGAGAAACAAGATTACAATTTTGGTGGTGGCATCATGCTTTGGGTTATTTTTCAGAGACCTGAACTAAGAGTGGATTAAGGGTAACTCTGTCCAATGCCTGGACTTGAAAGCAATCTAGCATCTCTGGAGAGACTTGAAAACCTGACAGAGCTTGAGAGGTGATGCAGTGATGAATATCAGAAACAACCTAAAACCAGATGTGCAAAGCTCGTCACAGCATGCCCAAAAAGATCGCTGGCAAAGAGGCTTCACCTAAGTACTGAGTTAAGGGTCTGAATGCGTATGTCAATGTGAGGTTTCAGTTTTTTTTCTATTTGTGCAAAAATATGGTTCTTACTTTTTCATTATGGGTCCATGAGTGGAGACTGATGTGAAAAAAAGAATAATTGAAACAATTGTAGCATAAGGCTGCAACATAAAAAAAATGTGAATAAATTGAATACTTTCTGAATGCCCTGTATATATCAGTGAGATTTTAATGTGCGCAGAAAAAGGACTGCACTTCAGGGACTGAATAGTTGTTTAAAAATAAAACGTAACTTTTATTCCATTATATCCATAATATGTTGACAATAGTTTATGAATATAATGGAATAAAAGTTAAGTTTTATTTTTAAACTATTTAGTCCCTGGAGTGTGATCCTTTTCATAGTACATTTGTATTTTTTGCCAGCCAGCACTTTACCCTGTAGTACACGTTTTTTGACTGTATATATATATAAAATTTTATGTGCTATGGCAGGGATACCTTCGGCACTCCAGATGTGGACTACATCACCCATAATGCTCTTACACCCATAATGCTGGCAAAGCGTCATGGGAGGTGTAGTCCAAAACATCTGGAGTGCCAAAGGTTGCCTATGCCTGTGCTATGGCAATGTAGGTGAGAATGTAGGTGTGGATTATCCTCAGGACTTGGCCTGTTGAACAGGATGCTCGTTACTAATGCAAAATAGTTTTAGTTTCAGGGCATGGATAGTAACCTCAAGCACAACCATTATTAATTATTTGCCGTTTGTGGAGCTGACTCATTTCAGAAATATGGAATACATTGAATGAGAGCCAGAGCTTATTATATGGTTTAATACAAATCAACTTCTCTGTATTACAACAGACACTGCAGTAATAGATATCAATGAATTATTTACCAAACTGAACTGCACTGACATGAAATGAGCAAAGTTTAGGCAACAATTGATGAACGAGATAAGTTCTCAAACTGTGCTATGTTTCCAGCCTGGTTCTTTGGGCTAAAATGTGAAATTCTCTTGTTCGTCACATTTCCCAGTATAGTGAATTAATCTGTGTATGTTTTCAGTTAGCCATTTATAGTGTTCTATCTGTTTCGAGTAACAGAGATATGGGATGCTTAAACGGACACTCCGCTACCCAAGTACAATAAAAACATAAATAAATGACTATTTAGTAGCTATACCCCCAATTAAAACATGCTTGCATTCAATTATGCATTTTTTCATTTCGAGTATATCTAAAAATAGCTTGCAAAAGCTGGAGATCTCTTGTCTGAAGCCTTTACAAGCCCTCCCCTTCTAACCCAGCCCAGACGTCCTGTAGCTGGCCAATCACAGACTTTCCAATGCAGTTCAATGAGCAATCTTTGCAAGGCAGGTGCTCTGGCAATTGCTGCCCCTTGAGTTTAACTTCACCGAGCTAACCAAACCAGGAAGTAACAGGACCAGTTGTTTGATTGACAGCTACGGGGTGTAACAAGGTTAATTTTTAAAAGTTATAACATTTCTAGTGAAACCTGCACTTTTTGTAAAATGAAAGAAGATGACACACTCTTCACCCATAAAGCATTTCAGCAGGTGTTTAGAGGGTTCCTTTAAATGTTTAGTCCATTAGGCTTAAGCTATTGCTGGGTTAGCCACTAAATCTTTAATATTGATGGGAATTCCAGTACAGTACCAGTTGGCAGGCCTAGTGAGATAACCAACATCTAACTCACCAGCTCCAATTTAAATGCAACTCCCATAATAAATAAACAGACTGGCTTAGTATCACGGAGGTTGTAGCTAAACATCTGGACAGATTCTTCGCAGTTCACAATTACTGTGAGTTCCACTCCCTCTAGAATGTAAGCTCATTGAGCAGGGCCCTCCACCCCCTCTATTCCTGTACGTCCAGGTGTCTGGTTACGATTACATGTCTGTTAGTCCACACATTGTACAGCGCAACGGAATTTGATGGCGCTATATAAATAATAAAATGAATATAACAGAAAGTGAAATTACAAGGTTTCTTTAAAAAGTTGCTGATTTGAAAAAAAAAAATCTCCAACTTAGAGTTGGTTTTTCAGCCAAATTTATACATTTCCATTTCTTAGTAACACCAATGTTTTACATTGTCAGACAAATGAATGTCATCTGTACCCCAAATCTACTACAATAAATGTAGTGGTTTTGGAGCTTGGAGTGTCCCTTTAAGGATGCAGTATCTGGATGCATTGTTAATTGTTTATATCGTCCTTCACAGCACACACAGCAACAAAATGGAACAAAATGCAGGCATGTACTATAATAATAGCATCATGTTTTATTAACCCAGGGGAGCACAGATTCGGTGCATTATGCCCTGTATCATTTAGCCATAAATGTGCTTTTGTTTTGGCTAAGTGCTAAGATGCGGAATGCTTCTCTCGGGAGATAATAATTTTTAACAGTTTGTTCTCCGAGGGCTTTTCCACTAAATATGGAATTGTGGAAAATAAAAAATAACGAATTGCAGTCTGTAGGGAAACGTGAGCATTTGGAAACATGCTAAGGTATACAGGGTTACATCACTAAATGGAGAATTCAAGGTCAGTTCAAGGTGGATTTCAAATTTAAGCCCAGGATAGCCAAACCGAAAGCATAGCTGATTTAGAGAATGTTTCCAGTCCAGCTGATTTCACCTTAACTTTGATATTTTCTTTGAATTCACCTTGAATTCTCGCTTCAGTAAATTGCCCTGGGGGCATGGCCAACCAGCAAGCGGATCAGACGTGCAAATGTGGAGCTCCGCAAAGGAAGTGGAACAAAATACCACGAATAGGGCAAACAGCGGCCCAAACCACTTTCCCACCCCAGATACCGTAATGGGGCGCAAACAAAAGAAAACATGCCCACCAGAAACGTGCAAACAAGCCAACATTAGGCTCTCATTCGAGAGGCCTATACTGACGGCTCCAGTTAAGATGGCGTTGGAGGCACACACGGAGGAGGAAGCTTCAGAGGACTCTCCAGATGACAGAGAGAGCCTCTCCTCACCAACCGCAGGGGCCCAAAACCGGGACTCAGAATCCGACTAAGACTCGTCTCCGGTAACTAAGGGAGACATCAGGGACCTCCTGCAAGAAATGAGGGAGGTTTGGAAGGCGGATATCAAGGAAACACGGAGGGAGATGGGAGCCCTCCAGACAAGAATCAAAGAGGTAGAAGGCAGAGAGGGAGACAGGGATCGCACCCTCCAGGCCACCCAGGAACAAATGCAAGACCTCTTACAACAGGTCCAACACCTAACAAGAACCGTCACAGCGATAGAAGCAAGGCACAGGAAGCAGAATGTATGGGGGGCATACCAGAAAGCACCAATGGGGAGGACCTGCTGCCATTCGTGTGGAAACTAATAGCCACAATTGGCATCAAAGGAGACGCAGATCTAAGCACACTGCTCACAGCATTCCGGATCCGGAAAGCGGCAGCTGCCCTGGACCACGCACCCAGAGACACAATAGTTGTAACCATACTTTCCCGCTCAAGAGAAATGCATACAATAAAATTTGAGGGGCACACAGTGGCCATATACAGGGACATTCCCTTTGCAGCACTGACAATGCAGAGTCAACTGGCCCCGATCGCTAAGCAGCTCCGAGAGGCAACCATCCGCTACAGATGGGGAACTAACGGATCACTACAGGTTCAGAAGGGGAACAAGACCCTCACCCTAACCCCGGCAGATAGCCAAGATGCTTTCCTCCAACAACTGAACCTTACCACCAGTGACGTCTCCCAAAACAGAAGCAGGGAAACGAAGGCTAAAAAAGCATGCAGAAGGGGCGGGGCCGGACCGCCGAGCTGGACGGTCGCACTCGACACCAACTCCTGCAAGCTATGCCCAAACAAGATATGAAGCTACAATTTCAGGCAGAAAACCGTCCGGCAACGGTGGCCCCCAGCGGGCCGAGAGCCCTGGATCCAGGGAGAGGCTAGCCAAACGGACTACAGTCCCCTCGAGAAGGATTCCTCATTGGCACTATCAAGGCCTACTCTGGCGGTGAGCGGGGTGGACGGCTGCTGCCCCGTTGCCTGCCGATCAGCGCTCAGCCATGAGTCAGACCTGCGGGGAACTGGCCCCAAACCCCCTCCCCTTTGGACCGGGGGGGTGATCCCGGTCCCCACCCTCGGAACCCGACCACCACAGAGCACGTGAGGCGCAGTAGCCGGGCCGCCAAGACCCGCCACCCAAGCACTACAACTAAGATGGCGGAGGCCGCGTGCGATGGCGCCGAGACCATGAGCGGTCCATAAGAACCTACCACCTGCAAACACCCTCGAACCCAAACAAGCCACTCACCTCCTCCATGACTGGAGTCTCAGGGGCCTCCTCCCTCCTCCGGGCGAGGAAACAAGGCGACCTACAATACCTTGGTCTAAGGTTGAAGATTACAAAAAAGCAGCGCGAGTGTACTGGAAGATCAGGCCTTCAGACCAGGAAGTGGCTGGATATGTTCGCTGTGCTGGTGAATTTTATCCCACACAATGCCCCTCACCTGCTGATGACCGAGAGGGAATTCCAGCCGGGCAGGTAATTACCAAAAGCTCCCATTAGACTTGACATGCCACAGCAGCCCCCAATACCAGAAGCTTAAGACCCTACCGACCAATAGGGAGCTCTTGTATCCGAGATGAAGGTGACTACTAATCACTCTCAAGCTAGGGACTACCCAACTGCTCTGCGTTCACCATCACACACTTATCTTGTTGCCAAACCAGAGTTGAAGTGGCATGGAAGGTCTCTAAGAACATTCATGATACCTGCAATACTGGACACTGCTTAGATCCTGGCTGTTCATGTACAGCCCCAGCAGCTCTGCAGATCGGGCATCGGCTGATGTTGGCTACCCAGAGGGCTATAACAAAGATACTTTTGCCGAGCATTCTCCCGAGGGCTCCTGTACTCTTGCATGAACATTCAGGTTTTTTTTTTTTGTTGACCTGATATCTCTTATTTTTATTTGCTCTTATCAATACCTGTCTTACACTCAGGCTGTTTAGAATGTCTAACATAGAACCAGTGGTAATTAACCTTATCAGAACAAGCATGGTGCCTTAACTATCTTCATAAGTTATGCAGATGTAAGTTATAGTTTAACCCACCTACTCTTAATATAAAAATGTGCAATCTCTCTCATGTGCCATGGCAATGTAACTGCGTGTATATCTAAAAAATGATTGTCCAGTATGTTGCGGCATACCAAGCTTGTTTGAAATCTCTTGCACACTACCAATTACAAACACCCTAACTAAGTTACTAATCTCATAACAGCGACTGTACGCATGCTTTAGTTTAACACAGCGACTTCACAGTGATACAGGAAATATCTAGATAATAAAGCGACGATACTCAACATAAATACCACTGTTAGGCTATAGTTACCAAACCCGTACTTAGCTTGTATTATAAACCAAAAAATGTGCGTTTAATCTGAATGCTATACAACAGTTAACCAATATGTGTTTTTTCAACTGTTTGCAAATGCTGTTGTGGCATTGTTGACATGCGATTGTTATTTCAAGCACAGCAAAAATAAAGAATAAAAAAAAAAAAAAAAGCATGCAGAAGTGGTCCAACACAGACAAAGCCGAAACAATACCCTGCCTGATACCCCCCATGTACTAACGGCCACCCACATTGACTACACCTTACACCACTGCTTAAAAGATAATCATCCCCCCCCCCCCCACTACCCTATAGCCGTCCCCTCAAGAGGAGACCATAAATCTCACACCCCATAAGCTTGCACCTCAAAGGCAAACCGACAGTTATAATTACAGTATGAAGTTAGCTAGGGATTCATTAGGTTTTACCACTGTTTAGCGTTGTACATATATCTCCGTACTAGCAGAAGATAGGTAACCTTGTGTCAAACCCCAGATAGATGGTGCCACAGCAAACAATGGACATACTTGGCAACCGAAAACTATGTCATGCTTAAATGTATACTAAGAACCAGATGTAATTTTGTTGAGTTGTAAAAAAAAAAAATTGCCCTGATAGTCACAACTCGGCTGTTTAACCCCTTAAGGACCAAACTTCTGGAATAAAAGGAAAGGCCGGATCTTGTCATGTGTCCTTAAGGGGTTAAAGGGACACTCCAGGCACCAAAACAACTTCATCTAAATGGGGTTGTTATAGTGTCAGGAGGCCCCTTGGAAATAAACGTACCTTTTTAAAGCCATTTTCATGAGTGGGGAGTCACTGATTGACTGAGAGTGTCAGCTCACCGCTGTCAGCCAATCAGCAGCCCTCCTGCTCAGCAGCACGCCGCGTTTCCTGTAAATGAAAATCCAGAAGCCGTATGCCGCCGGAAGGGAGTGGTTTAACTCGTGGCACCATTTAGACGAAGCTGTTTTGCTGCCCGGAGTGTCCTTTTAAGGCTAAATGTCACAATTCAGTTCTTAGAATAAAATGTGTCGTTTAATGAAAAATCCCAGTGTTTGCTTTGATGAGCAAAATGAAAATTTCCAAACTCGCCCAAATATCAGATTTTCAGAAGTCAGTCACTACTATTTATATGCTGCCGACGTGTTTTGCAACTTTGTACAATAATGTCACACCATATTTATTTTGTTGATTTTTGTTTGGCTTGTTGAATCTGTAGACCTATAGATACCTGAACTTGGAAAGTGACACTTTTATAAATTTGTTATATTTATTGAAAATTGTTATTCTTTGTGTGTGTCTATAGGGGCATACTACTGCACAGAAAACCATTTGGGTTATAATACAGGCTTACTTTTGAATAAGAAATGGGGGAATGCTATGAACTTGGATTATCTGCATTATAATAGGCTCTCTCTGATAATTGTTTTTGTTCTTTTGACCACTGCAAAAATGATTCCTGATAATTGTTCTGTCTCTTTCCTACAATTTAATTTTCTCTTTAATTCATTCCTCATTAAACTTTAGAAAAAGGGGGAAAAAAACAATGATTGCCCAGATTTTTATAATAGCTTATTGTAGTTCAAATATACTGCCTGTACATTTCTTAAAGAAAAAAAATCTTGAGGGGGGAGCGATTGAAGATTTCCAAATTTCTACAAGCTCTGTATCAGACACTGATGGATACTATAAATAGTCCAATGGGAAATGCACTGAATCTGCTACATGGTGATGGGAAACAGCCAAACACCCTTAAAAGGTGCTGAAAGACAGTGGACGTCGACACTGTGGGCTGGAACCTCAAACCATTCTTCTAAAGATGAAAATAGCACGAATTGATATGGGATATCTGCAGAAACAGTACTCCATCAGTGTGGCAGTAGGCTGGATTAGTGCAGGGTCTTTGTAAGCCCAGCAATAAATGGGTTTGTTCTAAGGCTGGTTGCTGTCAATATTAATGTTCTACGTGCATGGACTAGCCCACTAGTGTATAACCCAATGGACTACAGTGTCTGAGGTTGACCATATTGTCAAACAATGATGATTTTATATGATGTATCAGGAGGTGTTTACAAGTGATGTCAGGGTGAGAGCAAACATGACACACTCCAATTTTCAATATATAAATAGAGTGGTGTGCCTTATGCACAGATCTCCATAAATACTCCTCTATGCTGTGTAGGTCACATTGATGGAGAATGCAGGCAGAGGAGGGCTGGCTACATATTGCCTAGGGGGGAAACTCCAAACAAATTGCCCAATTTAAAGCCAAATCAGCACATTATCACAGCACACTCCACCTCCAATCTTCATCTTATCATAAATATATTACACTAATACTGCAGTAACTGGAATACAATAATAATGAAAGAATATTTGTTTCATAATATATTCATTATTGTTTTATGAGGCTGCAGCTCACAAACCTCTCAATAGTAGGGGCCCCCAGGGGCAAATACCCATCTGCCGCCCTTGCCAGTCCTCCCCTAGGTGTAACGATATATGATGTTACACCTTACAACTCCAACAGCCTCCATGTGTCAGATTCATATATTGCATGCTCTTCATGAGTGGGGCCATCTACACTGAGATCTGTGAGTAGTCAGCACGCCCAAACAAATTAATTTGGTCACATGGTCAAATGCTGCCAACCTTCTCCTAAGTGCCAAAACAGATTCCTCAAGTTCCATGATATTGCAGATACCATAGATGCTTATCAACTTCACATCTACTGAGAAGTCTGTTTGAGTAACAAAAAGGACAAGGCAATTTGCCCAGACTGGCCTATTTGACTGGTTGACGTCCAATGCATCTTTGTCTTATCTACCTAAATGTTGACTGAAGGACACTATGGGGTCTAAGAGAGAAAATAACTTTGAGCCTTACCTTGCTCTTCAGTATAAAGGTTACACATACCACTGGAGATCTCCCTGATTCTTACTTGTGGATTATACCTGCTCCGTACATCGACCTACATGGTTCTTGGATGCAGAAGCTTTCTAAGAGATCCTTACAAACAGCTTCTCATTCTGGGAAGTTGGTTTCATGTCAATGGGCATTGATTAGAATTCCCCACGGATTAGCTTGTCATGGACATGATGGACTATGTCGGAACGTTTAGTTATCTTTGCTGCTTTTAGCATCAATGTTTATTTTTTTTTATCATTTTTTATATTTGTAAGCCAGCCATCCTCTACACAAACATATACTCACTGGGTTGGGTACTGTATACTTGCTTACTATCTCAATTGATTCTGTAAAAATGCTAATAATTATTTAGGTCTAAATCTATGAGATGCAGAAAGAGCAGATTTCACAAGAGAATGCAAGATAAATGATATAGAACATTTAATCTTCTGCATCTCACAGATGACAGCTTGAGGCTCGTTCCTAACTGCACAACATATTCTGCAGATACGTATCAGTGTTTGCTGTGTTACAAAATTAATGTAAATGTAAACTAAAACTGCATTGCTTACGCTATACTTTATTTTGATCAATAGCTCTTCAAAATTTCAAACAAAACCTTCAAAAATGTATATATAATTAATTTTTATTTTTTATAAAGTATATAAATACTGTATATAAACTCCACCTAAATGTACACAATTTCTTGATATAGAGCACTCAATGGACTTGCAAATATGTGCAAAAATATTCTTTATTGCTTACTTATGCATGGTACATCAACGTTTCAGTCCAATTTCTGGACTTTCATCAGGATAAATAATAATGAATAACAATTCCTTTGTCGCAGCATCAACCACCTTGATACCAAAAACCAGAAATGTTACACAGGATCTTCCCCTCCAGATCACCACTGGGCTGGAGATGTGGAGACATCTCCAGAGCAGCTCATACATGATTGTAAGCTCATGGGCTATCTACCTAGGCACTTTGTATAAATGTGCAAGTAAATTAGGTGGACAGCGCTAAGAATTATTATAATAAAATCATACATACACAGGTAGCAGCAGATTTTGCAATTATGTGTCTTACTCTTAAAAAAAAGGGAAATAAAAGTACAATGATAGTGCAGTATGTTATGAATAATATGGTTATAAAGATATATTCCAAGTGGACAATGACATTCACTTTTGAGAAAGCTGTAAGCGAAACATGTCAAGTGGAGATTAAGGATTGCCTACAAGGACTGGTTTTATTTATACTTCTTTTTACTATATAGTTCACTTTTAAATAGTTTTATTTAATCTGTTTACTAATAAAGATTCTGTTTTAATACCCAGTCATTCTTGAGCTCCTTATACTCTCACCATCACTCTGCTGTTCCTGATCTACATATATCCCTAGGTGGGGATTGTTCCACCTAAAGCTCCATACACTAGAGCAGGTCATTGCTCTAGCAAATGTAAGTAGGTCAAATATTATTTACTTATCCTACTTTCACATACGTACTGTACCATTGGTATACATCCTTATTTTTTTCATATGATGAATCGCACTACCTTGGGAATCTGATACCAGCAAAAAGAAATCCTTAGACGGGGATTGTTCCGTCCAGGCTCCTAAAATAGAGCTTTTTAAGCTCTGGAAAACATGAGTGCCCCTTTGGAATATATCTTTATAACCATATTATTCATAACATACTGCACTATCATTGTAGTTTTATTTCCCTTTTTTTTAAGAGTAAGACACATAATTGCGAAATCTGCTGCTACCTGTGTATGTATGATTTTATTATAATAATTCTTAGCGCTGTCCACCTAATTTACTTGCTTGTTTTGTTCTATTGTTCACAAGGTAAAAGGAACTCCTTGTTGGTGAATAGCTGCTTTATTGGATAGAGAGCACTTATCACTTTTTTCACTTTGTATAAATGTGGCTAGATCTCAGCTCACGGCAGGGCTCTCTTTACTTTTTGTCTGTGTATATTGTACTGTTTAATTGTTGGGGGTTTTTTTTGTCCCCAATTGTCCAGCACTGCAGACCATGTTGGCGCTTTATAAACGCCAGTAATAAATTAATAAATACATATTTTATGGTCCTGCCCTGATGTGCATCACTGTTAAAGCAACTTCAACGGAAATCTTGAGGCGTACATACCGTGGTTGCAGCTGCAACCAGGGCCGTCACTGAACGTCACTCCTCCCAGCATACAGAGAGCCCGCGCGGGAGGAAGGAGAGGGAGTCATAGAGGGAACTCTGACTCCCATCCACCTGAGCCACCACTGGACCCCAGGAAAAGTCACCCTCTTGCACCTAAAAGGTAGGAAACAGGAGGGTGACTTAAACATTTTGTGTGTGTGTGTTTGTATGTATGTGTGTGTCTGTGTGCCTATCTGTGTGTGTCTGTATGTATTGTGGGGATATTTATGGGATGATAATAGTAAACAGTTGAGAATTGCCCACTATTTGAATTCTCAGATCCCAAAGATCGTTATCATGTAAGTGAAATGTATTCCATATAAATAAAATCACGAGGGCGTGGCTTGGAAGCCGAGGAAGATGGCCGCGTGAATCCGGAGCTCCCCGCAAGGCTCCCAGCACAAACTCGCCTACAGCACCCTATTGCCCTGAAAATGGGCAAATCACAAAGAACAGGGCACACCTCAAAGCCCGCGGACACCCCGAGGGGCGCCGCGAACCCATCCATGCGGCGGTACCTGTCGGCCTCGGCGGACCGCGAGGCACAGGCCTCTAACGACGCACCGTCATCGCCCTCCCTCTGTGGAGAGGAGACTCTAGCTGAGACACCAGCATTGCACCCCGAAGAAACACACCCGGAATGGATGCGCATTCTCCGTAGCCTATCTACTAAGGCGGACCTGGCGGTGGCGAACAACGACCTCCGCGCCTCCATCACAGTGGAAATACAGGCCATGAGGGAGGAATTCTGCGGCCTAAGCCAGAGGGTCTCCCAACTCGAGGCGGACTGCGACCACGTGCAAACGGCACAGTCTGCCAATACCGAGACCCTGAAGCTAACGGTACAACGGATACAACAAATGGCGTACCACCTGGAAGATCTTGACAATAGAGGGAGGAGGCAAAATACCAGGATCCGCGGGATCCCCGAAGAGACAGACGAAACTACACCGATGCAATCTACCCTTCTGGAGATCTTTAACAACTTACTGGGCCGTACACCTCAGTCACCAATAGACCTGGTGAGAGCACATAGGGCGCTTAGACCGAAAGGCCCCCCCAGGAAGCCTACCCAGAGACACAATTTGCTGCTTGGCAAGCTACCAAACGAAAGAGGAGATACTACGTAGAGCCAGAGACGCAGACAAAGTATTGCTGGGCGGCACAGTGATCCAATTGTTCCCAGACCTTTCCCCCACCACCCTGGCCTACCGCAGGGTTTTGCGCCCATTCACCAGACAACTCCAGGCTAACAGAATTAAATACCGATGGTGTTTCCCGAATGGACTACAGGTACACACACCAAAGGGCCCGTACATGGTAAAGGAAAAGGCGGACATGGAGACCCTGGGAACAGTGGCATACACACAACCCATGGGGCCCCGGTGCGAAAACTGATCCGTGGGCCCCCCCCCCCCCCCCCGCGCTTACTCTGCGCGGGCTGGGGCCGCAACACATGGCGGCGGGCACCTGGTAGCAGGGCTGCGACCCGTGCGACCGCGGTATGTACGCCAGTGCATGCATAAACACATACACTTAAAGGACCACTACAGACACCCAGATCAAATCAGCTCAATGAAGTGGTCTGGGTGCCAGGTCTCTCTAGTTTTAACCCTGCAGCTGAAAACATAGCAGTTCAGAGAAACTGCTATGTTTCACTGAGGGTTAATCCAGCCTCTAGTGGCTGTCTCATTGACAGCCGCTAGAGGATTTTCTGCGATTCTCACTGTGAAAATCACAGTGAGAAGACGCTGAACGTCCATAGGAAAGCATTGAGTAATGCTTTCCTATGGGCGGTTTGAATGCGCGCGTGGCTCTTGCCACACATGTGCATTCGGAGCTGAGAGGCGGATCGGGACGGAGAGATCCCCAGCGCCAAGGGAGCCCGGCGCTGGAGAAAGGTAAGTGCTTTAGACACACACACAAACACACACTCTCATGAACAGACTCACACATTTACTGACAGACAGACGCACACAAACATACTCAGTAACAGACACACACACTAACACACACTCACTAACACACACTCACTAACACACACTCACACTAACACACACACACACTAACACACACACTAACACACTCACTAACACACTCACTAAGACACTCACACACACTCACTAACACTAACACACTCACTAACACACACACACACACTCACACTAACACACTCACTAACACTAACACACTCACTAACACACACACACTCACACTAACACACTCACTAACACTCTCACACTAACACACTCACTAACACTAACACACTCACTAACACACACACACTCACACTAACACACTCACTAACACTCACACTAACACACTCACTAACACTAACACACTCACTAACACACACACACTCACACTAACACACTCACTAACACTCACACTAACACAATCACTCACACTAACACACTCACTAACACTAACAGACTCACTAACACAATCACTCACACTAACACAATCACTCACACTAACACACTCACACTAACACACTCACTAACACAATCACTCACACTAACACAATCACTCACACTAACACACTCACGCACTCACTAACACAATCACTCACACTAACACACTCACTAACACAATCACTCACACTAACACAATCACTAACACACTCACTAACACACTCACTCACACTAACACAATCACACGTTTTGTTTTTGTTTTTTTAAATTTAATCCCCCCAGCCTCCTTACCTGTGGGAGAGCTGGGGGGATTCCCTGTGGTCCAGTGGTGTTGCTGGCCCTGCTGTCACCCGGCTGGCGGGCGCGCGAGGGAGCACTGTCCCCTGGGTGCTCCCTCTTCAGCTCCCTCGCGCGCCGCGTACTGATACCGGAGCCGGAAGATGACGTCATCTTCCGGCTCCGGTTTCAGTGCGGTGCGCGAGGGAGCTGAAGAGGGAGCTGAAGAGGGAGCACCCAGGGGACAGTGCTCCCTCGCGCGCCCGCCAGCCAGCCGGGTGACAGCAGGGCCAGCCTCGGGGGGCCCGGAGGTGGCCGGCTCCGGGGCCCCCCAGCAGAAGAGGCTGGCCCTGTGGGTACATACCTGGGTCGCAGGGCGTCCGGGCCCCCTGGTGGGCCGGGCCCGGTCGCAGCCGCGACCCCTGCGACCCCGGTATGTACGCCACTGCCTGGGAAGGGAACTGCAGATCACACCGACCCTTCTACAATGGCCGGACCCCCTCACCCTATATACACCTGCTCAACAACCAAGGCCACAAGGTGCAGGTAGCCAGATCCCGCGCACTTCCCGCCAACAAGCAACAGGCCCGAGGGACCTGTGAGGAGCAGAGGAGACAGCCAGCACCGATCATGCAAACAGACCAATCGAGACAACGATGCACCCGCGGGGATCCCTCCCCCACCCAACTGCCCCAAGCCGGACACGAAAAGACGAGACGACACCCCACAAACAGACACAGCCATATCACAAGTGGACACAACTCAGACCAAAAGGGCCGAATTACGGGCCAGGGAACGGACACCCCCTATCCCGGGACTAACAAGACCATGACACCACCATTCCACAAACATTCCCGAAAGCGCAAAACACAGGCCCCAGGTCTCCTGAACAACATACGGCCCGGGACCCTAGAACCGGAGGCTCCGGGACAGACGAGGACAACCGCAAGTATTCGACAAAACTGGCCGAAAGGTCGGAGAGACTATTGGTACCTTAACACGACCACATTACAATGAGGACTGTTACTTATATATACCGCAGGGAGGTGGGAGGGAGGGACATGGGGAGGTAAACTTGCAAACTATGTGATTTCATGTACGGGGCAAGGGACGTGTGACGGGTAGAAGACCGGCGCGGGCGACCGCACCCCCCTGGGAGGGCCTAGCGATGACCTACCCAGGAGCAGGCCGGGGGGACAGGGGCCCGCGCCGCTCGGACACTCGAGGGAGAGGGAAGGAGGAAGGGAGGGGGACCAGGTACAATCACCGTGCTACAGGCTCACTGCGGAACCCGAGATACTGGGCGACCACAGGGAAGAGACGGACAGACACCCCTACCCCCTACAACAAGAAGCGGAAGGTATTAAACCAGCGGACGCATACGCAGACGTGGGGAGATATAGGGGGGAAGATCAGGGGGATGAGAATACCAGCCCTTACTCTAAGCTGGTATAGGTGACAGAGGACACACACCAGCACACCCACCATCACACACGAACACCCCCCGGGGACTGACGGACTAACAGGACTACAGACGCAGGGGGGAGGGAGAGCGGACCCAGGGGCACGAAACTGAGTGAAGACGAGCTGGCTAACTGGAGGTAAAGGGGTTACATAGACGGGCCCATCCCTGAACTTGGTGGGGCCGAAGGGGAGAGATGCTAAAGTTACTGTTCTACTGTTATACTATGTTAATCGGGAAGTTTTATTATGTTTTCTGTTTCATATGCTACTACACTGCTTGAGTCTCAACTGACCCAATGTCACAACACAAGTCCGAGACGAGGACACAAAGCACATACACAATCACATGGAGCCCCGAGGGGGACAATGAGGGACACAGACCAAGGTAAGAGGACAACCTGTAGGGAATATCCCAAAATCTGCCACATACACGCTGACGTAGCCGGACACCTCGGCACTCGGGATAAGCGCCAATTTTAGGTGAACGATTCCTGGGACCTAGGAGAAGGCTAGGGTCTACACGACCACCTAGACGCAAATTGCCTAACGCCGCAGAGCCGGCGGACGACACAACCAACACACACACACACACCCCAGTCACTACCCCCCCCACCCCCCCAACCCGTAGCAGCCGGGGTACTGGACTCACTGAGGCAGACCCCGTCATGACACTAACACCAGCCAACCTTACGTTTATCACCATCAACGCTCGGGGTCTGAACAAACCCGAAAAAAGATCATCAGCCCTGAAAGACTTCCACGCCGCTAGGGCGTCAATAGTCTTTATTCAGGAGACACACTTTAAGGAAGGAGCTAGACCGAAACTACATAACCACCACTACCCTACGGGCTATTACAGCGATTATCATGGAGGCAAAGCACGAGGCACAGCGATTCTCATACACAGGGGGGGTCCTCTTCCGGGAACAAGGGATACAGGTGGACCGGGAAGGCAGATATGTACTCTTAAAGGGCACGATAGCCGGCCAAATGTACACCTTCGCTAACATTTACGCTCCCAATCAGAGACACTATAGATTCCTGACGGGAATCCTCCGTAAGATACAGGGGTTTATGGAGGGCATACTGATATTAGGGGGAGACTTCAACCTAGCCCTGGACCCGAAATGGGACACATCCACGGGCAACACCCACATCCTGCTCAACATCTAACCGCACTCAAAAACCTCCTATCCAGACACAAGGTGGTAGACAGTTGGAGGGCCCACCACCACCCAGACGAGAGGGACTATACGTTTTTCATACACCAGAATTGACTACTTTCTGCTAACACACTAACACCTCCCCCTCGTCTTACAAGTGGAACACGGCACAGCCACCTGGTCGGACCACGCCCCCGTGACGCTCACAATAACGTCCCCACTATACAGACCAAGAGTAGCCAAGTGGCGGCTCAATGAACACCTACTCACCGTACCAGAAGTAAGCTCAGACATCGGAGCTACCCTCCGGGAATACTTCAACCTCAACACATCATCCCAAACGTCCCCGACGATTAGGTGGGAGGCACACAAGAGTGTGATCAGGGGACATTTCCTACAAAAATTCTCCATACTCAAACGACAACGAGAGGCAGCCATGGCAGACATACTGCCGAAAATACAGGAGATAGACAACCAAAATAAAACCAATCAGACACCCGAACTGCAAAGTCGACTGCTCTCACTGCGCAGAGACCTTACCAAACTTCTCCAGACGCGATACCATAGGGATGCGCTGAGACATAAAGCGTTCTTCGCCTTACACGGCAACAAAAGTGGCAAGTTACTGGCGAGAATGCTAGCCAAGCGACGACAACTGACATACATAGACCGCATTAGGGACAGTACAAACACACTACACAGACTACCCCAAAAGATACAGGAAACAATCAGGGCTTACTACGCCAAACTCTACTCGCTCCCACGACCACACACACGACAAGCGGACGAACGCCTCACGGACTCGATCAACAAATACCTACACTCACACTCGACGCCCACACTGGACAAGGCTGTAGCAGAGCTCCTAGACGAGGAGATAACTCTAGGGGAACTAACCACAGTGGTGAAGCAGACGAAACCGGGCAAGAGTCCGGGCCCAGACGGCCTGCCGCTCTGCTACTATAAAGCGTACGCGGACATTCTATACGCCCCACTAGTCTCAACATTTAACGCCATAAAGGAGGGCCACCAATTCCCCAAACAATCCCTGGCGGCACACATTACGACTATTCCCAAGGACGGTAAAGACGGGGACCAGTGCGGTAGCTACCGCCCCATATCGCTCATAAACTGTGATCTCAAACTGCTAGCTAAAATTCTTGCAAACAGACTACAAACACATGTTCCCATGTTAGTTCACCCAGACCAGGTGGGATTCGTGATGGGACGAGAGGCATGGGAAAACACCATGCGCACGCTTACAGTGATGCACAGTGGTAGACGAGCCGCGGGAGGCCTTCTCCTGCTATCCACGGACGCGGAGAAGGCCTTCGATCGGGTGGGGTGGAAGTACCTATTCCACACACTCACGCACATGGGCCTGGGACCAGGGCTTCGGGGGTGGATAGAAGCGTTATATACACAACCCACAGAACAGGTAATCGTAAACGGCGCCCTGTCGTAGTCATTTGAAATCCTAAACGGCACGCGCCATGGATGCCCCCTATCCCCGATCCTCTTCGTCCCGGCCCTGGAGCCACTACTGGTAGCCATCAGGAGCAACCCAGACATACAAGGGATGCAACTAGGGACAACACACCACAAAATCGCGGCGTACGCGGATGACCTATTATTTTATGTAACCAACCCAGAAATCTCCCTCCCTTATATACTAAAAGCATTCCATGACTTCGGGAACATCTCCAACCTCAAAATAAACCTGAGCAAATCCTTCATACTTAACGTGTCCATCCCGGAGCGCAGGGCAGAACCATTACGCCAACACTACACCTTCCAATGGGCGAACCAAAAAATTAAATACCTGGGGATCTGGCTAACAAAAAGAGAAGGGGATATGTTCAGGGAAAATGTTGCCACCATGCAGACGAAGATACGCACAGACATGCAAGAATGGGCATATCCACACATCTCCTGGCTGGGTAGGATACAGGTGGTGAAAATGAATTTTCTCCCACGCCTACTCTACCTGTTCCAAACCATCCCCATAACAGTACCCCGCCCTTTCTTCACCTCAATGCGCACGGCCCTGGGACAATATGTGTGGAACGGTAAACAACCTCGGCTTCGCCATGCACTGTTGACGCAACCAAAAGACAGGGGCGGACTGGCACTGCCGGACTTCACCCTCTACTATAAAGCATGCCACTTCCTGCGGATAGTGGAATGGACTAAGGCAGGGACCCACAAACTGTGGAAACAAGCTGAGGAACATGTGGCGGGTATACCGGTCGCAGCCCTACCGTGGTTGCCCCCGGAGGCCTCAGGGGGTGAAGCGAAACACTCCCCCTACACTAGAGCCACCCTACAGGTCTGGAACCGCACAAAAGGGAGACACGGCCTTACCACATACCTGACCCCCCTCTTACCACTCACACACAACTCGACCTTCCTACCAGGCCTAGACCCCAGAGCATTCAAGGACCTAATACAAGACCCAATACCCAGACTTAAGCACCTACACACGACAGATGGCATCAAGACACTAGAGGACCTACGGGGAACAGCGGAACACACCCTTCTGACGCAACTAAAATACAAACAAATCCGCAGCTACATTGCCACACTCCCTCAGGGACCGATACTAAAACGGACGACCACAGCCTTTGAGAATCTCTGCTTAGACCCGAACCCAATCACGCACGGGGTTTCCACCCTATACACCCTACTACTAACACTCACACCAACAGAACAACGTGGATTCTATGGGAAATGGGAGGCGGCACTAGGCCACACGCTGGAACAGGAAGATTGGGAGAAAATCTGTTATCTCACACACCACTGCTCCAGCTATAGCAAAACACAAGAGATGGCCTACAAGCTGTTAACACAATGGTACTACACCCCCGAGACCCTGCACGCCCGAATCCCGTCGCACTCCCCTCAGTGTTGGCGATGCGAGGAGGACAAAGGCACTCTCCTACACATATGGTGGGAATGCAAAAAGATAGCCCCATACTGGACTGACATACACAAGATACTCCAACGGTTCACAGACGACCCACCGCCATTCAGCCCAGCGGCCATGCTGCTACACCACACCACGGCCCCCAGAACTGCATACAAAAAAATCACTCACGCATATTGAACACAGCCAAATCACTGATACCACAGTTCTGGAAACAGCGAGACACCCCTCCCCTAAAAACATGGTTCACACAAATGGAGGAACTAAGATCCCTCGAAGAACTCCACCATACTGCTAATGACACATTCCAAAAATACTTAAACACATGGACACACTGGATTCTCCAGACTTCCAAACCTGACTTCACCACCATACTACAAGATACACTCTCCAGCTAACTATACGAAAACGTCCAGTCCAAACCACCTCATTAAGAGATAGCTCGGAGGACACCGGGACCTCGGCTGCTACGGGATCCTCCCCTAACACACACACATTCCCACACGAAATACCACCACACACACAACCTACACTAGGAACAACGCGAGAGACACATAGGCCCTGACGAGGCCGAGGACATGCCAACGCATCAGACTAGGCTGCTGACCAATAGGTATAGCTTACCCTAAGAAACGGACACGAACGACCGATTGGTCTCCCACCTACACGCACCGACATAAGACACCTAACATCATACCAGATACAGGGCAAGCGGGCAACAGAGCCAGGACTTACATACCATGGGCAAGAACCTTAGGTGTCTAGAGACCTTAGGGTCCTCCAAATCACTCGAACGCACCACCTGGGAATACCACCTACTGTTTGCTTCCAGCGGGACCTGCGAGTCCTCCATACACATAATAGCTCTGATGTACAGTGACCTGCGTGTCACAATACTGTGTTACACGTCTTATTTAAACATGCATACTTGTAAGCATGCCGTACGAGTTGATGGACGAAATGTTGGGACCTGCGTGTCCCTGTTGCTTATTTCATGACACGAAAATAACTTGTTTGAAAATGTGAACAACCCAAATAAAAAATTATATTTACAAAAAAAAAAATCACAATTTGTTATAAAAATAGATACAATTTATTGTGACAAATTAAATAATAATAATATGTAACATGCGTGATAATAATCAATGAATATTTAGTATAACATCAGTATGCATACAATGGCAATACATTCCAATGGCTGACAAAGTATAGAATCTACAACATTAGCTGTCAAGACAAGATTTATGATGGGCTTCAGAGAGAAAGAAAGTCTCCTTTCACACAGCGCAGCGTAAGGCCATAAAACTTTAGCTAACAGTTAGAATAACCCTTTCAATGCTGGCTAGACCTCCTAGGTAATTAAGACCTATTCTCATGTAATTTTAAATAAAATAACACCTAAACCAGCTCATTAGTCATTTCCTGGAACCATTCAATAAGAGTAATCTACCATGTTCTATAAGCAGAATTTTAACTTGCCTAAACAGATATTTTATCTTATTTTAGAGCAAATCAATACACCTGGATAAATATCCCGATATGCTGACATGTGATTGTAACCACATTAATATATAATTATTCTTTCCCCACCTGTAGAATGGGATGCTATAACATAATATATATATTCTTTGGTAACTAAGATTTCTAAATATCGAAATCTGATCGTGATTTATCCAGTCATATATCATGCTATTAGAAAATTTTAATTAATTTAGATTAGTTAAATGAAACCAGTATAATAACCAGTTAGGTAGATATTCTCATCATATGAGTAGGTAGTCTCAGGAACTTGTTTGGATTTCTCGCTCTGACTCTGCTTTTCTTTCTTAGCCTGCGATCCTGACTTCTTACGATCGCCTCCACTGCTCACTTCCCCCGACTCTTTGACTTAGCCCCTCTCTTCCCTTTGTCTTAACTTTTTAAAGGGAAAAATTCTCTGTTCGTCACTAGGTGATAGACCAATAGAAAACTGGAGGTGTGGTTACCTTCCAGATAGCAATTTAAGTATTTGGTCTATAGAGGGCAGTCTCGTCCCACTAAACATTCCTATCCAGGAAAGAGTTAACTTTTCCTGGTGACGATTTTGACGTAATTTGGCTTATCTATATGGCTGCCATAATTTTAAGGTTACTTGTCAGTTCAAAGAGTTTCTTCAGTCTTTGTGTCTGCAATTTCTGTCGTAATTTCTAAAACTGACAGTTTAAACTCAATTTCAACTTTTACTTACAATGAGACCTTGTGAAATTTAGAAAGTAAAATGAATTACTAAGTCTTATCTGGTCACTGGTGTCTGGCTTTCTTGTGTGAAGCTAACATTAAGAAGAGTATTCCATCTCCCTTCTCTGTTAGACTCATTGTATCACTTGGTTTGTTTATACAAAGCATTCCTTAGTTCAGGCTAGTATTTAGTTACAAAGAGGATAGAAATGTGTGTCTTTGTTAGCTTAAAATACAAAATGGAGTCTGCTCTGTTCTGAGTGATTCAGGCAATATACACTTTTAATTTCTATCATAGCACAAAATGTCTGCCGATATAAATATCCTGACAGTGTGCCTGTCTGTATGCCTGTATGTGTGTGTGTGTCTGTCTGTCTGTGAGTCTGTCTGTATGTGTCTGTCTGTGTGCCTGTCTGTTTGTATGTATATATGTGTCTTTGTATGTGTGTGTGTGTCTGTCTGTATGTATGTCTGCCTGTATGTGTGTGTGTGTCTGTCTGTCTGTGTCTGTATGTGTGCCTGTCTGTTTGTATGTATGTGTCTGTGTGTGTGCCTGTCTGTCGGTCTGTATGTATATATGTGTGCCTATCTGTTTGTATGTATGTGTGTGTCTGTGTGTATGTGTCTGTATGTATCTGTCTGTATGTGTCTATGTGTGTCTCTCTATATGTGTGTGTGTGTGTCTGTCGGGGGGAGAAGTGGGGGGAAAAGGGAGGGGGTGGGGCACTGATCAGTTTTGCACCAGGTCCCCATGGATTATGTGTACGCCTCTGAGAAGAATATATTTGTCATAGCAAATTTCCTACTTCCACAAGCAGTTATCAAAAAAGCCAAGTAAGAACACAGTCCTCATCTTTTAGATAGAAATAGTGAGAGAATTTCTCACATTTAACTCATTAGGCGAAACTGTGCCAACTGTGAAAATCCAGAAAGTCTCTCTCTTAAACTGGTGCACAGCTTCCAAGAAATGTCTAAGTATTGGAGGGGAATTGGTTGGGTCTTTGGCTTCATGATAGATGATCTGATAGACGATCGATGGTTGCGCAAACGTTCACTCAAATTATTTTTAGGCTTAACCATGTAAGAAAGTCAACGTAGGCACACAATTTTGTTAACCACAAAATCTATAGTACAAACTATGCGGTGGCAGGTCCTATTTTTTTTTTTGTCAATCTTTCTTTTATTAACGAAAGAAGAAAGGACCACAGGCACTCCAAATTGAAACCATATGCAGATTTATTAGGAAAAAATGCAACGCCAAGCAACGTTTCGACCAACAAAGGTCTTTTTCAAGGTCGAAACGTTGCTTGGTGTTGCATTTTTTCCTAATAAATCTGCATACGGTTTCAATTTGGAGTGCCTGTGGTCCTTTCTTCTTTCGTGTATAATTCTGGGATTGCTGGTCCTGATCCGGAGCACCCTTGGCTGCTGGGATTGAGTGCGGTTCCCACCATCTACTCTTTCTTTTATTAAGGCATATTTGAGGGGTACAGAATAAAGAGTGGGAAATGCATAAGTGTTTTACAAAGTAGGGTCAAAACAGTGCTAACAGTGGTCACATACATTTCCAGAACATTAATGCCTCATTTTATATTTGTATGTGCCGATGAACGATAGCGTATTGTCAACAGGCTAAGGTGAAAGTCAATGAGTCAAGCGTGGTTCATGCAGTGTGTCTGCGAGGAATAGTTAAAGATTGCTCAAACAGTATTTGTCGTGTGCACAATATAACAGATTAATCAAGCTATGTGCTAAACAACTAGATGTTGTACAGGCTGAATTATTGTGTCTAAAGCGGTGAGGCACATTAGTGTATCAGGTTTGTGTCATTAAGCATGTATGCCTGCTCAAATATGTTAAAGGTAGGTGTCGTAGCTGTGAGGTGCAAAACTAAACAGGCAGTAGATGCAGACATGTAAGCATGAAATACAATAAGAGTTCTGAGTTCACTCGCTTATGCTATAAAAGCACCCCGACACCCCAGTGGCAGGCTGCCAGGCACCTGTACTCCAAGGAGGGATGTTATGCAGGTTCTGTGCCCCCAGTGAGTCCAGAGCCATTTCATTCCGTTGTTGCTGCCTTGGGTCGTAACTTTGGTGCTGAAGGCTTGTGAGTCCCCTTGTGATGTGGAGCACTCTTCCGCCGCTTTCTTCTGGCTGTTTGGTGCCTCTTCTCTGCAGTCTGGCTGGTAAGTGTCAATCTGCCGTTGTGGAGGCAGTGCCTGCCAGATCCTCGGAACGGAGTTAGGGTGTGCACTCTGCGCTAGTCGTCTGGGCAGGCCCGAGGGGTCGATTGCTGGGTCTAGGTTGATGGGTCTGTGCCTCGCTGGTCAGTAGGCAACCGCTCCTGCCTTTTTGTCGAGGGTGGGCTCCGGGCCTTGGTAGCGCTTGTCCGGCGGTTGCTGAGGGTTAGTGGTTACTGGCAGGGCCGGATTAAGAGCACAGCGGGCCTGGTGCTGACAATTATGATGGGCCTAATTACGTAATCTTATCAACTAAAAACACTAAAACAGTCATACCTCCCAAGCGTCATGTATCTGATGGAGATGGTGCTGGAGGGAAACAAACACATACTCTATGCTAATTTCTCTCTAATTTCTGCTTTCATCTTTCAAGTAAATCCATAACCCCTAACAGCAGTGTCCAGTGAAGCAGGAAGTCAATGGGCGGGGTAAAAGGGTGTGCCACTGGTGCGAATCACGTGACAAGACCTGCCAAATGTGGTTAACATGCCCAAAAAGGGGTCATGTTTGTCCAAAGAATTGAAAGGTCAGTCTGGCATGAATTCATATCAGGCTGCCTGCCAATCCTGCAGGCTGTCCAACTAAGGGCATACTATGCAGGCAGCACCTTGAGCTTGACATAAATGTGTCTAATGATGCGCTCACTCCATGCTTTCCTAGGACTGTCCCCTAGCACCTGCTGGTCCACTTGTCTCCTTACCTTCTTACTAGCAGGCAGAAGTTCCTGGTATATAGTCTGAGACAGAGAGAATGTGTATGTAGTGAGTGTAGAAGAAAGGGGACATGCCACAGTGTTACAGAGACCAACGTCTGCATTACCTAAACTAATTTTAATGTCAGCCAGTCCACACAAATTTTGTTCCCATACATCCCTCTTAAGCTTCCAAACTTAAAGGGACACTATAGTCACCAGAACAACTACAGCTTATTGTATTTGTTCGGGTATGTAGAATCATTCCATTCAGGAATTTTGCAGTAAACTATTTCTTTTCAGAGAAAATAACTCCACTGGCTGCTCCTTAGATGGCTGCTAGAGGTGCTTCCTGGGGCAGTACTGCCTAGTGTGCAGCACTTCCATTCAGTGTCTCCACCCTCTGCATGCAGACACTGAACTTTCCTCATAGAGATGCATTGATTCAATTTATCTTTATGAGGAGATGCTGATTGGCCAGGGCTATGTTGGACTTGTGCTGGCTCTGCCCCTGATCTGCCTAGTTGACAGTCTCAGCCAATCCTATGGGGAAGTATTGTAATTTGCTCAGACCACCATTCTGAACCAGCAGCTGCAGACTTGAATACAAGTAATATTTTACAATATTTAGGGAGGCAAGAAGGGGCCAGGGTGGTGGTTTTAACATAATAGGGTCAGAAATACATGATTGTGTTCCTGACCCTATAGTGCTCCTTTAACCCCTTAAGGACACATGACATGTGTGACATGTCATGATTCCCTTTTATTCCAGAAGTTTTGTCCTTAAGGGGTTAACCCATTAAGGACACATGACATGTGTGACATGTCATGATTACCTTTTATTCCAGAAGTTTGGTCCTTAAGGGGTTAAGCAAGAGTATGTGAAGAGTAGTTAAGGTTGCCACCTATCTTGGAAAAAAAATACCAGCCTTAATCATTTGTATAATTAATTAGTTATGCGTGACATCACATGATGTAAATCACAAGGAGTGACATCAGAGAAAATCCAGTAAAATCACCAACAAACTACTCACAGTTTGATTCTGCTGTATAGATGGGTTGCTCCCAGTGTCTCCCTGTCTCCCAGTGTCTCAGTCTCGCAAGTCACCCAGTGTCTCAGTGTCTCTATGTATCACAGTGTCAGTGTCCCCATGTTGCCCAGTCCCCTAGTCTCCCAGTGTCTGTGTCCCCATTTCTCCCAATGTCCCAATGTCTCAGTGTGTCCCCATGTCACTAGGATACTGGGGACACTGAGAGACCCGGGGACACTGGGAGACATGGGGACACAGATATTTAGGGAAACTGGGAGAAACAGGGACACTCAGACACTAGGACACAGACACTGGGAGACATGGGGACACTGAAACATTTGGGGACACTAAGACATGGGAACACAGACACTGGGAGACTAGGGGACACTGGCTGGGAGACAGACACTTGGGGACACTGGGAGACATGGGGACAGTTGTGGACATAGACATGGGGACACTGGGACATATAGGGACACTGGGAGACATGGGAACACCAGGCACACTGAGACACTAGGAACACAGACACTGGGAGACATGGGGACACTGAAACATTTGGGGACACTAAGACACTAGGGGACACTGGGAGACTAGGGGACACTGGCTGGGAGACAGACACTTGGGGAGACATGGGGACATAGACATGGGGACACTGGGACATATAGGGACACTAGGCACACTGAGAGACATGGGACACAAACACTGGGAGACTTGGGGACACTGAGACAATAGGGACACTGGCTAGGGGACATGGGAACATAGTGTCTCCGTGTCCCAATGTCTCCCAATGTCACTATGTCTCACAGCATCCCCATGTGTCTCAGCATCCCCATGTGTCCCAGTGTCCCCATGTTTTCCAGTGTCCTCAAGTGTCTCAGTGTCCCCAGGTCTCCCAGTGTCTGTTTCCCCATGTGTCCTAGTGTCTCAGTGCCCCTAGTGCCTCAGTGTCCCCATGTGTCCCCTAGGGTCTCAGTGTCCCCATGTTTTCCAGTGTCCCCAAGTGCCTCAGTGTTCCCAGGTCTCCCAGTGTCTGTGTCCTAGTGTATCAGTGTCCCCATATGTCCCTGCTGCCTTTCCCCCCATTCCTCACTTACCCAAGCTGTAGAGCTGCTGTCTGGACTGTCTGGACCACAGATCAGTGAGTAGTAGAGAGAGGCAGGGATATGCTGTAACTTCCTATCCCTGCCTCTCTCCACACACAGTGACACCCTACTGGCCGGTGCTGGTATTGCAGAGTAATCTCCATTTATTCTGAGAAAATTACCTGTATTTGTATTGCCGGTATTACTGCAATACCAGCACGGCCAGGTAGCCTCAAAAAAATGGGCCTATTCCATGGGCCTGGGCCTGGAGCTGCAGCTCCATCAGCCCCTATGTTAATCTGGCCCTGGTTACTGGGTTGTTTCATGCAGGCGTTCAGTGCCTGCGTAGAATTCTGGAGGGTTACATCCCCTTGGAGGCCTGAAGTGCTCGTGTGAGCCAGCAGGCTTCATCCAGAGGGAACGATGCGTACCCCCCAGGGGGACTAAAACAGCAGCTGCAAGCCTCTCCCCGGGTCCAGTGTCTCCATAGGTGCCGGTCCACCGCGGTAGGTCGACAAGTGGATCCAATAGGTCCATATTTTGTGATTATTAAGTGAGGTTTGCTAGAGCTGTTGTGCCGTGCGACCGGCCAGCTCGGCGGCCAGGCCCCGCCCCCCCGGTCCTATATTTTTTGCCAGTGTACTTACCTAGTGGAACAGGTAAGTACATTGTAAGCATCTATACCAGCCCACAATGTTATTAGTGCTAAGAGTAGGACACAGGTAGAATATATATAGATATATGTATGTGATTTAAAAAAAAGAACAACACAACAAAACAAAAAATTGATCCATCTTCCCGGGGACTGCTCCCCTGCAGAATAAGCTTCAAGGTGGGAAAAGACGGTTACAGGCTTCCCAGTGTTTGAAAGTCAACCAATTAGAGCACTCTGTCAAGCATACCTTACTTTTCTCCAAACTTTCTGGGAATAGTACTTAAAACTATTGTTCCCTTGCAAAAAGCAAGTGAATGATAATTAGCATTTGAGCTTATGAGTTTATCTCTTATTACAGATTATAGCTCGTGGTGAGCTAATAGTCATCACATTGAGATCTGCCTCCCCGTCTTTGCTCTTGGTTAGTGATAATGACTGAGAATCAGCCCTTTCAGATTGAATCATGCGGTCCCTTTAATGGCCCAGGAAGGGGCTGTACTAGGTGGGAGGAAAGATAGATAGTAGGGGCTGCACTGGGTGGGAGGAGGGATGGAGGGCAAGGCGTGCACCGGTTTGGAGGAGTAAATGGGCTGCACTGGAGGGAAGGAGAGGTAGCACTAGGTAGAGTAGGTTAGGAGGATTAGCACTGGAGGGAAGGAGAGGTAGCACTGGGTAGAAGAGGGAAGGAGAGTTAGCACTGGAGGGAAGGAGAGGTAGCACTGGGCAGAGTAGGGAAGGAGGAGTTACATTGGAGGGAAAGAGGGAGTAGCATTGCGTAGACAAGGTAACGAGGAGTAGCACTGGAGGGAAGGAGAGTTAGCACTGGAGGGAAGGAGAGGTAGCACTGGGTAGAAGAGGGAAGGAAGGAGTGGCACCAGGTGGAGGAGGGATAGCACTAGATGAAGGAGGGGTAGCACTGGCTGTGTGGAGGGATGGAGGGCAAGGGGTGCACCGGTCTGGAGGAGTAAATGGGCTGCACTGGAGGGAAGGAGAGGTAGCACCAGGGCCGCCATCAGGGGGTGACAACCGTGACAGTTGTCACGGGCCCGGCGGCCCTGGGGGGCCCGGACTGCTCTGGCAGTCCTGGGCCCCACTTTCCCTCCCTGCACACATAGATAGCGAATATCGCTATCTATGTGTGCAGCCCCGGGCCCCCGGCTTCCCAGTTACCGCAGAGGGGGCCCAGGCAGCACACAGCCTCTTCTCTTCTCCTCCCTGCTAATAACTCTCGCAAGACCTGGTTGCCATGGCAACACTCCGCGGGTCTCGCAAGAGTTATTGGAGGAGAGAAGAGGAGAAGCTGTGTGCTGCCTGGGCCCCCTCAGCGGTAACAGGAAGCCGGGGGGCCCCACCATGCCACCGGACCACCGGGGTTGGAATCTCCCCCCTCCCTAGACACAGGTAAGCAGGGAGGGGGGAGAAACAATTTAATTAATTACATTATTTTTTTTTTTTTAATAATGTTAAAATGCCCCCCCTCCCCCTCCTCATTGGACATTTACACACACTACATACACTGACACAACACACACACTACATACACTGACACAACACACACACACATACACTGACACAACACACACACTACATACACTGACACAACACACACTGCATATACCAACACAACACACACTGCATACACTAACACAACACACACTGCATACACTAACACAACACACACACTGCATACACTGACAACACACACACTGCATACACTGACAACACACACACTGCATACACTAACACAACACACTCTGCATACACTGACACAACACACACTGCATACACTAATACAACACACACTGCATACACAAACACACACACTGCATACACTAATACAACACACACTGCATACACTAACACACACAGTGCATACACTAATACAACACACACTGCATACACTAACACACACAGTGCATACACTAATACAATACACGCACTGCATTCACTAATACAACATGCACTCTGCATACACTACACACTAACACACTCACTGCATTCACTACACTAACACACACTCTGCATCCGCTACACACTAACACACTCTGCATTCACTACACTAACACACACTCTGCATCCGCTACACACTAACACACTCTCTGCATTCACTACACATTAACACACTCTCTGCATTCACTACACTAACACACTCTCTGCATTCACTACACATTAACACACACTCTACATTCACTACAAATTTACACACACACTACATTCATTACACTGACACACTCTGCATTCACTACACCCTAACACACACTCTGCATTTATTACACACTAACACACACTCTGCATTCACTAAACTATGCACACACTCTGGATTCACTATACTGACACACACTCTGCATTCACTACACTAACATACACTCTGCATCACCTGTACACACAGCATCCACTACACAAAAATCCTGTATTCACAGTACACACACTACATCCACCACAAATTGAAACATTCTGCATTCACTATACACATACACTGTGTCTAATACACACACTACATCCACTACAGACACTGCATCCACTAAACACATTTCATCTAGTATATACAAACACTACATCCACTACACAAACACACACTACATCACTGTACATCCACTACTCAAACACTCTGCATTCACTACACTAACACACACTCTGCATCCGCTACACACTAACACACCCTCTGCATTCACTACACATTAACACACACTCTGCATTCACTACACATTTACAAACACTCTGCATTCACTGCACTAACACACACACTACATTCATTACACTGACACACTCTGCATTCACTACACACTAACACACACTCTGCATTCATTACACACTAACACACACTCTGCATTCACTAAACTATGCACACACTCTGGATTCACTATACTGACACACACTCTGCATTAACTGTACACACAGCATCCACTACACAAACATCCTGTATTCACAGTACACACACTACATCCACCACAAATTGAAACACTCTGCATTCACTATACACAGACACTGCGTCTAATACACACACTACATCAACTACAGACACTGCATCCACTAAACACATTTCATCTAGTACATACAAACACTACATCCACTACACAAACACACACTACATCACTGTACACACACTACATCCACTACTCAAACACACTCTGCGTTCACTATACACACTGCATCCGCTACACTAACACACTCTGCATTCACTGCACAAACAGTATCTAATACACACAAACACTACATCCATTACACACATTCTAATTCACTTACACTATACACACCGCATCATTGTCAGCGGACTAGGTAGGGCGTGGGCGGGCCCGGGAGGGAGGGGTCGGGGGGGGCCCAGACCTTGTGCTTTGTCAGGGGCCCTAAAATTTCTGATGGCAGCCCTGGGTAGCACTAGGTAGAGTAGGTTAGGAGGATTAGCACTGGAGGGAAGGAGAGGTAGCACTGGGTAGAAGAGGGAAGGAGAGTTAGCACTGGAGGGAAGGAGAGGTAGCACTGGAGGGAAGGAGAGGTAGCACTGGAGGGAAGGAGAGGTAGCACGGGGTAGAGTAGGGAAGGAGGAGTTACATTGGAGGGAAGGAGGGAGTAGCATTGGGTAGGCAAGGTAACGAGGAGTAGCACTGGAGGGAAGGAGAGTTAGCACTGGGTAGAAGAGGGAAGGAAGGAGTGGCACCAGGTGGAGGAGGGATAGCACTGGAGGGAAGGAGGGGTAGCACTAGATGAAGGAGGGGTAGCACTGGCTGTGTGGAGGGATGGAGGGCAAGGGCTGCACTAGGTTGGAGGAGGGAAGGAGGGCAGGGGGTGCACTGGGTAGGAGGAGTGAATGGGCTGCACTGATTGGAAGGAGGGGTAGCACTGGCTGGGTGGAGGGATGGAGGGCAAGGGCTGCATTAGGTTGAAGGAGTGAATGGACTGCACTGGATGGAAGGAAAGGTAGCACTGGGTGGAGGAGTGAAGGAGGGATAACTCTGGATAAAGGAGGGTAGGAGTGGGTAGCACTAGATAGAGGAGGGAAGGAGAGGTAGCACTGGTTGGAGGAGGGATAGCACTGGATAAAGGAGGGATAGCACTGGAGGGATGGAGTGGCCAGCACTGAGTGGGAAGAAGAAAGGTAGGAAAGGGCTGCACTAGATGTGAGGAGAGATTGGTAGGCAGGGGGTCCATTGGGTAGAAGGAGTGAATGGGCCGCACTGGAGGGAAGGAGGGATAGCACTGGGTGGGAGGAGAGATTGAGGGCAGGGGCTCCCTTGGGTGGGAGGATGGGAGGAGGGGTTGCACTTTGTGGAGGAGGATAGTACTGGGTGGGAGGGTGGACTGAGGGTAGGGGCTGTACTGGAGGGGAGGAGATATTGAGGGCAGGGGCTGCGCTTGGTGGGAGGAGTGAAGGAGGGGCCGCTGCTGTCTGGCTTGTTTGCAGACGGATCTGCTGTATCCTGGGCATTCTATCACAGTCCTGAATATCTCCCTGTACGTTCTCCTCCCGGATCCCATTTACCGAACTGGAGACCCCGCAGAGCATGTAACCAGTTCCTGTCTACAGAGCCATGGACCGGGCCAGCCTGGCCGGAGGGAATAGGGGGGACCCTGGGCAACTCATCGTCCGGTCCCTGGACTTCAAGAGCCAGGGGTCGCAGTGCTACAAGGACAAGAAGTACCGGGAGGCCATCGGCAAGTACCACCGGGCACTGCTGGAACTGAAAGGGTTACCAGGGGACAGGGACTGCCCTGGGGGCACCCAGACACCGGCCCCCCTACCCGGACAGGGGCACCTAACGGAGGAGCAGCGCAGGGCGGTGGAGAGCATCGAGGTGGATTGCTACAACAGCCTGGCAGGTGGGTGATGATGGGCACAGTGCCACCAGCTTGGGGGTCACTCTCTGCCTGGCACCTCCTGAGGCAGGGACGCCCATAGCCTTAGGAATCAGGTCTGGGTACTGTATGATGCTCTCTGTGTGAGATGCCCATCAGCCTGGGCTTCAGGGGTTGATGCCCACTGTGCCACAGCAGCTGGTGTCTGATGGCAATGGGGAGCTTGTCATTATCCCTGGTATTGGACACAAAGTGGCGTGATTTCCCACAGTAAAAGATCACCCCCACCGCCATCATCATCATTAACCCCAGGAGTTCCAGAGAGCTGCAGATTAAATCTCTTAATCGATACTTTGTGTATGTTGTGTGTTCAATTATGAGCAATACTGTTCAGTCATTAACAACCCATTGCTAGAATACAGAACGTTCTAAGTCGTTGAGAAAACTGATACTTTTGTTTTCCTTTTCAAATAAACTGACCGACTGGCTTATTTACTAAACAGTGAGGTTAACAAAGATTGGGTTTTCATCTCCAATCGATATGACAGACAGGCGCCAAGGGATTTGTACATTTTAGCCCAAAATAGCTGAGCTGAAGCATTTTTCCATGTTTTTCCTTTAAAATGTCCAATTTATTAGTCAGTTATTTACAATTACCAGTCAATGAATACAAATTACAGGACTGTGTCAAATGGAATATAGAAAAGTAAAATTAAATCCAAGGTATCTGATTTCTGAGAGGGGAACCCTCCCTCCATTTTGGCTTGTGTGTGTGTGTGTGTGTGTTGGCCTTAAATTTTAATATTCAGTTTTTAATGACCCATATAGTAAATATACCACTATGTGAATTGTACTAAATTATTATCCAAAATAGAAGCAATGCAATGAGATTCTGACAAATTCCAGACATGTATATTTTTATTCCAGCTCAGGTTTCTTGTTTAATTTACCGTTTAGTAAATAAGCCCCAAAAGGGATTATATATGTTTTACATCAGCTGCTCGTTATCCCTGGTCCAGTATATAAAACAGGCTCCCCATTGGCTCTAACAGGCATGTCCTATTACTCAATCCCCCGGCAACAACAACTACCTGCAGTTGTTGGCATTGCCTGTAACAATGCAATGGAGTATGGAGACCTCCTTTTTATACTGGAACAAAATCAACCGAATTCATAGAATTTATTCTACAATGTGTTAGAATGTGAAAATCAAGTCACCAAGCTAATTTCGGTTAAAGACAGTCACAGCACTAAGGGATATATGTATAATTTTGCCTGTTTTTAGAATGGTTAGGTACCACTGCTTTGAATATATATATATATATATATATATATATATACCTTTTACCGTAACTAGATATGGGGCATCAGAATCCTATTTTACTGCCCCTTTAGTATACAGACTGGTCCGAGAGGGATGGCACTATACATTGATAATTAGAACCACTGACACATATTTCCTAACTGTGATCCGAAGGCCATTCGATTTTATACGGATTGGGTTATTTATAAAACCCTGGATTATAGTGTATTGGAAACTGAATTGCACAATAAACAGAGCTATTGTCACATATTGGATATTTTAGCCTGAATGTTGCAGTTTAGATATAATTGCTCTACAATTCGGTGTTTAGTGAATAAGCCCCACCGTGTTAATTAATAAACCACCTTCCCAGTAATGGTACCGGCTTTTTATATTTCGAGACATACAGCGTTTAGAATAACTTCTATCATTGTCTGAGCAGCCTGAATATAGAAATGCTTGTATAGCATTGTATTCGGTGAATACGCAGTGCATAAACGATGCATTAAACATTAATTGGATACTCCAAACAAAAAACTGCCTTAAGAAAACTCTGATTTTGGTTAGAATAACCATTCTTATCCTGGCAACTAAAACTCACTTACCTTTCTAGTACCAAAGTAACGTTCACCCTCAACCCTCAACCCTCAATTGGTGCCCAATATGTAAATCTCAATTACGGTTACAACCTCCATGATTCTGCCTTGACAATTGTAATGCATCATGGAAAATGTAGTACTAAAACATTTGGGGATCTACCGTTTGGGCAATCCTGGTCTATATACTTTGGCTTTTATTGGGGACTTTGAACCATATAGAGTATACATTATCTTTATTTATTATTTACTGGTATTTATAAAGAGTCAACATATTCCGCAACGCTGTACAATTGGGAAAAAGACCATACAATAAGAACAGTCCGATACAACCGGTAGAGGACCCTGCCCATGCGCTTACAATCTTTAGAAGGCAAATGTCTGTCTACTGGGATTCTCTGTGTGATGGGCAACTGTACGGCTATCCACTAAGCCAGGAAGTGTGAAGTTATAGGCCAAAACAGCCCAATTGGAAGAGTTCTTCAAGTCAGCTATTTTGCCCTTGGATTTGCAATGGCCTGGTGAAGTCTCGCCAATTCACAGTATCATCAATAATCCTGTTTGGATGAAATATTTAACATTTCCCCTCAACCCTCTTCTAATATGTGAATTGCTTTATTTAAAGTTTTCCTATCGCTTTGCCAATAACATTGCATAAAGCCCATCGCTTACAATTAAGCAGCTATTCAGGTTCAAGCTAAATGGACATCAGACTTCCCCATTTATTGCCAGTATTGTGTAAGCAGCTGGCTAATAAACATTTTGATATAACTGGCACAGGAACCGTTTTTATTACCAGTCAGACAGCTGGGCATTCGACGGCTTTAATTCAGCATGAAATATGTGCCATTTTGTCATTCTGGGTTTTCATCTGAGAATAGCTATGAATTTTTCCAGTTGTAGCATTACCTCTGCTTTTAAGACTGTCAGCTGCTCCTGTCTCTGCAGGCATACGTTGGCACTATTTGCATCTGCAGGCTACATAGCAATTAACTGCATGCCTTCTGAGTGCCACACATGAGACACTTGATGCTTCCTGACCAAGAACACATCATAAACAATGTTAGCAGGCCTCCAAATGCCAGACGTATTTGCAAAATACTGGGTACTTCTCTGTTTAAACAGTATTACTGTGTTCTGTTTGTAGGCTCGTCTGCTAACCGCTCACCACTTTGTTAGGATAGAGCAGAATGTAGTGGTGAATATTTTATAGAGAAATTCCAAATTAAATGTTAAATATAAAACAACTCCATATGAGTCTACTTTTCCTGTTATTAAATCCATTCATGTTTGTTTTGCTTATTATAATAGATTTAACGAGACACTATAAACACTGTAACCACAACAGTAGAAGAATCAAGCAGGCGCCCCACGGGATGGATTGGGCCCACTAGGATCCTGTAACCAGCCCATGGGTTTTAAGTGTAATCAGGTCACATGGGAACTTAGTTCCCACACACACAACTGCGTTTATTGGAGGTCAGGCATAAGCTTGCGATTTGTACACCCCACACAACAGAGCCAACACACAGAGATGCTAGGGATACAGGGGAAGCTATACCAGGGGTGTTTTGGTAGGAAAGCAGTTGGGGGGTCTTCGATATTGTGGAAAATATGTGAGCATTACAGAGCCCCTGACAGTAAAACACTACTAAGTTTTATTGCTTTGTAACTCAGTGATGCATTTATATACATGCTGAACATTACTGTGAGTTTTATTGCTGTGGAGCTCTGTGATATATGCATACGCACAAATCCACATTACTGTGAGTTCTATTGCTCTGGAGCTCTGTGATACATACATATGCCCAAATCCACATTACTGTGAGTTCTAATGCCCTGGAGCTCTGTGATACATACATTGGCACAAATCCACATTAGTGTGAGTTCTATTGCTCTGGAGCTTTGTGACACACATAGGCACAAATCCACATTACTGTGAGTTCTATTGCTCTGGAGCTCTGTGATACACACATAGGCACAAATCCACATTACTGTGAGTTCTATTGCTCTGGAGCTCTGTGATACACACATAGGCACAAATCCACATTACTGTGAGTTCTATTGCTCTGGAGCTCTGTGATACACACATAGGCACAAATCCACATTACTGTGAGTTCTATTGCTCTGGAGCTCTGTGATACACACATAGGCACAAATCCACATTACTGTGAGTTCTAATGCTCTGGAGCTCTGTGATACACACACACCGGCACAAATCCACATTACTGTGAGTTCTATGGCAGTATAACTCCAGGTGACTGTGGATAACACAGAATTGAACCTTCACCAATTCAATTAACCGCATTAAACAAACTGCACTCAAATCTCCACGCACCATAACCACTAAACTAAGCTGTTGCAGTTATGGTGCTTAGTATACATTTATTGCCAATATTCCGCACACTATATAACAATTGTTAGTAATGACATTTTTATTAAATAGGCACCTAATGGGTAATTTCATTACCATATCCTAGAGCTTTTCTGAAAGGCTGATTACTATGAAAGATTTTTCACTTAGCGATGATAATCTTATTTAAAAGCAACGCAATTGATATTTTAGCCTTTTAAAGCATACAGTTTCTATGACTGTCGTATACAAGTATTAGATGTTACACCTCTGAGAAATTTACTTTGGCTATATTATGGGATACTGACTTGGATACTGGTAACATTACTGGACAAAATTGGGTATCATGTTGTCAAATGACACTCCATTATGTACATCAATAACTACTGTATATTGTGCTATTCTATTCCTGTATTTTAAACCCGGTATGGTATATTGTGCTATTCTATTCCTGTATTTTAAACCCAGTATGGTATATTGTGCTATTCTATTCCTGTATTTTAAACCTGGTATGGTATATTGTGCTATTCTATTCCTGTATTTTTTTTTTGTCAATCTTTCTTTTATTTAGGCATGTGCAATGGGGTACAGAACAAAGAGAGGGGAAATGCAATAGAGGTATACAGGTTAGGGTTTGTACAGCGTTAATTACATTTCCTGCTAAACAATGCCTAATTTTTGTTTTTATGTGTTGGTTAACGATAACATCTCGTTCAGTCGAGTATTATAGAGTAACTATTATTTAAATGCAAGGTAAACTGTGGTACATTAGGATGAATGTAAACAGGCTGAATTCTAGTAGCTAGCTTCTGCTATGCATATTCCACTGAGGCTCCCCTGCCCCGTATTGCTAGTAGCTAAACATGCGCGGGCAAGTAGGTAAGTTAGGTGGTGCACAGTCTCGCGCTAAGAATGTTTACTTATACATTTAAAAGGAAATAAAATAAAATATACATTGAACAGGCCCATGTGGGCTTAGGTCGCCTCCTCTATGACAACAGTGTCCCTCAGACTCAGCAACTCGGTTAGGTACATGCAAGTATTGTGAAATAGCTTTAGCGCTGAGTAAAACATGCTAGGTTTAACTTTTGTGTGAGAGTAGGTAGTGTATCCTCAATCTGAGCTTTGCACGGAGAACATATAGTAGGGTAAACATGCTGAACCACAATAGCAGACATTATAAGCTTGATATCGCATATAAACGGACACTGCACCTTTTAGTTTATCGTAACAGGAGAAACAGACAGTGAGGAGATAAGACATATATTATAAGGGACAAGATTATCTTACGATCCAAGGTGCCGATGTTAGTTACTGTCCAATATGTATGGTGAGCGCTGGAGAAATAAATGCCTCACTTAGAGGGACAAACCCATAAAGTCAGAGGGCATATAAGTCACTGAGTCCCCTCGTATCCATGTGTAACTGAGGCTGCCGCTTGAAGTAGGTCTTGCACCATTTATACCCACGGGTTAGTGGCACAGTGATGCAGGTGGTTGATGGTGGCCACATGGAAAACAGCCTAGGGTGGCTGGGGACCAGTCCTGCAGCGCGAGTCTAGCGTCAACCGATGCCGGCGCTCGGGGGCCTGTTGCAACTGTTGTGGTGCGGTGGGAAGTAGGTGCAAAGATCAGTGTCCCTCCAGCCCCAGGCTCTGATGAGCGTTCGCATCTCTGCTCCACGGATTCGGTGGCTCATCCTTATTTCAGGGGCTCCTCTGGGCCTGGGGCTGCCTCCTTCAGCATTCCATAGGGTGTGCACCTCTGCGGCTCCTCGCTTAGTGGCAGTGGCGTTAAGGGGATGGTATGGGTTCCCGGTTCCCGGATCAGGTGAGTGACTTGTGTGGGGGCCGTGTTTGGCGTTGTATCTCTCATGCATATGTGGGTTCGTGCGTTTGCCCGGATAGCCAGGCGTCTTTTCAGGTCTGTGGGGTCGCTTGCCGTTGCGGATCGTGGCGGCCTTTCTGGGTGCCTGCGGTGGGTACCTGTAGTGGAGGCGCGACGGGTTTTCGGACGGAGCCATGTGGCCACCAGCTTGGCAGCCAATCTGTGAGCCATTCCGCGATCGTGCAGCATTGCCCAGAGGCTCGCGCAGAGCCGATCGAGTGTCAGTAAAGGGTCTGTTGCATGTCGGGCACGTGTGCTCCGCCTCGTGGGCCTACGATGGGCGGCCATCTTGGCTTCGTCCCCGTCCAGTGCTTCCTTCAAGCGGGTTTCTAGGTCGCCGGATAGCTGTGTGGGTTCACAGGTTGCGGGTGATTGGACCGGGTTAACCCCCACCGGTCCTGAGGGGGGAGGGTAGGCCCGATACTTCAGGTGCCACACGTTTTGATGAGCTGGGAGAGCGGCCGCCTCTCCCCTGCACTGCGTCGTGTAGGCCCCAAGCCTCTGATCTACCGATCCAACGGTCTTTCCGGGTATGTGGGATATCATGCTGCTCCCCAGCTTTGGTGTCGTCGAGTAAGGAAAGTTGGGGTTCAGGGTCTGGGATTTTCCCCCCGTTTTCCACTGTAAATCAGGACCGGGCTCGGGAGCTCACAGATTTGCGTCTAGTCGGCTCCCGGTCTCTATTCCTGTATTTTAAACCCGGTATGGTATATTGTGCTATTCTATTCCTGTATTTTAAACCCGGTATGGTATATTGTGCTATTCTATTCCTGTATTTTAAACCCGGTATGGTATATTGTGCTATTCTATTCCTGTATTTTAAACCCGGTATGGTATATTGTGCTATTCTATTCCTGTATTTTAAACCCGGTATGGTATATTGTGCTATTCTATTCCTGTATTTTAAACCCGGTATGGTATATTGTGCTATTCTATTCCTGTATTTTAAACCCGGTATGGTATATTGTGCTATTCTATTCCTGTATTTTAAACCTGGTATGTTTTAAATTATGTCCTCTCCCATTTAAATGATGTAACTGTACCTCTCAATAATTTCTACGACTGGACAACGCTAAAATAGTGCAGTATAACATGTTCAGCATTGTATTCCAGTCTGGTTAGGTCAGTACTATGAATTGGAAGGATGTGAAGCAACAATATGTTAATTTGCTAAATTGCAAATTGCTGGGATTTAAGAAAGGAATTCTGTATTTTAAGCCCAGACAGCAAAACTGGAAAAACATGCTTTTTCCCCCACGCTCGGTAACTGGAAAAAACAGCAAGTTTTCCCAAATGGAGACAGTTCATTATCATGGGAAAACAGGCAAATTATCACAAAGCCATTTCATAAAACAACAAAAAACCCTCTATATGTGTTTTTTGAAGCCTGGTACATTAATCATAGTGATACAAAATGGTATCGCGTTTACCTTTCTAGCTGCTTAAGCATAGCACAACCACAACATCAACATTTGCATTTTCAATTTCCTATGTAATGAAGAAGCCACAAGTGAAAAGATCAACGTGGTTTTAGAATTGTGGTGAACTGTAATTTTCATCTCAAAATATAGGCTAAAATAGGTGATTTTGGAAATTCTCCAACTTAACTGTAATCACATACAGTTTGATATTTAGCGAATACACCCCATTACCTTAATTCGTCATCCTTATGGAACGGAACTCGGAATAACATCCCAAAAATAGCTGAGATTTATACGTTTGTTTTATGACATGTGTATTATCACCTGTCATAAGCCCTATTGATATGCTAATAAAATCTCCTCTCTGCTCTAAAACCTGCCAAAATAGCCTTCCAGTAGTCTCTAGTTTAGAATCTGTAAGAGTCAATTTTTGAAAAGTAAAAAATAAACCATTTAATCATTTATTTTTGTGATCTTGCTTGGCTCCTGAAATACATGGGATATAAACATACATTTAGAAGAAGAAGAGAGGATAGGTGTGTATATATACAAACAAAGGTAGGGAGGTAGTCAAAAGGTAATAATACTTTATTAATGATAAAAACACATAGTGTAGAGACTTTCTCTTTCTACATTTAGAAGAAACTAAATAAAGTCTTAAGTACAAAACATACAAGTTAGTTTAATAGACCGTCACTAAAGCATTAATTCTTGAGAAATTAAAATTTGTTGTGAATTTACAGGGAAAAAATATGACAAAAAACCTTTCTGGAATACAACATTGTCATCCGCACCAAATATTATACTTTAAACGTAAACAATTCTTTTTATAGTTAAAAGGCCTTCAGGACTGACTTTTGAGATAGGTGTGCCCCCAAAATGGGGTCTTGCAACAGAATAGGCCAAGAACTTTGAAGACTCCTCTTAATTTAGTTATAATCAGTATTGTAATGAGTAATAAATGCTGAACGGAAACTATCCCCAGTTCTTGGGGCACATAATCTATTCTCCAAAAATGTCTTCCTCTCTATATCACCAATTCGACAAATCTCTTTCTCTAATCTCTTTCCATTATATCCTCTATCTATAAGCTTCTTTTTAACATGTAGTGATTGGGCGAAAAAATCTTGTTTATCTGAACAATTCCGCCTAAGACGGGTAAACTGGCTTTTGGCTATCCCCCTGAGCCAGGGTTCATGATGACCACTCCTGCGATGAACAAACCCATTACCATCAGTGGGTTTAAAAAAAATTTACTCTTAATCTGTCTCAAATCATGGAACAAACATAGATCAAGAAAATTGATCTCATCCTTGTTCCAGGAGGGAGTGAATACCAAATTGTACTCATTATCATTCAGAAAGTTGACGTAATCTTGAAACAAAACAGAAGACCCCTTCCAAATAATAATGTCGTCAATATAACGCCGCCATAGGACCAAGTTCGCCCTCCAGTCATGCCCTGACCACACAAATAACTCTTCCCATCTCCCCATGTATGTATTGGCATAGCTGGGGGCGAACTTGGTCCCCATAGCGTTCCCCGTGATTTGCAGAAAATAATCACCATTAAAGAAAAAATAATTGTGATACAAAATAAATTGAACAGAAGAAAAAACAAAATCCTTCATATCTATTGGTAGTTCCAAGTCTTGCTCCATAAAGTAATCAACTGCCTCCAGACCCAATCTGTGGCTAATCACCGAGTACAGAGAGGTCACATCTAGTGTGGCCCAATTGTACTCTGGGTCCCATTCGATATTCTCCATTTCTTGGAGAAAAGACTTGGTATCTTTCACATATGAAGGTGCCCCTTGGGCATATTTCTGTAATCGAGAATCGACATAAGCCGACAAATTAGCCGTCAGTGAATTGATGCCACTAATTATAGGTCGCCCAGGAGGATAAGGGAGACGTTTATTCCAATATTTTATTTTCTTCCAAAGACGCATAATCAGATTTTTCTGATATAAAAACATCATAATTTTTCTGTGAGATTTATTCAATTAACACTGTAGTGTAGTGCAATTAATTAAAGGGACACTGTAGAAACTATAACCATCTCAACTATGCTCTCAATCAGCTATAGTGGAGGTTGAAAATATGGTCCAGCAGACCCCAGGTGAGATGTCAGCCTGTTCTAAAACTATTTAACTACTTAAAAAAAAGGGGGGCGGAGCTCAAGACACTCTTAGGCACCACAATCACTGCAGTGCACTGCAGTGGTTGTGGTGCTTGGAGTGTTCCTTTAAGCAAACCAAAATGTTACTGTTTGTCGATTTGTCTGGTATTGTAATTATCTTATGGATTCCATCTCCTTCAGAACTAGTCATGACTGTCACTACATCTAATTAACAATTTACTGATCCTTGATTAAAAATAAAAATTCTTCTATGTAGGTAATTAAAAAAAAAATATATTTTTTTTGTTTGCATTTTTAGTATTTACAGATTTTATAACTCCACTTCCAGACCCTTATTTGATATATTCTGAAACTCCGTGACCAGAGTACAAATCACTAGCCATAGTATCTGATAACTATCCTTTCAAGGGTATAAGTGTTTATGTACAGAATTCCTGACTGTCTGAATATAGATGTCCAGACAAACCCTGCATTGTTCTTACCAGTAGCTCAGTGGAACGTGAGCATAAAATAATATGAATTAAATATTATTAATCTCTCTGTTTTGTGCTTTAGACTGTGAGCTTGTATGAGTAAAACCATCACCACTAATTGTTCCTCTATATCAACGTGTTCCTGCTTTACATACTTGTATGTTGGTCCACTTGTTGTACAGCCCTGCAGAAAATGTTGGTGCATTATTAAGAATACTACTAAAGTGTTGAAATTGGTGACTGGCTCTGTTAAAGTGATTGATAAAAGTGTATTTCATGGCTCAACATTTCATATCCTATGGCACTGGGCAGACCTAAAAATTACTCTCCACTGAAAGCTCTGCATTCAATGGTCACCAGGGAGTCATTTTTACTCTCCAGAGCTGAATTTTCATTTACCAATGGCTAGTAGGCAAGTGGGAATTTTGAGCCTTGCTGTATTCCATGGATTTGAATGGCAACATGTGACTCAGGGGATCCTTTATCAAGTCATGGCTTTGTCATGACTTGATAAATGCTTTCCTAAGCCCAAACGTTGACTTCAGTTAAGTTGTTTTCCCCCTCCCCACGCAGTGCAGAAACCCTTCTGTCACTTACCTGACATCAGCGCTGGCATAAGTTCCACCCAGGGCCGGTGCAAGGATTTTTTTTAGCTACCCCCAGCCCCTTTGTGTGTCTCTTACCTCCAGCCCCTTTCTGTGTTTCATTCTTACCCCGGCCCCTTTCTTTGACCGAGGACCCGACACAGGAGGGGGCCCGGCGGCTTGCCCACAATGCCGCCGGGTGAGAGGCCCCTCCTGTCCGTCTGCCCTGATGGAGACCCAGCCTCAGTCTGCAGCTCCGCCGGGCAACGCTCTGACTGGAGATCGCGAGACTCACCATGTGGTCTGCAGCTCACTCCCGGCGGAGCTGCAGACTGAAGAGAGAGGGCGCCCACTGGACCACCAGGGCAGGTATTTAGAAACCCCCCTTCTACCCCCTGTCACTTACTGCTCCCCCTCCCCCTTCTACTCACTGCCCCCCCATCCCATTCACTCATGCCCTTCTAATCACTGCCCCTCCACCCCCCTCTGTCCCCTGTCACTCACTACCCCCACACCCTGCCTCTGCCCCCATACCCCTCTAACCCCTGTCACTACCCCTCTACCCCCCAACCCCTGTCACTACCCCTCTAACCCCTGTCACTACCCCTCTAACCCCTGTCACTACCCCTCTAACCCCTGTCACTACCCCTCTAACCCCTGTCACTACCCCCCTAACCCCTGTCACTACCCCCTAACCCCTGTCACTACCCCCCTAACCCCTGTCACTACCCCCCTAACCCCTGTCACTACCCCCCTAACCCCTGTCACTACCCCCCTAACCCCTGTCACTACCCCCCTAACCCCTGTCACTACCCCCCTAACCCCTGTCACTACCCCCCTAACCCCTGTCACTACCCCCCTAACCCCTGTCACTACCCCTCTAACCCCTCTAACCCCTGTCACTACCCCCTAACCCCTGTCACTACCCCTCTAACCCCCTAACCCCTGTCACTACCCCCCTAACCTCTGTCACTACCCCTCTAACCCCCTAACCCCTGTCACTACCCCCCTAACCTCTGTCACTACCCCTCAACCCCCCTAACCCCTCTCACTGCCCCTCTACCCCCTAACCCATGTCACTGCCTCTCCACCCCCAACCCCTGTCACTGCCTCTCCACTCCCCCCACCCCATGTCACTGCCCCTCTACCACCCTAACCCCTGTCACTACCCCCCTAACCCCTGTCACTACCCCTATATCCCCTGTCACTACCCCTCTACCCCTAACACCTGTCACTGCCCCTCTACCTCCCTAACCCATGTAACTGCCTCTCCACCCCCTTAACCCCTGTTACTGCCCTTTCACTACCCCTCTATCCCCCTAACCCCTGTCACTACTCCTCTATCCCCCTAACCCGTTACTCCCCCTCTACCCCCTAACCCCTGTCTACTCCCGCTACCTCCTGTCACTGCCCCTCCACCCCCCTACCTCCTGTCCCTCTACCCCCAACCCCTGTCTTTGCCCCTCCTAACCCCTGTCGCCCACACAGTGCACCCCTCACAATCATACACACTGTACCCCACACACACTGAATCCCTCACAATTACACACACTGTACCCCTCACAATCACACACTGCACCCTTCACAATTACACCACACTGTACTCCTCGCAATCACACACTGCACCCCTTACACGCTGCACCGCTCACAATCACACACTGCACCTATGTATATTTGTGTATATATATATATATATATATATATATGTGTGTATGTATGTATGTATGTGTGTGTGTATATGTGTATATAAAAATACATATACACGCGGCGTGTGTGTTTGTGCTTTAGGGTGCACACCCTAATGCAACAGGCTGCGCACGCCTATGGACCTAATGTACATGCACTCTCATTAGGATTACCCCATAGGAAAGCATTGAATCACTGCTTTCCTATTGGGTTTAGCTGACACTGGATGTGCTCATGCAGAATGTGAGGACATCCAGCGTCAGGCCACCAAAAGTCACCTAACGACCCAGAAGCACCTCTAGTGGCTGCCTGGTAGACAGCCACTAGAGATGGAGTTAACCCTACAATGTATTTCTCAATTACTACAATAATTACAATTGCAGGGTTAAAGGGACAGGGGCACTGCACCCAGACCACTTCAATGTGGTCCTGGTAGCTATAGTGTCCCTTTAAAGCTTCCCACCTCTCACTTATCTTTGAATTTGTGTTTTTTGATCGTTTGACAACACGTGAGTTGCAGATGTTCTGTGTACTGTTCATCTCTGTTTACCATGATTAAATACTTGTTGTGTTGCCAGAAATTCCAAAGGTAAATCTAGTTGGATATTTCTGCCTTTTTCCCATTTTTAACTGAATAAATCGGTCTGCTGTAGATAAGCTCTATGCAATAAGATAAATCTTTTTAGTCTGTTTATACTATCAGTGCTTGCTGTGTTGTCTCATCAGCTCAGATGCAGATTCTTTCTCCTAACAACAATTCCATTAATAATCTGTATTAAAATCTGAGACTTATTCCAGCTTAGATTGAAATCTTGGGCATTCTAATACATGATTGCAATCCTTTTCCTCTAAAGTTGATTTATGCTTGGTACATTGGTATGCAAAGTACAACCAATAGTGGTATACCAGAGTTTGCAGATCCCCCGTGTAATTCTATAGGGTACGTACCCACACACACATCATGATAAGGCCTCTTACTGTCAATACATTTTGTGGTGGGAGGAGAACCTAACCCCCGAGTGGTCCTGCTCTTTGTCAGCATTGTCGGCTCACTAAGTTAGGTCATTAGGAAGCTCTAAAAGTGATTCTGTAGCATTTTCAAAGGGACGTCTAAGGTTCATCAACCTCCACAATAAATCAACTTCTTTTAAATTTTTGTAATTAAAAAAAAAAAAAACCATTTGTAGTTGCTTCTAGTGGCACCTTAGAAGTCTGTATTGCTTTCTCCTATTACTAAAATAATTCTTCAGTCATGGCAGTGTTCATAGATTTCAAATATTTTTGACCTGCAGTGCTCAACCTGTGGCTTGTGCCTGTCCTTGGAGGTTCAACGTCCATCCAAGAGGGCAGCACACCTTGCAGCCTGCCCAGGGGATAGCAGTCCTGTAACAATCTGGTTTATATGCAGACTGCGATGATTTTATGTGTTTTGTATAGCAGAGACCTCAGAAGGACGTGTTATGTTTGTAGTATTCATTTTACACGTTGCCATCTGGTATTGAGAACAATATGTGGAAATCGAGAGGACACACATCCTGCCTTTATTTTCACATCATACAACTCATACCGCCTTCAGACTTCCTGTCGTTGTGATGCCCTCAGGACAAATAACACAGCAGTGTACTCATCTGAAAAAAAAAAGACCACAACCCAAGTCAAAATATAATTAAGAAGATTTATTGCTACAAAATGATGTTTCAATCAGGCACAGAGAGCTTTTTAGTCTGTTACATTCCCCAAGATTATATTTTGTCTTGATTTGTAAAGAGAATGATTATGACTATACCTGCCTTACAAGTTTTCTAAGTCAAAGTATGTCACTCTTTAATAAGTGACCGGATTTAATGTTCAGTACCTGTTTGGTTTCAGATGCTAATGACATTTGGTATGAGACAGATACTTTTTGAGGCGTGTGTGCTGAATAGAGAGGGGAGGGAAACAAAACATTTGATATTTGTTATGTGCTGGGAGGGAAGTGTTTCATTCTGAAGACGTGTTTTTCAAAGGTGACTAGGTTGTTGCCAAGTTTAAATCACTATGGATTGCAATGAAGGAACCAGAACATTTTTGGCACTTTGTTTTTTTTATTTTTCTTAACAATGAGTGTTCTAGGCGGCTGTGACTATATCAAGCCTCACCTCAAATTGTAATCTAGATTAGTTATAGTTGTTAAAGAACATTAGCTGTCATATTACCTTATAATCTTTGTGATTCAGGGTGTCACTTTTTGCCAGTTATAGTTCATTACATATAAGGCATGTTGACAGAAATAATGATTTGGCAAACCTCTTAAAGGACCACTATAGTGCCAGGAAAAAAAAACTTGTTTTCCTGGCACTATAGTGCCCTGAGGGTGCCCCACCCTCATGGCCCCCCTCCCGCCAGGCTGAAGTTGGAGGAAGGGGGTTAAACACTCACCTTTCTCCAGCGCCGGGCTCCCTCGGCGCTGGGGACTCTCCTCCTCCTTTGGACGTCACCGACATTCTAAATGCTTTCCTATGGACGCTGGCGTCTTCTCACTGTGAAAATCACAGTGAGAAGCGCGGAAGCGCCTCTATCTGCTGTCAATGAGACAGCCACTAGAGGCTGGATTAACCCATAGGTAAACATAGCAGTTTCTCTGAAGTTTACAGCAGGCAGGGTTAACCCTAGATGGACCTGGCACCCAGACCACTTCATTAAGCTGAAGTGGTCTGGGTGCCTAGAGTGGTCCTTTAAGGTAGATTATCTCCCTCATCAATAGAGCATTTGTAATAATAATTGAATTTCATCCCACTTTTTCCTCTGTGAATTATGGCAATGGTGGAGCAATTGTTTACTACAAAAACTTAGTATAACTGAAGGCCAACATCATGCCTACGCCCCCAAAACATGCGTGTGTTGGGATGCCAGATGAGGTTGGCCAATGGGAGCCTGAACCCACTTGTGGCTCCCACTACCCCTTTAAGAGCACGCTTGTGACGCAAGCTGCCCTCCTAGTGCGAGGCGGGTCGTGTGACCGCTCACTGGCGGTCAGCGCATGTAGCCCGCTCAGAAGAGGAGACCAAGCTGCACGCGCGGGTCTAGCTGAGGACCCCGGCCGGCCCCCATATAAGGTAAGTACCGCCACAGATATGCAAAGGAAAAGGAAGATAAAATAGACCAGTGTAATTCAGGCTAGTAGTCAATCTTATATAGTAAGACTTCTGTCCACTAAAGAGACTGTGACTGTCTAGTGGCGAACCAGCACCCAGAGGGTCACTAAGAAATATATCAAATTTAGCAGGTAATGCGATAATATAGTACTAAAACAATATTAAGGAAAATAAACAGTTGCTATTCAGTAGTTAGACAATATTAGCTAGTGTCTTATTCCTAGACCCCAACTCTTCAATATTTTTATTAGTGATATTGCAGAAGGTCTTGATGGTAAGGTATGTCTTTTTGCTGATGATACCAAGATATGTAACAGGGTTGATGTTCCAGGAGGGATAAGCCAAATGGCAAATGATTTAGGTAAATGTCAGGATCGGGACAGGGATCCAACACGCAGAGTACAAAGAGTGGAAAGGTACGTATACCGGGCCTTAGAATGGCCGGACTAACGTACCGAGAGTAAAGAATAGTCAGAGACAAGCCGAGGTCGAGGGAACGAGAAGACAGATAAGCGTGAGACAAGCCGGGTCAAGGGATAACAGAGAAACAGGGTAGTACAACGAGCCGAGTCAAAACCAAAAGAGCAAACTAGAATACCAGAGCACTGAGTGACTAGACAAGCTAGAACCACGACAGGGCAATGAGCTGAAGTAAGGAGTAAGCTTAAATACCCTGGCTCTGGATGGAAATCACGCCTCTGACAAGTACCGATTGGATATCAGACACTTGAGTGACAGATTGCTCGTGCTAGCGTCATGACGTCACGTATTGAGCGTCCTGCTAGAAAAGGACGTGGATTCCTCGCGGCCGGTGTTTAAGTGACTGGATGAACCGCGAGGAACGGAGGAAACAGCTCGCCTGGACGGATACACCACCAAGTCTCTACCTCCCTTAGAGGTAGAGGCCTCAGGTACCCTGACAGTACCCCCCCTCTCAGATACGCCCACCGGGCGGAATGAACCGGGGCGAGATGGGAAGCGGAGGTGAAATGCTCTGCGAAGGCGAGAAGCATGGACGTCCTCCTGAGGTACCCAACTCCTCTCCTCAGGACCATATCCCCTCCAGTTGACCAGATATTGCAATTTTCCCCTTGAAATTCTGGAGTCAATGATGGAGCTGACCTCGTACTCCTCCCGACCCTCCACCTGAACAGGACGAGGCGAGGGGACCTTAGAGGAGAATTTGTTGCAAATGAGGGGTTTCAACAAGGAGACATGAAAAGAGTTAGGAATGCGTAAGGCAGGTGGCAGAGCAAGGCGATACGCAACCGGATTGATACGAGTGAGAACCCTGTAAGGGCCTATGTAGCGAGGAGCAAATTTCATGGACGGAACTTTTAGGCGAATATTCTTAGTACTCAACCATACCCTATCCCCAGGAACAAAAACAGGAGCCGCTCTTCTATGTTTGTCAGCGTGTTTCTTGAACAGCGAGGAACTATGTAATAGAATTTGTCGAGTCTGATCCCATAATTTCTTCAGGTTGGCGACATGATCATCAACCGACGGTATCCCCTGAGAAGAGGAAACCGAAGGAAAAATCGAAGGATGAAAGCCATAGTTCATGAAGAAAGGGCTAGAGCGAGTTGAATCGCAAACAAGGTTATTGTGTGCGAACTCCGCCCAAGGAATCAGACCGACCCAATCGTCCTGGTGTTCGGAAACAAAGCAACGCAGATACTGTTCGATCTTTTGATTAGTACGTTCAGCAGCTCCGTTAGACTGAGGGTGATAGGCAGAGGAAAAGTTCAATTTGATGCCCATTTGAGAACAAAAGGATCTCCAGAAACGTGAGACAAATTGAGAACCTCTATCAGAAACAATCTCTGAAGGAATCCCATGTAGGCGAAAAACTTCTCTCGCAAAAATCTCCGCCAATTCAGGAGAAGTCGGAAGTTTAGGTAATGGCACGAAATGGGCCATCTTAGTAAATCTATCCACCACCGTGAGAATAACAGTCTGTCTTTTGGAAGCAGGCAAATCAACGATAAAGTCTATGGACAAACAGGACCAAGGTTTCTCAGGAATGTCCAAGGGGTGTAATAGGCCACATGGGGATGCATGAGGTAGTTTAGTCTTGGCACAAGTCTCACAAGCTGCGACGAACTCCTCAATATCCTTTCGAAGTGAAGGCCACCAGAAATCCTTGGATATCAGAGAGTATGTCTTGCGAATACCAGGATGACCAGCTATTTTACTTTCATGAAAACATTGTAAGAGCTCCAGTTGAAGTTCAGGAGGAACAAAGTTTCTTCCCTCAGGAGTGTTTCCGGGAGCTAGATGTTGTGACTTCAAGATCTGGTCAAGTAGCGGAGAATGAATTTTGAGACTGGTATTAGCAATAATATTGCATTTGGGTACAATGGAAGACAAAAGTGGTTCAACTGAAACAGAGGGTTCATATTGGCGAGATAGCGCATCGGCTTTAGAATTCTTTGACCCAGGTCTGTAAGTCAGAACGTAATTGAAATGGGTAAGAAACAACGACCAACGAGCCTGCCTGGAGGACAGACGCTTGGCCTCTCCGATATAGGACAAGTTCTTGTGGTCTGTCAGGATGGTAACAGGATGTAATGTACCTTCCAATAAATGTCTCCATTCTTTCAAAGCCTTGATAACCGCTAGTAATTCTCTGTCACCAATGTCATACCTGCTTTCAGTACCGGTCAATTTTTTAGAGAAAAATCCACATGGATGTAATGGTTTATCAACACCCAACCTTTGAGATAGAACAGCACCTAAACCAGTCTCTGATGCGTCTACCTCGAGCAAAAAAGGCAGAGAAGTGTCAGGGTGAACTAAAATTGGAGCGGAAGCGAAAAGTTCCTTGAGAGTCTTGAACGCAAGGAGAGCTTCAGTAGTCCAATTCTTAGTGTCAGCCCCCTGTTTGGTCATGTTAGTGATAGGTGCAATAATGGAAGAATAGCCCTTAATAAAGCGCCTATAATAATTGGAAAAACCAATAAATCTCTGTATGGCTTTAAGACCTGTGGGTAAAGGCCACTCTAGAATGGATTGGAGCTTATCCGGATCCATCTTAAATCCCTCCCCAGAGATCACATAGCCGAGAAAGGTTACCTGGGTTTGATCAAAGCTACATTTCTCCAACTTGCAGTACAAGCCATGCTGGAGAAGCTTGTGCAAAACCCTCCTGACTTGCTTGTGATGAATCTCAATGTCACTAGAATGAATGAGTATATCATCTAGGTATACAATGACGCACTCTTGCTGAAATTCCCTAAGAACCTCATTAATCAGATCTTGGAATACCGCTGGCGCATTGCATAACCCAAAAGGCATGACAGTATATTCATAGTGGCCATATCGAGTATTGAATGCCGTCATCCACTCATGTCCCTGCTGGATTCTCACCAAGTTATATGCCCCTCTGAGGTCTAACTTGGTGAAAATTGTAGAGCCCTTCAAACGATCGAAGAGTTCGGTGATCAAGGGAATCGGGTAGGCATTTTTAATGGTTATCTTATTCAAGCCTCGATAATCAATACAAGGTCTCAAAGAACCATCTTTCTTTTTAACAAAAAAAAATCCAGCCCCGGCAGGGGAGGAGGACCTCCTGATGAATCCCTTGTCTAAGTTCTCGTGAATATATTCCTCTAGGACTGAGTTCTCCTTTATAGATAATGGGTATACATGACCTCTGGGAGGCATGGTACCAGGGAGTAGGTTAATTTTGCAATCAAAGGACCTGTGTGGGGGTAAGGTATCGGCTTTCTTTTTGTCAAATACTGCCTTTAAATCTAGATACTGAGGCGGAATTTGTGTCTCTGTAGGATTGTCAGAGGTATTCGATGTATTAGTTAATCCAAGAGGTAAGACCTTCCGCAAGCATTTTTCTTGACAATTCTCTCCCCACGAAACTATCTCCCCTGATTCCCAATTAATAATAGGGTTGTGTCTCCTCAGCCAGGAGTACCCCAGGACTATGGGAATAGACGGAGAAGAAATGAGCATTAAGGATATATCCTCTTTATGCAGGATGCCAACAGTCAAGTTAATCGGTATGGTCTCATGGAAAATAACAGGCTCAAGTAACGGTCTACCATCGATGGCCTCGACAGCCAGAGGTGTCTCTTTTAACTGAGATGGAATAGCATGCTTGGCAGCAAAACCCTGATCTATAAAGCTCTCAGCAGCTCCAGAATCGATTAGTGCCATAGTCTTAACTACTCCCTTCTCCCACTTTAAAGAAACGGGTAACACAAGCCTGAGCTCCTTGTAGTTGTGAATAGAGGACAAAGTAGAAACACCCAAGGCCTGTCCTCTAGAGGAACTTAGGTGCGAGCGTTTCCCGAACGATTGGGACAATTTAGGCGTAAATGACCCCTGACTCCACAATACATACATAAACCCTCCCTTCTCCTGTACTGTCTCTCCCTTTCAGTGAGATGAGTACTGCCTATCTGCATAGGTTCAGGAATACGTAAGTCTTCGAACTCAGAGATTTGAAAGGTAGGCGCTAGTTTAAAGGAGGGTCTACGGGTCCTATCTCGAGTGTTCTGCCTCTCTCTTAAGCGTTCATCAATACGAGATATAAAAGAAATTAAATCCTCCAAATTTTCAGGGAGTTCTCTAGTAGCGACCTCGTCAAGAATTACATCTGATAACCCATTCAAAAACACATCTATATAAGCCTGTTCGTTCCACTTAACTTCTGCCGCCAGGGATCTGAACTCTAGTGCATAATCCACAAGTGTTCGATTGTCCTGTTTAAGGCGCAACATTAATCTAGCTGCATTGACCTTTCTGCCAGGAGGGTCAAAAGTTCTTCTAAACGCAGCTACAAAGGCATTATAATTATAGACTAGTGGGTTATCATTCTCCCATAAAGGATTGGCCCATCTCAAAGCTTTTTCAATGAGCAGAGTAATAATAAATCCAACCTTTGCTCTATCTGTAGGATAAGAGCGGGGTTGTAATTCGAAATGGATGCTAATCTGGTTTAGAAAGCCACGACACTTCTCCGGTGACCCGCCATAACGTACTGGTGGGGTAATACGGGAAGAAGCACCTACAGTGGCTACCTCTAGACCTGAGACTGCAGGAGAGATAGAAGGAGTACGTGTCTCCTCAGGTGGATTACTAGCACGAGACAAAAGTGCCTGTAGTGCCAAAGCCATCTGATCCATCCTATGTTCCATGGCGTCAAACCTGGGATCCGAAGAACCAAGTTGACTGTTTGTACCTGCAGGATCCATTGGCCCTGTCGTAATGTCAGGATCGGGACAGGGATCCAACACGCAGAGTACAAAGAGTGGAAAGGTACGTATACCGGGCCTTAGAATGGCCGGACTAACGTACCGAGAGTAAAGAATAGTCAGAGACAAGCCGAGGTCGAGGGAACGAGAAGACAGATAAGCGTGAGACAAGCCGGGTCAAGGGATAACAGAGAAACAGGGTAGTACAACGAGCCGAGTCAAAACCAAAAGAGCAAACTAGAATACCAGAGCACTGAGTGACTAGACAAGCTAGAACCACGACAGGGCAATGAGCTGAAGTAAGGAGTAAGCTTAAATACCCTGGCTCTGGATGGAAATCACGCCTCTGACAAGTACCGATTGGATATCAGACACTTGAGTGACAGATTGCTCGTGCTAGCGTCATGACGTCACGTATTGAGCGTCCTGCTAGAAAAGGACGTGGATTCCTCGCGGCCGGTGTTTAAGTGACTGGATGAACCGCGAGGAACGGAGGAAACAGCTCGCCTGGACGGATACACCACCAAGTCTCTACCTCCCTTAGAGGTAGAGGCCTCAGGTACCCTGACAGTAAACTAGAAAATGGTCAGAGTTGTGGCAACTGACATTTAATGTGGATAAGTGCAAGATAATGCATCTTGGACGTAAAAACCCAAGGGCAGAGTACTAAATATTTGATATTGAGTCCTAACCTCAACTTTTGAGGAAAGGGATTTAGGGGTGATTATTTCTGATGACTTAAAGGTAGGCAGACAATGTAATAGAGCAGCAGGAAATGCTAGCAGAATGCTTGGTTGTATAGGGAGAGGTATTGGCAGTAGAAAGAGGGAAGTGCTCATGCCATTGTACAGAACACTGGTGAGACCTCACTTTGAGTATTGTACACAGTACTGGAGACCGTATCTCCAGATGGATATTGATACTTTAGAGAGAGTTCAGAGAAGGGATACTAAACTGATTCATGGATTGCAGGATAAAACTTACAAGGAAAGGTTAACCCCTTAAGGACACATGACGTGTGACATGTCATGATTCCCTTTTATTCCAGAAGTTTGGTCCTTAAGGGGTTAAAGGAACTTAACATGTATACCACAACAAGAGGACATAGTCTTAAATTAGAGGGACAAAGGTTTAAAAATATCAGGAAGTATTACTTTACTGAGAGGGTAGTGGATGCATGAAATAGCCTTCCAGCCAAAGTGGTAGAGGTTAACATAGTGAGTGAGTTTAAGCATGCGTGGGACAGGCATAAGGCTATCCTAACCATAAGATAAGGCCAGGGACAAATGAAAGTATTTAGAAAATTGGGCAGACTAGATGGGCCGAATGGTTCTTATCTGCCGTCATATTCTATGTTTCTATAACCTCCAAGGGCATATCAGTCCCGCTTTGACAATATATTCCTCGTGTTTAGCAGCATGGGATAAATCTGTTGCGATGACCATTTAGGTTGGTGTGCTAGACCTGTTGGTATTATAAATGTTCCAATATTCCAAATTCCAGGAAAAGTCCTACATATGGCCTTCAGGGACCTAGGTCTCATGATGGGCTAGATTCAGCCTCTTCTGTCTGGGGTACTGCTGCTTCAGCCACCATTTTTAGGTTTGCTCTTGAGCTGGAGTTGCCGACTTCCACAGGATTCCATGTGGTAACCAATGAGATGGTTCACCTTTCATCTCTTGTTGATTAGGAGTCTGTATGCGATCGTTCAACTTTCTCCAGAAATCTGCAAAGATTTTGTGTAGTTTCAGTTAGGGTGTCAGATTGTTCACTGTAGTGGACCTTAGAGCATGTTGTGTCCACCATAGGGGTGACACACTGACTCTGGTTATTGTCCATAGGTCCTCCAAGATGTAGATGGGTATAACCCCTGCTGGTCTAGAGGGGGAGGGGGAACATGATTCTATATGGGTCCAGACCTCCTCAGAATGTGAGATCAGCGGTCTCTCCCGTCCGATGTATTAGCTATGTCTCACTATGTCTTCCATTTTTTTTTGTAATGTACTGCTCCAATGTAGACCGTACAGGTCAGGATAAAGGTAAATCTCTTCAAATTGCAAAATGAGAGGCGATAAACCCAATAAAATTGATATCCAAACAAGGAACTCTCTCAAGACATCTCTAACCGACATGAATGTCAAAATGTATTTTATGTGGGCATTATACCTATATACAGTAAGTACAGGTGTCTGACTACAACCAGTCATCTGTACTATATAAATGTAGTGTAGGCTATTTTGCAGCTTACACTCAGCCATAACAGTGTAAACAGAGCCACATATCCCCCTTTTCCTTGCATTTAGAATGCAGCCTATACTTTTGCTTTTTGTAGTCCTCTTTAATGTAGGCAAAAGAACAGCGTTTAGAGTTGTTGAGCCTGATGATACTTTTCAGCAAAAACCTAGCAGGATGGATATGAGCTATGAATTATTGATCACCAATCACTCCTTGCTAAATTCTTTCAGTGCCATTGTGGTAGCCTAGCCAAGTATAGATTTACTGACTACTGCATTCAGTATGTGATCAGAGGATGGTAAAGAGAAAATACAAGCAGATGTTGGGTAAGGTGGAACCAACACATGTTGACTGTTGTGCATTTTTTATTCGTTAAACTTTTAGACTTTATTTTATTTTTTGTATCATCCTCGGGTAAACATTGGGGGTTCTTTACAAAGAGCAGCTCTAAAGCAAAATTCTAAAAGTGAAGAAATTACTTGAAACATTCTGTTTTTCCCAGACGTCTTTTGGGTTAATAAGTCTGGCATGAATCCCCAGTTTAGAATCTATCAGTAAGTCTAGCAGTTTCTCTGAAGATGAATGGATTGACGTGTGGTTGAAAGCCCATTTATAGCTTGGCTTATATATTACTCGTACTGGGAGTATTTCTCAATTGAATATCCCAAGCCGGATGGCCCAAAGTGCAGTAAAGTTTTAATGAGATTATCTAAATATAGGCCTGTAAATGTGGTTACAGGTAATAAAGCTTCATATTACAACCAACCATGCTTTCTGCAGATCACATAGTGTGCAGAAGTATTACTATACTATTTGGTACCTGTTCTCCAGTCCCACATTTTAATTGCATATTGTATGGAATAATCACTTTTGGAGCAAGAGGTACATCCAGATTTACATACCAGGATTATATCACTCAAGCACATAAGAAGGACCTACACTATGGCACCTCATAGTGTTCTTTTTCCCAGTGACTGTAACATACTGCACTATGTCTGCATATTTCCCAGTGACTGTAACATACTGCACACATTTCTGCCTTAAAAGGACACTATAGGCACCCAGACCACTTCAGCTCATTAAAATGGTCTGGGTGCACTGTCATCGGGGGAGGAAGAGCAGAGGCAGGTTCTATGGTAGGGGGTGTGGCGAGGGGGGTACTATAGTGCTACAAATACAATTTTGTATTCCTAGCACTATAGTTTACCTTTAACCCCTTAACGACCGCTGACGGTTCAGGACCGTCAGCGGTAAAACGTGCGTTTGGACCGCTGACGGTCCTGAACCGTCATAACGGTTTTGGGCTACTTACCTGATCGCCGTCGGTCCCACGGCGGCGATCAGTGCTCCACCCGGTCCAGGGGGGTTGCCTGTCTGCCCAGGCAGTCCCCCTTCGGCAGATCAGGACCCCACGGCCATGTGATCACTCGATCACATGACCGCAATAGGTGTCCATGTGTCTGCCTGCAGGGGGACTGTCTGTGCTGACAGGCAGTCTCCCTGCAAGTGAAAAATCCAAAATAAAGTGTAAAAAAAAAATCTGTGTAAAAAAAAAAAAAAATATGTGTATATATATATGCTATATATACATGTATTATATCTATATATACCTATATATAATATATGTATATATATCATATATATAATGTCACACTAAGTGTATTTTTATATTTATATATACGTATATAATTATAAAAATACACTTATATTTAAATTACACACGAATATATACAATATATATAATAACTATATATATGGTATATATATATTATTATAAAATACAAATAATATGTTAATAAAAATAAATAACAAAAAATAAAAATATTTTTTAATAATTAAAAAAAAATTATATATATATATTCAGTTTTATTCTAACAGTATTTTGATATTGATATATATATATTTATATCAAAATATACTTAGAATGTAATGATATATATATCTATGTATAAATAAATAAATAAAAATAATACGAAATATACATATGTCCACATACATAATTACATAAATAATTTCATAAATATACACGTAGACGTCAAATATATAAATATGTATATATATTAAAATTCTACGTGCATATTTATGTAATATTTTTACCTAATTAAGTAATTTTAATGATTGCAATTTGAGGGACCTGCCTGCCAACCCAGGCCAAAAGTCCAGATAATTTAATTTGCTAGCACTGTGTTTAACCCTGTAACTTTCTATGACACCCTAAATCCTGTACATGGGGGTACTGTTTTACTCGGGAGACTTCGCTGAACACAAATATTAGTGTTTCAAAACAGTAAAACATATCACAGCGATGATATTGTCAGTGAAAGTGAAGTTTTTTGCATTTTTCACACACAAACAGCTCTTTCACTGAGGATATTATTGCTGTGATATATTTTACTGTTCTGATACACTAATATTTGTGTTCAGCGAAGTCTCCTGAGTATAACAGTACCCCACATGTAGAGGTTTTATAGTGTTTGTGAAAGTTACAGGGTCAAATATAAGGCTTGATTTTACTTTTTTTTTTTTATTGAAATTTGTCAGATTGGTTAGGTTGCCTTTGAGAGCGTATGGTAGCCAAGGAATGAGAATTAGCCCCATGATGGCATACCATTTGCGAAAGAAGACAACCCAAGGTATTGCAAATGGGGTATGTTCAGCTTTTTTTAGTAGCCACTTAGTCACAAACACCGGCCAAAGTTAGCGTTTTTTGCATTTTTAACACACAAACAAATATAAATGCTAACTTTGGCCAGTGTTTGTGACTAGGTGGCTACTAAAAAAAACTGGACATACCCCATTTTGAATACCCTGGGTTGTCTACTTTAAAAAATATGTACATGTTAGGTGTGTTTCGGGGATTTATGACAGATAACGGTGTAACAATGTCACTATTGATACATTTAAAATATATATATATTGAAACAGCAATTTCCTACTTGTATTTATAGGCCTATAACTTGCAAAAAAAAGCAATAAAGCATGTAAACACTGGGTGTTTTTAAACTCGGGACAAAATTTTGAATCTATTTAGCAGTTTTTTTCATTAGCTTTTGTAGATAAGTAAAAGATTTTTCAAGTAAAAGTCCAAAAACATGTTTTTTTTTTTTATTTTTCACCATATTTTATTATTTTTTTTAAATACAATATATGACATAATATATATACTGGTATGTAAAGAAAGCCCTTCTTGTCGTGAAAAAAACAGTATATAACTTGTATGGGAACCGTAAATGAGAAAGCGGAAAATTACAGCTAAACACAAACACCACAAAAGTGTTAAAACTGCTCTGGTCCTTAACGTACAAACATCGCAAAAACAGGCCGGTCCTGAAGGGGTTAACAATTTATTTGATATAATCCGAAATAAGTGAGTTTTCAATGATTGTTAAAATGAGTGGAGACTGGGTGATTCTAATGGAGCTAGGAAGGGAGTTCCATAGGAACGGTACAGCCCTGCATTCATTTTTAAAAATCACATTTGCAATATTTTTTTCTACACCACTTTTTTGTATATAAGTTACTCGGTTTATATTTTTATGTTTTAGTGACTAGTGTCAGGAGGTTTGGATTTGTGCCTAAAATGCCTTTTATAATGATACATGTCCCATGACTTGTATGTTTAAAATGTATTATTAAAACCAGATGTGTACGTTTTAGCATACACCTGCTGGTTTTAAGGATGGATACAATCAGGGTTTATTTCGTAAAGAGAGAATTGTTGACCATTCAAAGTGAATTTCAGATTTAGGCCAAAATAGCCAAACCAGAATATTTCTGAACTCTGGTTGCAGTTCAGATATTTTAGCCTGACGTTTGAAATTCAGTTCATATTCACTCTGAATTCCCAACAATTCTCTCTTGGTGAATAACTTGGAGTGTGCCCATCGAAGTAGTGCCTTCGTGTTTCTTGTGTATGGTTTGGGCGTGAGCATCTATATACAGTCCTTTTGCTCTCAGATTACAAATATTTCATTCATTTCAATGCAACCATGGAAACATGGTACATGACAATCTAGGCCACTTGCAGAACTCTCTGGCCTATGTGTGAGGAAAGTATTTTCTTACAAATAAATTAAGTAAGATAACTCCTACAGTAAAAAGAAATATCACCCAAACTGAAACCAAACACCACCCAAACTGTTTAGTTCTGTTTTTTTGTTTATTTGCTGGGTTGGTTGGTTGATAATGGGTGGGGGATTAGAAGTGCTTCATAATTTTCTTTGAGTTGCTGAGACAACAGTTCTTCAAAAAAAAAAGGAAGAATACATACAGTAACAACATAACATTACCATAACGAAAGCCAAACATCATTTAAACTGTTTTTGTAATATTTATTCATTTTTATTTTATTATTTTTCGGTTTTTGTTTTTTTTCTGCATTAATTGTTTAATATTAGGCGTGGGATTAGAAGTGGCTTGTACTTTTCTTGCCGAGTCGCTGAGACACCAGTTCTTCAAAAGATGCAGATTGAAGTGCCACTTTGTTTTTATATAGGTGATAGTCACACTTAATTTGGCTGCCAATTCCCCTTGCTAAAGTATTCAGAGTTCCTATGTCTTGCGGTTTTCCAACAGACATTGTGGTAATATATACTGTGAGCAGTGTGACTCTGCTGTCAAAAACAACCTACGACAGATGATATCTGTTTGTCAAGAAAAAAAACAAACAGTTTTTAAAAGATGTGCAGAGAAGCAACAACTGGCTAAGTTTGAGGTATCACCACTCCAATAGCCCTACGACAGCTACGGCCAAGCGATGACCGGGCAACGTTTCCACTCAAAGATTAATCTTTGTCAAAAACCCATCTCTGTTTGCCACGATATCCCTTGGCGGTTATAATAAATGCAAATTCTAATATATAATAAATTGCAATTTTGAGAAGATTCCATAGCGGTTTGTTTTTTCAAATATTTTAAAGGGGGACTCACATTTCTGTTAGTGGGAGATCCACTTTCACACCGCAGCATCTGTGATTAAAGCACTTGGAATATACAGTGCAGCAGACCCTTACGAGCAATATTTACCTGGAAGTAAGACTGGCTCTCAGGAAGTATATGGTAACATGGGGTTTAACCCAAAACAGAAATAATGAAAGTGTCCCCAGGCAATCACATGTTGAATGCAATTTGTTCGTTTTGTTTGTTATTCTGAGTGTTTGTTGTATTATTATTTTTTTAATGCATTTATTTATAAATAATTCCCAGATTTTACTAATAACATGACGTAAAGTCATGATTTTATTAATGACACGGAGGCGAGTATTATGCTATCTCTTTCTTACTTTATTCCTCAGCAGCAAAGAAAAAATATACTGAAAGAGAAAAATATGTAGAATATGAAATATATAACCGATACAACCATATCTGCCTAGTAACAGGGCAGCCAATCAGTCTCTAGGAACAGTCCATAAATCTCCATCCTTGTACTTCCACTTCCTCTTCTTTGCCTTCTGAACCGAAGACCCAAACCAAAACATCCATATTAGTAACGAGTAACTTTCCAACTGGTAACTTCCACAAAACGAAATCAAGCTGTAAAACAAAGAAATATGTGGTAAACTCCAAACTTAGGACCTGAGTGTAACATATCGTATACATAATACCTGTACATCACGAGAATCCTAGTTAGATTAATAAAGATGTATGTCACACCCGACAAGAATATGCATTCAAAACAAGTAAACCAAGTGCACTTACCATGAGTGAAAAAATCACCCCGATTGAACCATAAACATAAACTTACCCCAGATCCATGGGCGGGTGGGTGGGAATAATACTCGCCTCCGTGTCATTAATAAAATCATGACTTTACGTCATGTTGTTAGTAAAATCTGGGAATTTTATTAATGACACGGAGGCTCCTATTATGCTAGTTTAAAGCTGAGCCACCACCAATGAAGAAACATGTTCAATCGGGCGGAAATAGAAATTACGGAACGTCGATTCTTTAGACCAGTCCGCCGCTCTCAAGATATCGTCCAGACGACATCCCATCGTAGAAGCCTTCGATGCCATGGCACCCCTAACCGAATGTGCCGTAAAAATCGAAGTATCAATTCCTGCAGCGGAAAGCAGACCCTTAACCCAGCGGGCTAACGTAGTCGAGGAGACAGGTAGAAACGGAGCCTTAAAGGAAATAAATAGTGGAGGCAAGTCCGTTGACCTCAACTGTCGAGTATGAGCCAAATAGACCTGGAGACAAGCCACAGGACATAAAGTCGGTCTGACGGAGCACCTAGGGTATTCCACCGACTTGGAAGCCGACTTAGTCCTCCTTGAGATATTAAACGACACACCTTCCGGAGTGAACGAAATCGCGTTCCAATCCAGAGCCCTGACGTCCGATACTCTTTTGCATGAAAGTAAGCACAGAAGCATGACCAGTTTCCATGACAACTGTTTGAGAGTCAGGTCCTCATTACAGGGCCAGGAGTCCAAGAAACCAAGGACAACATTAACGTCCCAAAATGATGAGTATCTAGAGCTTGGAGGCCTAGCGAAACGGATACCCTTCAACAGTCGACACACAACAGGATGTTGACCAATCGGAGATCCATCTAGCCCTTTGTGTCCGGCCGAAATAGCCGATCTATAAACATTAAGGGTACGATAGGCCAAACCCGAATCGAAACGTTCAGTCAGGAAACTGAGCAGAGCAGTTAGAGGGGCAGAAAGTGGATCCAGCAATCTTCCCAAGCACCAGCTAGACCACACGCGCCATGCGGACTTGTAGGCCTGTCTGGTACCTGGCGCCCAGGCATTTTCCAAGAGTCGAGCAGTTGCCTGCGAAACGTCCGTGACACACCAGGGTCCCCTGAGATCAGCCAAACCGTGAGTTGGAGCAAGTTCTGATCCACCAATTCGTGCGAGTTCCCATCCGGGTCTAGAAGCACATCCGGCCTCATTTCGATCATCCGTGGGAAGTCTATGGCCATTTCCAGGAGACGGGGGAACCACGGTTGAGATTGCCACAGGGGGACCACCATTACCAGCGTGCAATCCTGTCTGGTCGCGTACGTCAGCGTCCGGGATATCAGATTGAACGGTGGGAACGCAAAGTGGCGCCCTAGCGGCCACGTCTGTAAGAACGCGTCCACCGCAGCGGCTGTCGGGTCCGGTCTCCAACTGAAGTACTGGGGCAGTTGGGAGTTCAGTCTGGACGCGAACAAGTCCAGGTGTAGAGGACCCCATAGCCGGTCCATCCTTTGGAAGGTTGAGGATAGTAAATGCCAGTCTCCTGAATCTTTCAGGTAACGCGAATTCCAATCCGCCCACTCGTTGTCCAGTCCCGGAATATGTTCGGCCGTAACCGATATAGCGTTGTGGAGGCAAAACTGCCAGAAGTCCCTTGCCAGGTTCGCCAGCTGTTTCGATTTCGTACCACCCAGGTGGTTTATGTACCTGACTGCGGACACATTGTCCATGCGCAGTAGTACGCAGCAATTCCCTTGAGTCGGGGATAGGCTCCGAATGGCGAACGAACCTGCCAGAAGCTCCAGGCAATTTATGTGTAAGGTCGACTCGACCTCGGACCATCTTCCACCGGTGGAGATACTGCCACAGCGAGCGCCCCAATCGTGCAGGCTCGCGTCCGACTCTATAACCATGTCCGGCGCGGAGCCGAAGATGGCCCGGCCGTTCCAAGCCTCCATGTGGTCCAACCACCATCGTAGCTCGTCTCTGGAGTCGGCGTCCAGGGTCAAGATGCTCTCGTACGAGCCCCCGGCCCGAAGATGGGAACCTTTCAAACGTTGTAGGGCCCGGTAATGTAATGGGCCTGGGAAAATCGCTTGAATTGAAGAGGCCAAGAGGCCGATCACTCTCGCCAGTTGTCGGACGGAGAGGGAGGAGGCCCGTAGTGCACGCCGTATCTCCTTCTTCATCGACCGAAGTTTGCTTTCCGGTAGGAACAGAAACTGGGTGACTGAATCGACCTCGAAGCCCAGGAATCCTATCCTCTGTACTGGTTCCACAATGGATTTTTCCCAATTCACGAGGAAGCCCAGGCCTTCCAGGAGGTTTACCGTCCATCCCAGGTGTCTGAGAAGTTGATCGGGGGACGAGGACATAATCAATATGTCGTCCAGGTAAATAATCATGCGGACCCCTCGGGCCCTGAGGAAAGCCACCACAGGCTTCATTACCTTCGTGAAACACCATGGAGCCGAAGATAGACCGAACGGCAGACAGGTAAACCGCCATCGACGACCTTGCCACGTAAAGTGCAATAAGTCCCAGTGCTCTTTTGCCATGGGTATAGTCAAGTAGGCATCTTTGAGGTCCAACTTGACCATCCAATCCCCTTGACGTAGCAGGTCCCGGAGACAGTGGGCACCCTCCATCTTGAAGTGATGGTAACGGAGGAAAAAATTCAGGTGTTTGAGGTTTATCACCGGGCGGACACCTCCGCCTTTCTTGGCGACAAGAAACAGATTGCTCAGAAAGCCTGGGTGGTTGTAAGGGATTTCTTGAATGGCCTGTTTGGCAGACAACTCCGCGATCTCCGCGGTAATTAGCTCGGACTGATCGTCCGGCAGTCTCAGTTCTTGTGGGATAAAAGTCTGGACAGGGGGAGATAACAGATCCAGACGGAAACCCCTGACCGTCTCCAGAACCCAAACATCTGTGGTGATCATACTCCACCTTTCTAGAAATAGTGCCAACCTGCCCCCCACACTCGCTCTGCAAGACATACGATTTTGGGTACTCACCGTAAGGGCGTCTGTATGAGGGTTGTCCACGACCTCCTCGACTTTGCCAAGGTCTCCCACGTGAGGGGAAGAAGGGCGCTGGCTTATACTCCTGGTAGGTTCGGGGGGCGGAGAAGGAACCTCTGTGGGTCCGCGAGGGACCTCGAGCTCCACGGCCGGGCGGACGGCTCCTATACCTCCCGGCCCCATGGAAAACCTTAGGGCCAAAGACCCGCTTTAGGTTAGACTGCGCTTTATCAAGAGCGGTGAAGGTACGCACAAAGGAGCCCAAATCCTTGACAAAGCACTCCCCAAAGAGCATACCTTTGGCCGAGGCACCCGGCTCCTTCACAGCGAGGTTCACTAACTTTGGTTCAATCTTGAGCAAAATCGCCTTGCGGCGTTCAGCCGATATGGCCGTATTTGCGTTGCCAAGGAGGCAAATCAATCTCTGGACCCACCCAATCGCCTCATCGAGGTCGATGGGCTTAGTCCCAGCTTTAGCTGCCTCCAAAAGCTCATAGAGCTTGGCAGCGGGGCCCAGGGTGTCCAGGATCTTGTCCTGACAGTTATGCAATGAAAACTCTAGCCCCTTCCTGGGTTTCCAGCCTGTTTTAGCCAGGAATTGGGAGATCTGAGGGTCAACCTCTGGCGTCTTGCACGCCGCATCAGGCACGGAAGGCCTCGGGCACTCGGCCCTCAATTTACTGCGCCCCTCTTTGGAGAGAGGGGTACGCATACGAAGTGCCAGATAACTGGCAATGTGCGCGGGCGGGTCCCATTCCGCCGAGCGAGGATGGCGGAGATCATCGGGATCGAACAGGGGGTAACCTTGAGGATCACAGATGTCCTGCCCCTCACCCGGAGGAAGTGCCGAAGCGTCAAACTCCGCCTCATCGCCGGAGCCCCCTTCCTCATAGGAGGCGTAATCAGGGGGGTCCGAATCCGACTCTCCAGTCTGATCGGTATCCGATCCATCATCACGGGCACGCGCCCGTTTCCATTTTCTGGCCGATTTTGCCCGGCCAGCGGCTCTCTTGCGCGGAAACGCGCCATCTTGGACGGCCATGGGCACGTCAGTCAGGGCAGGTAACACCTGCGTCACATCTGGAGAGACATGTTTAGCCTTAGTTTGAGCCTTGCGACCCGCCTGAGTCTGAACTGCAGGCATGGGAGCAGGCAACATGACAGGGTTCAAAGGCAGTGTTAACGCCTGTTGGATAGTGTGGGAGAGGGACGAGGACACGGTCCCCATGGCCGAAGCCAGAGCCCTCTGCATAGTAGAATCCATAAGGGCCTGGAACTCCTGGGAGGGAGTAAGGCCTAAGTCCCCTGCATTAGGAGTCTGAGAGGGGTCCATAATGGGGTAACTGGGGCTACCAGGACCCTCATCTCTAGCCTGCATGATAAGCAGATTAAATTATAAAATCCAAGTACTGTACCTTTAAATATTTATAACATGTACAGGGCAGTAAGCGAAGTTAAATATCTAAACTGAACAGGAATTAGGGAGAACAAATAACCTAAACGGTAAAGGGGTTGAGTAACCCACTAAGAAAAATACCTGCACAGTAAATACAGTAAAAAGAGAGGTATAGGGAGCCGACCCGTTGAACCGACCCAGCCACGTGAGTGTCGATGCCGAAAATGGCCGCCGTGCAGAGCGCGCCGCGGCCGCTCCCAAGCTCCTCCCCCGCCAATGGCCGAGGAGAGCGTGAGATACACGCGGCCGGGAACTCCCTCGCACCAGCGGGTGCAAGGAGATAACGGTCAGGTCGGCAGATAAACGCGGCCGCACACGCGGCCGCGAGGGGAAAGGGAAGGGAAAATTAGAGAGCTAAAGCTCCGGTGCAAATCACCCCTGTAAGCCGCGAACCCTGTCTGGGTGAATAAAAGAGTAACACAGACAGGGGAAGCAGCGGGAAAAAATGCAGGGGAGGCAAATAGCAGAATTACCAACAAAATCAGATAATAATACTAACGCAAACATACAGAAAATGCAACAGAAAAATACCAACAATAATCAATCATCAAAAGGGCAGGGTGCATAACCCTAGCAAATAAATCAATCACAAAAAATGCAAGAGAGAAAATAATACTTAGCTGGTCTGAGGACAGCAGCAAAGAAAGAGGAAGTGGAAGTACAAGGATGGAGATTTATGGACTGTTCCTAGAGACTGATTGGCTGCCCTGTTACTAGGCAGATATGGTTGTATCGGTTATATATTTCATATTCTACATATTTTTCTCTTTCAGTATATTTTTTCTTTGCTGCTGAGGAATAAAGTAAGAAAGAGATAGCATAATAGGAGCCTCCGTGTCATTAATAAAATTCTTTTCTACAACCTTTTACTGTGGAGAAAAGTGACATTTTGCATGTAACAGTGTAGAGAGGAACAGTTTAGTATAAATAAATAAGCATGTAACCTTTCCATTTTTTGTTTTTCTTTTACCCAGATGTCACTGTCAATTTACAAGTTTTAGACCAAAAATTGTCTCTAGACTCTTGCATTCCATTTCTAATAGTGTTGAAACATCTGCCTGTAGGGATGAAACCTGGCCGTAAGTGTAATATTTTTTTCCAACGTGTCATTAGCAGAAAACCAAAAACAGACCTGTCAGGGAAGGTATGTTTTTGTAAACTTTAAGGAAAAAGAAATTGTTCAGAAAGAATAACCGGTCCAAGATTTGCTGAGAAGTCCACTCCCTGGTCTGGATAGAGATTGCTGCAGAGGGTGTTGTCTATTTTATTTATTTCTTAATTAATTATTTAAAGAGAACCTATAATCCCAAAAATAATACTCAATCATTTTTTTTGGGGGGGGGGGGGGGGACTACAAATTATCTTCTATTGTTGTGACCTCTTTCCCACCCCCATTTGCTGTTAAAAGCTTATGTTAAATAACGTCTTCTCACCTGGTTTCTATAACCAAGACACTTCTGCTGCAGCCAACCGTTTCACCTTTGTCTTCAACCAATCTGACCTCTTCTGCGATTTCGTTCATTTGAATGATTCTCACAGAGAAGCATTGGGAACAAGATACAAAACACTCCACTCCTCCAATCAAAAGCTCTCTATGAGCAACACTTGATTGGAGAACCGAGTTTAACTCCATTCTGGAGGGGAAAGCGTCTCAATTGGCTAAGAAGACCACCACTAGAGTTGTATTGAACATTGTAATGTAAACACTGCTGTTTACAAATCTTCAGTGTTTTACATTGAGAGGTTAAAATACAGGTCACTGCACCCAGACTCCTTCATTAAGATGAAGTGATTTGGGTGCCTTTAGTGTTCCTTTAAGCTATAATAGCTATGTTTTGTAGCGTGTCGTAAAGATTACACTTGCACAGAGTTGTGGCTATTTAGTAATGGTGCAGTGTAGATTTGAGCTAAAAAAAAATAACTGTGCATCAAATAATTATCATTAATGAGAGAAAACGATTTGCAAATAAGATCCAAGGGGTCTAACTTTTGGCCTTCACAACTCTCTGTTCCTAGGACCTTGGAGAGCTCTGCAAGCACAAGAACCCGTCACGTCCTCTCCCGCTTCATCAGTCACTGTCCACTTCTCTCATACAGCAAATAGGATAACGTAGTTAGAATCCTGCGGCAGTGTCTAATCTACCAAGTAATGCCAGTTATCCTATTTTGCAACCTTAAATTCCAGAGTGTTTTACAAAGCAGCTTGGAATTAAGAGCTCTCGGAACAGACTTTATTCACTAAATAGACTTGTGATGAATTAAAAACCAAATTGTATAATTCAGGTTAAAATAGCCAAGTTGGAACTCTAGCTGAGTCAGCTCATTTCTCCAAATCTGACATTGTATACCAGAGTTGTAGAACATATTGAAAACAGAATATATCACATGGACGTCGAACTTAATTTTTTTTATTTTATTATTATTTTTATTTTTTTTACTTTAGCTTGAATTAAGTGTACCATTAGAACTGTAATGGTTTGCTGCAGGGTCCCAAGTGCTGGAGTCTCTGCAAAATTTTCAAAAAGAGATTGAGAAACCGTGCACACATAAAAATACAGTTATAAATGTTATAACGCTACTAAAATCCCCTATCTCTGCAAACAAATATGCGGATTCAGTACCACCATATGGCCATATCGTGTTAAGTCCACCACTACCCCCACAGTACCCCAATATCATTGGGTCCTACACTAATTCCAATGTGGGAAGCAAATTAAAGGGACAATCCAGGCACCCAGACCACTTCTGCCTATTGGAGCGGTCTGGGTTCCAACTCCCACCACCCTTAACCCTGCAAGTGTAATTATTGCAGTATTTATAAACTGCAATATTTACCTTGCAGGGTTAAGTCCTCCTCTAGTGGCTGTCTATCAGACAGCCACTAGAGGGACTTCCGTGTTCTACGAAAAGTGTTTTAAACGGCACTGGACATCCTCACGCTATGCATGAGGACCTCCAGCGTCGCCGGAATCCCCATTGGAAAGCATTGAATAACGCTTTCCTATGGGGAGGGCTAACGTGCGTGCGGCCATTGCCGCGCATGCGCATTGGGTCTCCCCCACCGGCTGACGGCTGGAGAGGAGCGTGGGCGGAGCCTGACCCAGCGCTGAGGGATATTGGCGCTGGATTCAGGTAAGTCACTGAAGGGGTTTTTAACTATATATATATATATATATATATATAATGTGATTTAAAACACAATAAAAAAAACGAAACAATTAAAGTGATCGTGCTTTGATATATATATATATATATATATATATATATACTTATACTCACAATGCATTTCATATATGTGCTCTATATTGGATACAAAATTATTATTAAAGGGCCCAGTGACTGATTTATTTTTTTCGGCCTCTGCTCTGGCTCCCTGTGTGTGCCACTTAAGAAATTAACATGGGATTGTTCAGCACTGGCTTACTTTGAAGAGTTTATGACATTTGTCACTAATGATACTCCATATGGAATAAGGAGTCACGTTATTGTAAATGATTGAGAAGTTTTATAGACTTCTAGTAATCTAAATGTTAATTCCCGATCTAATGGAAGATTTTGTGATGAGAATCCTACATTACAACCGATTTAATATTTCCTCCCCCCCCTCCCAAACACCAGTAGTAAGTAATTGTGACCTGTCCTGTATTAATATTCAAATATGTCCTCGGAAATCAGATGAAAAGCTAGAAATGGCTTTATTAGTCATTTACACTTTGACCTGCTATAAAATTTGAGCACATCATTTTTTTTTTATATCCCATTACTGCAGTGTTAAATATTTAGCATATACTTCCCAAGGCTGAATTTGTTAGGAACCTTAAAACCAGCAGTGACTCTTCTAGTGACCTACCCTTGTTTAACTTTAATGCATGTAACTTTTGTATGCATTATGGTTTTGAATATGTCCTAGGAAAGTGGAAAATATTTTGAAGATCAATGTAATAATTAATTATTCTGGAATGACCATGTAAAGAAATATATTGTGGGAATATTTTATATTCTAAAGTCATGTATTTTATCTATGTTTTTGCTAATCATAATCCCTTTATGAACTCGCTAAGATAAGTGTCCTTGCTTTGTTCTCTATCCTCCATTATGTCAGATCCCGAACTTTTAATTGGTTGAGAGATCTCTGGATAATCTAGAGTCCTAGAGAGAGTGGCTCCATCAAGGTACCACTGTAATAAAAATATTCCACCTCCTGGTGTGTCTGTGGAGTGGGTAGTGGGAACAATAGAAGCTGATGGTGGGCTATAGAAGGTAGGACCAATGGTCAATCAGTTTGGAGGGCAGGTGGACATGGTCTGAGTGGACAAGATTAGAAAGGTGGCTTTTAATGTTACACATAATTTCACACAGTTTCTCTTTTTATGCTCATTTTTATGCAGTTCTCATCCATGTTTTGTTATTGAAGGACTTTGGCTTTGCAATCAGGTTGGCGTTTTGAGAGCCAGTAAGATGGGCTTGCATGTCTTAGAGAAGCACTGAAACCAATGATGTGTTATAAAGGATATTTATGAAAGTGAATATTTCTCTTGAAATCAGAACTTTTATAAATAAGATAGAGGGGACATACATTTAACATATAAAGCACTTAAGCACCCTCAGTACTTTAGATGAATGGAGAATCTGTTTAAAATGAACCTTTTTATGTAAAAATTAACTCACTTTGTCATCCAATAAGTCAATGTAAAATATCGCGATAAACTCACCTCACTTCTGTTCCTTAGTTGCCATCTACAGACCTTTTGTGGGTTAAACTCTTTGTGTAACACCTCTGGTCCTTCCTCGGCTGCTTCTCTTGTCTTCTTTGACTTGCCTTGCCTTGCCTTGCTTGGGGTAATATTTTCTGCCCTCCCTTGTCAGTAAAATTGCAGAAGATTTGACTGAAGTTGGAGAAAGATCCATTTTAAATTGGTGTTTTTCCTAATATATACATACTAATCAGCCACAACATTAAAACAACTGACAGGCGAAGTGAATAACATTAATAATATAGTGGCAATGGCACCTGTCAAGGGGTGGGATATATTAGGCAGCAAGTGAACCGTAATTTCTTGACTTTCATGTCTTGGAAGCAGGAAAAATGGGCAAGCAAAAATATCCGAGGGACTTTGAAAAGGGTAAAAATAGTGATGGATTGACAACTGGGTCAGAGCATCTCAAAATTGGCACGTCATGTGGGGTGTTCCCGGTATGCACTAGTTAGCACCTACCAAAACTGGTGCAAGGATGGACAACCAGTGAGCAAAGTGTAACCGGTCTGGTCTGATCACACAGAAAAGTTACTTTAGGTCAAATTGCTGAAAAACTTAATGCTGGCCATTATAGGAAGGTGTCAGATCACACAGTGCATCACAGTTTGCTGTGTTTGCGGCTTTGTAGCCACATACCGGTCAGAGTGCCAGTGATAACCCTTGTCAAGCACCAAAAGTGTCTTCAGTGGAGGCATGAGCATCAGAACTTGACCATGGAGAAATGGAAGAAGGTTGCTTGGTCTGAGTAATTACGTTTTCTTTTAGATCAGGTGGATGGCCATATGTGTTGTTTACCTGGGGAAGAGATGGCAGAAGGATGCACTATGTGAAGAAGGCAGGCCGGCCGGCAGAGGCAGTGTTATGCTCTGGTCAATGTTCTGCTAGGAAACCTTGGGTCCTGGCATTAATGTGGATGTTACTTTAACATGTACCACCTACCTAGAGATTGTTGCTGATCACATAAACCCCTTCATGGCAATGGTGATTCCTGATGGCAGTGACCTCTTTCAGCAGGACAATGCACTAATGCCCTGGTGCTAGATACTACAGGACACATTCCGAGGTTGTGGCTGACCAGTGTACATTTTCTAGTAAATCTGCAAACACAATGTATAGATGAAATTTCATGCTGTTTCAAAAGCACATTAGTTGTTTGGGGGTTGACCGGTAACTTTTAAATAATAACATGAAAAGCACTTCTGATCTCCACAAATATATAGGTGGACACTTTTTGTTTGAAGAATGATACTTGGGTATATTAGTTTAGTGCAATGTCTTGGCTTGACTTGGTTAAATGGTTGTTGTATCTTTAATTGTTCGGCACTAAATGTGCTAAGTGGGTTTAAATTGGAATTTTATAAAACGTTATAGGGGTATAAAACGTTCCTGTCCCGTTGCAGCACAGTCGCTGATTGTTCTATGTGCATTACACTTGACACGTGGTCGGAATCTTCCAGAAATCTACTTTCGTAAGAGAGACTATAAAGACTTTCGCTATCCTAACTGTCAGCCTGCATAGATGGAGAGATCATATATCAAGTTGTATGTTTTAATTCAGTCTGTATGACAGCCGGTCTCGTTAGGGATTTTGTGTGTGCTGATTAATTTATTTTTTATGTAAAATTTTATAAAATAGACACTTAGGACACTCTAAGCACCATAACTACTAAAGCCCTCGGTGGTGTTTATAGTGTAAGCATGATCGTGGTGCCATCCCCTGGGTATGTCAAATGGTTTTGAACAGATTGACACAATTTGCAGGTCCCCCAGGTGCCCACAACCCTGCCCCAGGATGTCAATATCGTTATTGCAAAGTTAGAGTTCCACATTACCAATATCACTTCTTCTGACAATATTTGCATGGAACCTATTGGCTGAGCACATCAGCTGACATGTGCCAATGAATGCCATTCAAACTAATATGGTGTTCCTTTCGGATTAGCAATCTAGACGGAGAGGAACATACAAACACTTGGTTTGTAACAATTTCTTTTAAGAATGGTTCAACATATAACTGGGAGACTCACCAGCGGCATGTTGTCACCATAACCACTAAATTGAACTGTAATGGCTATGGTGCCTAGGGTGGTCCTTTAAATTAGGGATGGGGAACCTTTAACCCTCCAGATTTTTTGGACTACATAACTCATAATGCTGTTACAACCATAACGCTGGCAAAGCATCAAGGGAGATGTATTCCACAACATCTAGAGGGCCGACGGTTCCCCATCCCTGCTTTAAATTATAGTATAGGCAGGGAAAAAAATTATAACAGAATAAAACCATATGTCGTAAGAATGTCCAAAATAATCATGAATTTGCATAAGTGCTCTTCAGGTAAAATGGGGAAAAAAAAGGTTGTAGAGAAAATATAATTCCCCCTCCCCCCCCCAAATATATATAATTACGGTGTTTATTGTACAAAAGAAAAACATGTTTTTATGATATAACATAATCAAAATCTTCAGAGGAATATGAGTCACATTGATTCAGCAAGTTCCAAAAAATATATTTATTTTGCGTTTGTGTTTGTTTACATGTTCAGGTTATTTGTCTGTATTTGACAATACTTGCAAAAAAAAAAAAAATCATGCTTCAGATGGGTCAGTTTTCCAGTATGGATGAGAAGTCCCTTACAAAAACGTATGCCGTGTAAATAAGGAATTGTTATAATTATGCCAGTATAGAATTTTCATATTTTGCAAACATCGTTGGAATGTGACATATACATTTGTTACAATTAATTGATTTGACAGCATATTTTAGATTAGACATAAACATTTCGAACTAAAGTGTTTTAATCCTTGTAAAACCTACATATTTTTTATTTTATTTTTTGTCAATGATCGTTCATCTTTTTCCCCCCGCAGCATGTCTTCTACAAGCAGAGTTGGTGAATTATGAACGGGTGAAAGATTATTGCTTGAAGGTGCTTAATAAGGAAGGCGAGAATTTTAAAGCCCTTTACAGATCTGGAGTGGCCTTTTACCACCTGGGAGACTATGACAAAGCTCTGTATTACTTGAAGGAAGCCAAGAGCAGACAGCCAACAGGTACAATAACAGCATTGTTGCATAAAAAAAAATCATAAAATGATTTCAGTGGTAGTCATTTGTCTGTAGATAACTCATAATAAGAAAGTACCTGTTTTTGAACTATAGAAGAAGAAAGTGTTCTTGATAACTCATAGCTTCTTAACCCCTTAAGGACACATGACGTGTGACATGTCATGATTCCCTTTTATTCCAGAAGTTTGGTCCTTAAGGGGTTAAACTTCTTCTCATTTCGTTAAACTATTGTGCTTGGATGTTAAGAAAACTACTAAAACATTTCGAAAAGTATTAATTTTTAAGATAAATTAAATGAGCTTTTAAAACGCCAACTGGAAGTCTCACTGTTACTGGTGAATCTCCTCTCCTACAAACATAAAAAATATTAAAATAAAAATATGATCCAGTTTACCATCCCTTTTGCATACCTCTCAAGTGTCCCTATTTATGAGGGAGAGTCCCTGTTTTGGGCCCAAATCTCTCTGTCCCTCTTTTCTATCCTAATACCCCTCTTTTCTATGAGCCCTTTATATTGTTGGTACATCTGCGTGTATAACAGATCTCCACATCAATAATACTCACAGTGATGTGTCTTTTTAAACTACAATAAATGTGCTTAGAAATCAAATTGTGTAACGAAGACACGTTGTTCTAAATTACATTTAAGTTACATAAAATGTTCATAAGTCACCTAAAATATTTGTATTTGGAGAAATGTATTTGTCCATTTGAAATGTTGGGAGCTTTTGTATTTCTGATCTCTCCAATAGTCTCAAATAATACTTGCCTTATGTACGGAGGTCGTTTAAAGGACTCTATAGTCTACATATAAAAGCAAGAAAGACAGGTCCCCCAGCCTTCCTTCTTGCTTTTATATGAACTTACATTTAATTAAAAAAAAATTCGAGGTGTTTTTATATTAAAAACTTACCTCCGTTCCAGCGCCGAGCTCCCAGCCAGGCCGCGCCCCCTTTTTCGTCAAAATGACGAAATCGCGGGGCCCAATAGGACGCTTCTCTGAGAGAAGCGTCAGGGCGATGTGGTGCGCATGCGCGGCTTCGCGCTGCACCAATCGCGTTCTTCATAGAGCGGCATTGACAGCCGCCCTATGAAGAACCAGAGCGCTTTACCGCGCATGTGCGCGGAATGCGCGTTCGCGAGCTGAGCTGTCTGACTGACAGCTCAGCTCGCTTTCTAAAACTATATCAATAAGGGGGGACCTACTGTCCCCCCCCGGCCCCCACCCCTGAGCGGTGGGTGGGGGCCCTAAAATTCACAATAGGGGGGGGACCTACTGTCCCCCCCCCCCCGGCCCCCACCCCTGTGCGGCGGGTGGGGGCCCTAAAATAAAAAATAAGGGGGGGACCTACTGTCCCCCCCCCGGCCCCCACCCCTGAGCGGTGGGTGGGGGCCCTAAAATTCACAATAGGGGGGGACCTACTGTCCCCCCCCCCCCGGCCCCCACCCCTGAGCGGTGGGTGGGGGCCCTAAAATTCACAATAGGGGGGGACCTACTGTCCCCCCCCCCCCCCCCCCGGCCCCCACCCCTGTGCGGCGGGTGGGGGCCCTAAAATAAAAAATAAGGGGGGGACCTACTGTCCCCCCCCCGGCCCCCACCCCTGAGCGGTGGGTGGGGGCCCTAAAATTCACAATACGGGGGGGACCTACTGTCCCCCCCCCCCCCGGCCCCCACCCCTGTGCGGCGGGTGGGGGCCCTAAAATAAATAAGGGGGGGACCTACTGTCCCCCCCGGCCCCCACCCCTGAGCGGTGGGTGGGGGCCCTAAAATTCACAATAGGGGGGGGACCTACTGTCCCCCCCCCCGGCCCCCACCCCTGTGCGGCGGGTGGGGGCCCTAAAATAAAAAATAAGGGGGGGACCTACTGTCCCCCCCCCCGGCCCCCACCCCTGAGCGGTGGGTGGGGGCCCTAAAATTCACAATAGGGGGGGACCTACTGTCCCCCCCCCCCCCCCCGGCCCCCACCCCTGAGCGGTGGGTGGGGGCCCTAAAATTCACAATAGGGGGGGACCTACTGTCCCCCCCCCCCGGCCCCCACCCCTGTGCGGCGGGTGGGGGCCCTAAAATAAAAAATAAGGGGGGGACCTACTGTCTCCCCCCGGCCCCCACCCCTGAGCGGTGGGTGGGGGCCCTAAAATTCACAATAGGGAGGGGACCTACTGTCCCCCCCCCGGCCCCCACCCCTGTGCGGCGGGTGGGGGCCCTAAAATTCACAATAAGGGGGGGGGCCTACTGTCCCCCCCCCCCGGCCCCCACCCCTGTGCGGTGGGTGGGGGCCCTAAAATTCACAATAGGGAGGGGACCTACTGTCCCCCCCCGGCCCCCACCCCTGAGCGGTGGGTGGGGGCCCTAAATACAAAGGGGGTGGGGACCCTAGTTAACCCTCTCCCCCCCGCCCCCCGAAAAAAAAAACTTATCTCCCTACCTACCCCCCTCACCCTAAAAATAATGAGGGGGACCCTTTAACTAAAAACCTGTAAAGAAAAAAAAAATAAGATAAAAACAACTTACCATTCGATGTTTTCTTTCTTCTAAAATCTTCTTTCTTCAGCCCCAAAAAAAGCCAAATAAAAATCCATAATAACCGACGCAATAAAAAAAAACAAAAAAAAACCCGAGCGCAAAAAAAATAATCCATCTTCACCCATGGAGGGCTCCGCGCAGACTGAGCTCCGCAGGGCGGGGGAAGGCTTATAAAGCCTTGCCCCGCCCTGCAATTAGGCTAAGAACACTCTGATTGGTGGGTTTAAGCCAATCAGAGTGCTCTTTGTCATTTTACAAGCGTGGGAAAGTTCTTTGGAATTTTCCCACGCTTGTAAAATGACACAGAGCAATGTGATTGGATGGATTTCAAGCCATCCAATCACAGTGCTCTTTGTCATTTTACAAGCGTGGGAAAGTTCTTTGGAATTTTCCCACGCTTGTAAAATGACACAGAGCAATGTGATTGGATGGATTTCAAGCCATCCAATCACAGTGCTCTTTGTCATTTTACAAGCGTGGGAAAGTTCTTTGGAATTTTCCCACGCTTGTAAAATGACACAGAGCACTGTGATTGGATGGATTTCAAGCCATCCAATCAAAGTGCTCTTTGTCATATTACAAGCGTGGGAAAGTTCTTTGGAATTTTCCCACGCTTGTAAAATGACAGAGCACTCTGATTGGCTTAAACCCACCAATCAGAGTGTTCTTAGCCTAATTGCAGGGCGGGGCAAGGCTTTATAAGCCTTCCCCCGCCCTGCGGAGCTCAGTCTGCGCGGAGCCCTCCATGGGTGAAGATGGATTATTTTTTTTGCGCTCGGGTTTTTTTTTTTTTTTTTTTATTGCGTCGGTTATTATGGATTTTTATTTGGCCTTTTTTGGGGTTGAAGAAAGAAGATTTTAGAAGAAAGAAAACATCGAATGGTAAGTTGTTTTTATCTTATTTTTTTTTTCTTTACAGGTTTTTAGTTAAAGGGTCCCCCCTCATTATTTTTAGGGTGAGGGGGGTAGGTAGGGAGATAAGTTGTTTTTTTTGGGGGGGGGGGGGAGAGGGTTAACTAGGGTCCCCACCCCCTTTGTATTTAGGGCCCCCACCCACCGCTCAGGGGTGGGGGCCGGGGGGGGACAATAGGTCCCCCCCATTGATAATTTTAGGGCCCCCACCCACCGCTCAGGGGTGGGGGCCGGGGGGGGGCAGTAGGTCCCCCCCCTATTGTGAATTTTAGGGCCCCCACCCACCGCTCAGGGGTGGGGGCCGGGGAGGGGGCAGTAGGCCCCCCCTTATTGTGAATTTTAGGGCCCCCACCCGCCGCACAGGGGTGGGGGCCGGGGGGGGCAGTATGTCCCCCCCTTATTTTTTATTTTAAGGCCCCCACCCACCGCACAGGGGTGGGGGCCAGGGGGGGGACAATAGGTCCCCCCTTATTGATAATTTTAGGGCCCCCACCCGCCGCACAGGGGTGGGGGCCGGGGGGGCAGTATGTGCCCCCCTTATTTTTAGGGCCCCCACCCACCGCTCAGGGGTGGGGGCCGGGGGGGGGAGGAGAGTAGGTTCCCCCCCCCCTTCAACCACTATTGTGGCCAGACAGCATCCCTGTGGGTTCGGGCTTGCTTCAGCTGTCAGCTGAAGCCACGCCCACAGCAGCGTTCACAGTGCTTTGTGTGCTGATAGCCCGTCTGATGCATTCACCCAGAATGCATCGGACGAGAGGCCTTTTTAGGGCCTCTGAACTCGGAAGTCCCTCTGGTGGCCGTCTGATTGACTGCAACAAGAGGTGTTCCAAGCTTCCAATGTAAACACTGCATTTTCTCAGAAAATACAGTGCTTACAAGAAAAAGGCTCCGGGTAGCTGTAGCACTCACCTAAACAACCTCATTAAGCTGAAGTTGTTCAGGTGACTATAGTGTCCCTTTAATATTGGTAATGTATTCGCTGCAAACTGCAACTCCTTGAGCTCCTTTTGTATACTTTTTTTTTTATTGTGTAAGCCTAATAGGAGTTGCAGTTCAAAGTGGCCGTTCCGTCAGAATGGTTTACCACCTCCCAAGTTAACGACTCAGAGCTTACCTTACCTTTCACATGTCATTTCTAAAAACGTTTGTTGGCTACAACACCAGTGTGAGAATATTCGCTTCATAATGCGATATATTTTTACTTCTCCAATCTCGTGCTGTCTTCGCCATCCTGCCAGCACTTTCTGTGCTGTAGGGATGTCAACAAGATAGCTTTGAACCCATCAATTGCACCCATTTGGACAATCTCACACTTCTAATATTAGAATCAAATCTCAGCCTTCCCTCCTCATCCTCTTAAAAAAAATTTATCTGCATTGACCAGAGGTAATCTGTTTCCATAGGGCTGATAACAAAACCACTTTTAGTTTTAGACATCTCCCACAACTTGTCCATCAATGAGCCTGACCTCGTTACAAATGCCTATTGCCATTACAGTATTGTGTACAATGCAGAAACTGAAGTACACCCAACTAGTATATGCTGCGGAATTCTCAACTGCCCTCTTTGGTAACCAGCACACGCTCTCAAAGTATCACTGGACTGTATTTTCATTAGTTCCACAAGTAATTGGTTAAATACGCTTGTCCAGGATGATCTCCTCACCAAAGTATGCAGCTGGCTATCTATAATATAGTTACACCTTATTGTGCATGTGGAGACAGATACAGGAATGTGACCCTCGAGCAGTAATCAGAATGCTGGAACAAATTTCTTTTAACTTTTTGAACCTCTTGAGTTACGCAGGCTTGTCATAGTTGAGCTGATGAAGTATTGTAGCGTTTAAAAGCATGCTTATTTTGTATATGTTTTTTATGAGTGGAGACAGTTTGTTGACGAATTAAGGAGTGCAATGTATCTCCTTATCTTCCATGTTAAAGGGGAGGCTCTGAGAAGCCCCACACGTTTTAAGAGTTCATTACCCTGACTCCATACTGACGTCATACAGTGCACTATAGTGATTATGATGCCTAGTGTGACCCTTTAACTCAATAAAACCTGTTCCAGCTGGTAAAGGAAGTCTGGTTTTAGGGTGATACTTCTCCCCAACAGGATTACTTAACATTAATGGGCTGTGTAGCTCAACAGGGCCCCTGATCAGAGTATGGGTGTTCATACCTTGATGGAGGCCTTGATTGTAGGTAATGCTGCTCAAAATTAAATCGCTGGATATCTCTTGGTCCAGATTTTTGGTTTGTTTTATTTGAAGCGTAATATTCAATGTACTTCCTATGATGTTGTAATCACTGTTTGATCAGTCCCTTATGTCTGCTATGCCCTCAAACTCCAAGAATGCGGACAGCAGTCTACTTGACTGTTTTTTCACGTAGTAAATTATACAAGCCCAGCAACCGTATACGGTTTTGTTTGATTGTGAATATTTATTTATTTATTGAGGTAGGGGTATACTTATCACCTTTTTTTTTTTTTTTTTTAAACAGGTTTGTTTTGGAAGGTGTGAAAAATTTGAATTCAAATTAAATGTAGACACCAACTCCTATCTAGTAACTGGTCGCCTCCATCTAAGTTTTGTCATTTATTTTTGTCAACTCTGTCCTTTGCATTTGGCAATCTGCATAGAGAATATATTTAAGGGGGTGATTTTACATATTATGTAATTTACATAAAATTTTTAACAGAATATTGTTCTTAGCGTTTTGATATTTTCTTTACATTTTATTTGTTTGTTGTTTTTCTATCATCCCATTCATATAATTACTCTGTCTAACCCCTTATTTCCATATAACAGTGATTGGAGAATTACTTTAATTCAGAGCTCCATTTTTGTCTTTTAACATCTATATTCTACCTGTCAAAAATCCAAAAGCTAAATTTCCAGGTGTAGAGACGAGGGAGGATCCACATTAACATTTCTTTATGTATTTTGTAAATATTAGTTGGATGGTGGAGTACATTGTGGGTTTTTGTGAACTTTGTACATTTAGATGTTAAGGGACTGCGTAACTATCTGGATTAGCATCTTACTCTACCAAATTCCACTGTTAATGTGACATCTTTATCGTTTTCATTTTAGCACAGTTTATGTTGTCGTCTCAACTTTTTCTGTCTTTTTTTTTTCTCTAGATACTAATGTGATTAGGTACATCCAACTGGCAGAGATGAAGATCAGTAGATGTTCCCAAAGAGAAAAGGAGGTATCTTAAACCCAGGAGTATTTCACTGTGCGTAGGGTCACATGACTGAGTCATTGCAAGCGGTAAAGGTTAGTGACCCTCTGTCACTTACCTGCTCTCCCAGTTATTAGCTCTTTCAAAGTTCCAGACTTGGAATTACTCAACTCTGCGTAAATACCTGGATCTGCTTATCTAAAGAACTAGGAACCACAAAGGACCTTGGACCTAAACAGAGAATGTCCATCATGCCTCTGGTGTAATACTTAATGCTTCTGCAAAACAATCCGCCCTCAGCCTGCATCCTCAATTGGGGTTTCAAGAAACAAGTTGCTCGTTTTATTTATTATGTTTCTGCATATTAAAATGGTCTAACACAACATACATTTTTTTTTTTCTTCTAAATGGCGCAAACTGTTGTTCAGTGGGGATTGTGCAACACATGTAAACGTTGTTAAAAAAAAAAAAAAAATGCTGGTATCTTCTCTAATTACAAAGTGAGAGAATTTTTTTTTTTTTTTTTTTAAAAAGCAATCATTTTCCAAAGGGTATATGTTGAACAAAAACAGGAAATGTGCGTTTTGTAAATGACAGGTCTTTGCTGCTGATTGCATCCATCTGTTCGGAGTACTGTGTTCGTTCTAGCTTTTCACCCAGATTCCGACCTGAGAACCAACAATTACTACTGAGGTTTATCTCTGAGTACAATGCGCAGTTACACGCCACAACAGCGTACATACATAGATGAACATACCGTAGATTAAACAGTGGCCTGGAAGGTTTTGCACAATTTTAGTTTTTTAAACGTAATATGCTATGCAGACATGTCTAAACGACATCTATTTGTTTGTAAACGATCTGGCTTGAGACATCCTGATATCGTTGACATGTAGAGTTTGAACATAAGAATAAAAATTAAAAATGAAACAAAAAGAGAGAAAAAAAAGAAACCAACATGGTATAAACATTTGCAACAGCCTGTGATGCTGTGTTATGATGACCATTGTGTTTGAATAATCAGGCATAAACTATAGCACGAACAAGCTATTTGTTAAACTAGCATATGTTTGTCTCTTCCATTGCTTTTTTGTCATTCACCATAAGTAATTTCCACAAGTTTGCCGTATAACATTATACATTCCAGTCATGTCATCTAACGGGATATTGTCCACAGGACAGTGGCTTGGTGAATGCTTGAAAAGTGTAACCATATATTTCAATAAAAAGATGTGGTGCCTAAAGAGATTAGTTCCCAGTATGGTCATGAGAGAGGTATTCGAATGTGCTAATTGTGAGGGTACCATGGCCACATGGGGGGACCCCCTGTTCGGATCAGCGTTATCAGCGATTAAGTGTGGCACTTATGTAAGGAAGGGGGGAGGGGGGAATGTTACTGTGTTGGAGGTAATTCTGGTCAGCCTGTGGCTACATGCAAGTGGGGCCTGTAGGTGTTGCAGGGATAGCTTTTGGGTAAGGCGGTCCGGGCCAACTGGTCGGATAAGTGTTGGGTTCAAGTTACTATGTGCTGAAGGGTTAAATTCGGCTGGTAGATAATAGCCATGAGCGATGTGCTAATTTAAGGGCTGGGATAGGTATATAATAGATTTGTGGATCTCGGTGTCGGGGGTGGTAAACCTGGCGGATGTCCAAGGGAGGTATGACTGCAGTTCTCATCCCTTCAGGTCGCCCCTCTTGCAGCTTGTTGGCGCTGGAACATGCGGGGGATGAATTCCGTCACAGAGGAGGGATCCATCTGCAACAAGTCCCTGCCATCCGTCCTCGGTGGCGTGGTCAGGCCTAGTTGTTGTAGTTTGGAGTCCAGCTCCTGCAGCGTCTTCACCCGGTGCGAAGTGCCTTGGTGCGAGAAGGTGAGTATTCTTGGGAGGCCCCATTTGTATTGGACATTCTTTTGCCGCAAGATTTGCAGGAGTGGCTGAAGGGCTCTGCGCCATGCGATGGTGCTTCGGGTTAGGTCTGGGAAGAACGAGAGTGTGGAGCCCTGAAACAGGAGTGGGGTCTGTCCTCTTAATGCTGTGAGGAGGATGGCCCTGTCCTGGAGGGATTGGAAGCGGATGATCAGGTCGGTGTGGGCCGCCGGCGGTGCTGTGCTCGGTTTCGGTAACCGGAACATGCCGTCCAACCTTATCGCCTTTGCTTGCTTTGGTGGTAACAGCGTGTTGAGCAGGCGCCGAATGAAGTGCGGCAAGTCAGGTAGGTTAACCGTGTCTGGTACCCCACGGATCTTCAAGTTTTACCGCCATTGCTGATCTTCGGTGGTGTCAATTCTGTCTGTGGTGGCCTTTTGTTGTGCCTGAATTTTAGCCATTTGCTTCTTCAGTAAGGTAATTCTGGAGTCCTGGGTGGTCGAGATGGTCTCCAGCTGCGTTATTCGTGAGGTGGCGCCTTCAATGGCATCTTTGATGAAGGCCATGTCAGCCGCAATATTCGTCCGCAGCTCTGCCAGCAGGCCTTTTAGTTGTTCTACCGTGACTGGTTCACCCGTGTGGGGTGTCTTGGTGTTGAGCCTCTTTGGTATTTGGACCGTTGCTCCCTCACCCAGGTCGGAAGACATTCCGTCTGAGAAGCAGGAGGATTCATCCTCTCCCGCCGCCATTTTGTCCCATGGTATTTTCTGGCTGCCCCTTAGCATTTCTCCGATGTCGTGGCTCACCAGATTCTTGTCCGCTCTCGTTTTTTTTTATTTTTTCGTCCCATTACTTTATCCTAGGCTGTTTAGCCAATTTTCAGCTAGTTGGCTGCCTGTTTTTCACCGTTAATCCACCTTTTTCAGGCTGTAAAGTACGGAGCTCCCAGGAGCACGTCTGTCCTGTTGCACTGCTGGCTCCACCCCGAGTACCACTCTCTTTAAAGACCCAATCTGCGATGATGCACTGTATCCAATTACCATGTTTAGTAGTGTATGTCCGTCTATCAAGAGAGGGCTTTGATGTTATTCAAGCAGAATTCTGCTTTCTACATTTTTTTAACAGGTAAAGGGTGTCCAACCATGGCCCTCCCAAGCTGTTGTTTGACTACCATTCCCATCATTTACTTCTAGAGTATATGGTGTGGACTTTGACTAGTGTAGAGAGCAGGTAGATGCAAATGCTGACCATTAAATTGCAGGTTTGTATTGGTAACACAGATGGCATCAATATGATAAAAGATTTTTTTTAATTTTATTTTTAACCTGTATACAAGGACTTGTAAAAATAAAAATGGCAGAGTTGAGAGAAGGTGGCATTTATAGACATGTATCGATTCTGTACAGTTCTAATTTTCTATGCTTTTATTGTCAGACCTTGCTTCCCCCCTACTAGTCTAAAGCATTTTATTCACTAAATTGTGAATTGAAAATCATATTCCAATTTTTAAGCCAAAATAGTCATCAGAAAAAGTTAAATTGGAGATTTATTTTTCATTGTAGCTATATTAAGCCCATTATAAAAGGAAAAAAAATGGGTTTTAGTTCACCACAATTTACGGTTTATAAACATGTAATGGTTTTTTTTTTGGGTTTTTTTATTATAATTTTTTTTAATTATACACAACCACATCACCATTATCCATGGTTAGTTGTCAAAGAGATACTTTCTCCATTTACTATATTAAAGGGACACTGTAGGCACCCAGACCTCTTCAGTTAATTGAAGTGGTTTGGGTGCTGTGACCTTTTTGCACTTAGTGCTGCAATGTAAAATATTGCAGTTTCAGAGAACTGCAATTTTTAATTGCAGCTCTAAGTCTGCCCCCAGTGGCTGTCTGCCCCCAGTGGCTGTTTACCAGACAGCCACTGGGGGCGCTTCCGGAAGCCAAACTGACTTTTGGTCCGTTATCTGACGCGGGACGTCCTCATGGACCTCCCGCGTCAGATCTTCTCCATGGGAAAGCATTGCTGCACATTCGCTGATGTCGGCGGGCAGGAGCGTGGGTAGAGCCAGACCCGGCACTGAGGGACATCGGCGCTGGATTTCAAGTAAGTGGCTGAAGGGCTTAATTCATGCAAGATGGGGGAGGAGGCACGAGAGAGGGACCTATTAAAGCTATACCAGTTTTCCTGACACTATAGGATCCCTTTAAAGACCCAAAACTGAGATTTTGTGGCTGGGATTCTAGATGGGAACGGACTGTGGCACTTTTTATCGATATTAAATCCATTTCTTAGAACAGGAGAATTTTTTAAGAAGCACAGAAACTAGCCATTTGACTGTAGATATGGACCTTTCTGTTCTCCTTAATGACATTTAGCTTTGTGAAGCATGGTTAATTAATGAAGCACTCTCAGCACCCAAACTACAACCAGCAAAAATTATACTCTGCTTATACTATGAGCAGTACATACATCTACATATTAATGCACATATATTAATATACATGTATAATACTCTACCAAAATGTAAAGGAAAAAACATGCATTCCCAACGCAACAGTGACCTGTAACCATTTAGTAGTCCAACCATGAAAATGCAGTGATGCTTACCTTTTCTCCCTTGTCGCCCTGCCCTCTCTATGGCTGAGATCATCAATCTTAATAATTTCAGCCAATCCGTTGCTTCCCAATAGGAAAGCATTGGGAGGCTATTGCGCATGCACTGTAAAATGCTGTACTGTACTCCAGGTGGTGTTCAATGCTCTAGACAAAAACATGCCTCCATTGTGTCCTAAATCACTAGACAATTTTGCCTGCTGTACATTAATTCTTAACTGCCAATGCTTAACTGCTCTCTTTTTTCACAGTGAAAATGCTTAGATCATTTAAAGAAACACTTTACTAAAGAGTGTAAGTAATCAAACTATTATAGCACAGTTTGGCTTCTGACAGGAGGTCACCCGGGCACTGCTCCCCACCTCCACTGCAGCTACAAGAGCTTTTGCTAGCTCTCCTAAGCCAAGTCTTGCAATGCGGGGCTAGCTGATTGGCTGAGATCACTCTCGGCCTAATGCGCTAATGTCTTCCTTTAGCTGTAGTGGAGGCAGGGAACAACAACCAGTCATCCCAGGTAAGAAGTATGTAGTGGTTATGGTACTTTAAAACAACGTGCATTAACCAGCTAAACTTTAAAATGGACTGTAACACATGACATTTCAGCGCCTTTAGCATACGAAGGTTCTCTCCGCAGTTACTTACTTGCTAATTGGGGATTCACAGAGGAAAAGTAAGCACAATATTGCAATAACCTGCTTTAGCTCACTAGACATTGGATTGCTAACAGAACACTAGAATAATGTAGCTTGATGTTACTCACTATAGACTGGATTATTTTACTCCAACAGTTCTGTCATTGCTATTCAATTATCAGAGGTGTGCTTCTATCTCACAATACAATGTAGCCATACGTAGGATTTACTGTACACATTGTCTACATGTGGCAAACGGCAACAGGCCCATTTGTTGAGAAAGGGACATGTATGTAGGGATCACCTAGTTTTCCCGGAAACACACTTTATATTGTTCAACAGTGCATGATAAATGCTGCCATGCAAAAATTAGGTTTTATCCACTAAACTAAAGCTGAAATGTTTTCCAAATCCTCTATTTTTGCTTAGGTTTTGCTATTTGGGTTTCAGTTCTCTATATTCCCAGATTTTATAAAAGGAAATTTAAAAAAAACAATCCATTAATCCATAGATTTGATCCCGAGTAAATCGCCTTGATTAGTCTACGTTACCTCCAGAAACTCCTACATTATACGTACTTCAGGACAGCACTTTTCATGCACTGACCATTGGTATTAAGCTCTGAGCGTGTCTTGGAAAACCTTTGTGTACATTTTCACATCCCAATTTTTTACATTTTTTTTTTTTTTTACTGAATTATTATCTTCAGAGTCTTGCAAATCGAACTTATGCAGTTTTTTTTTTTTTTTAGGGGGGGAGGGGGTATTTATTAATTATAATTATTATTAAGCAACGGAATGCTGGTTTCAGCCTGATGGGTTTGTCTGATGCAATCATGAAAATCTAATAACTACTGCTTGTTGCTGTTACATTAAAATAATACTTTACTGACTCTTAAACTGATTGTGGTTTAAATTCCTGCTTAGACTGCACGTCCTCTTTAATTCTAATAGAATGATATGCTTTATAATAAAAATAAATCTGTATTCTATATTTTGTACATTATTTGTTATTTTGATATGATTGCTTATTGTATCACAGAATATATTATGATCAATTATATTGTATTATGTATTAGATCAAAATGCACACATGCTTTAAATTTGCAAGCTGTTATGTTTTACTTGAATTTTGTTTTTTGAACATTCTACCGGAATGTTAGGAGATACACCTGTGCCTTTTTATGGTCCTTCACCTACACTTCTGCCACATTATCTTCATCAGCCTGTATTCTGTCAATGTAGTGGTTATGGTTCCAATAGGCTATAGGCGCTTCCTTGCAGTTGAACAGTTTGTAAGTTATGAAACCAAATCCAGGAGTCCTTGAGGCACCCAGTGATTTACATTTAAAATACTGATAAAGCTGACATCGATAATGTGGAAGAGGAACTTCTGGAGGTAGTGGAGGCCAGGCTTGCACGTTCCTCTAGAACTCCAGTTTTGGTAATACTGCTCAAAAACAGTTTAACCAAGAACATGGGATGGTACCATATCCACTACACCAGCATGTAGTAGTTAAGGTACCTAGACTTCTCCTCTAATTAGTTCCTCCATAATGGCCAATAAATGTAGTCAGTGTATTAGATTTAATATTAAAATTTAAAAAAATGCTTAATTTACTTTATTATTTTAAGTTCATCTGAAAATGAGATTTATACCTACCCATTCACAAACTAAAAATGAACTGTTGGTTGTACCATTTTATTTATTTTTTTCCCTTAAAATTCTCCTTGGTTTTAATTTATGTTGTATGCGTGGCTGTCCTGGCAAATGTTGGCACACACAATGCAAACTAACTGCTCCTTAGCCGTACACCCCCATAAGGGCTTCAGTAGCATTCACTGGAATAAGGAAATGAGGGAGTGTACCTTCCAGAGAATTTATACATTTTATATGCTCCAGGAAGGATAATCATGAGTCAACGAGGAATAGAAAAATAAACTACTCTCACGTCTTATTACATACTACAGGGCAACACTTTTACATGCTATAAAATCCAAAGGCAAAAAAATTACTTGTGCATTATCCAAAATCTCTATTCACATTTAAATGACTGGAGGTCATTCAGTATCACTCCAATGGCCATTCAAGTATAAGCTCACCTGCCATGTCAAGGCAAAACATCTTAAATGCGTTCTACACTGAGTCCACTTTGCTGGTTTCAGCAAGAAGATAACATTTCTAATGAGGTGGCAAGTGAGCTTACACTCAAATGGCCATTGGAGTGATACAAAAAAACAAAGCGAAAAAAAAAAACGCATGCCACGTGTGAATCAGTTTGAAGTATTTCTTTACATTGCTCTTATACGGGAAAATATACATTCCGTAAGCAATGATGGTATGTCTCATCTCCAGAGCTCTTCATTTTTGTGCCCTCCTATTGTATAAGATTTAAGTAATATTTGTGGTTGTTTGACTGGGTAGAAACAACCCCAACCCTCACCCTCCGTAATGGGAACACCCTCTTTTACCATATGGGTTTCTCAAAACACTACCTCCAATTAGCCTTACTGGCTTTCAAACCTTCCCGATTGCTTAGTGTTGCATCACTACCACCATATTAGCCTGTAGTAAAGAAGTCACTCCCATGAAGCAACAGCGACTGGGGTAAGAGAGTCCAGAAAAAAGAGCAGTAATAGAAAACTGAGGAGACCTACAAAAAGACAAGGAGAGAGATCAGACATAGAAAAAAACTGTGTGTGCCAAAAAGTCCACAGTGAAGGAGGCCTGTCCTAACGAATCTAATAGAAAGGACCCCCGTCACCTGAGAACAATATACAAGCACCCTGCACACTGGGTAGACCTTGGTATCCAACCTCCAAGACATGTAATTCAACACGAGCTACCCAACCACCGAAAGACTCCCCACAACCCACCGATGATTAAATCATAAGATGACAGAGGTCGAAAAAAGACGTGTCCTTCAAGTTCAGGCTTTCTCTTGTCTCTTTTTCTTGTTGATCCAAAAAGGGCAAAAAAAAACAGTTTGAAGTGCTTTCCAATTTTGCAACAAACAAAATAAATTCCTTCTTGAACCAACAATGGCTGTCAGATCTCTCCTTGAATCATGAAGAGGTTACCCAGCATATCAAAAATGATATCCCTGAATACTATTTATTAAGATGCATTAAAACACAAATTACAAGCATTATATATGGTAATGTATATGTAGATATACTGACCAGTTGCGTATTGTAAAAGAGAAAACGTCACGTGATCCTAAAGAGAAAACAAAATGTTTCCCCTATCCCAAGAAAATCACCCCCACCCCTCCAATCTGTAGATATTGCAACATAAACCTCATTTACACCCGAAGAACAGTGTACCATCCCAAACATAAAGTAGACTGGAGAAAGCAGACAATAATTTGAACACTAGTAAGGAAACACGAGCATAGTGTATTCCGATATGTCAAAGTATTTAGCTACAAACCATTATACTGCCCACCTCCTCCCCAACCACTTCACCACCCTATCTGAAAGGCAAAACACCTAAACAATATCCCTCTTACCCCTGTCCCACAGCCAAAATTGCTTGCTTTCACTCCCTGGATATGGGGGGATACACCCCCCCCCCCCATATAATTAACACATTTTCTCCTTCTGTTACTCTTATTTTATTTCATCATCCCCAGCACACCCACCCATCAGTCTCCCTCCAAATGTTGCACGAAATCTAATGGGATCCGGTCCCTACGGGGATCTCTCTGCTCATATGTAACGAAGCATTCATATTCCAGAGTTTGAACTCCATATTCCAACGAGGTTAAAGATGGACATCCTTTTTCCTAATTCCCCGATGCAAAAGTGTTGATCCTTATTTTAAATATATTAATTAATTGTAGTATTTTTCCTGATGAGTCACCAACAGGGAGGAAGCACCTACCTACCGAGCTCCAACTCCTTTTTTGTTTTCTCATTCTCTCTCTACCTATTTATCCATAAATCCCCCTCTGGTTGTTGCTCTAAACCCATTTTTTTTTTACTAATTGCCCGTCTCTTGTCTTTTCTCCTGGCCCCTTAGTCTTCTTATAATTTCAAAACAGTTTCAACGTCAGAAGTGTACTCGAACCTTTTATTTATGTATCAGCCAAACACCCACACGTTCTTTTCCTTTAAAACCTCATAGAGATTTGGAACTTACCCATTATAATTCGATTATATACAAGGAAAGGTTAAAGGATCTTAACATGTATAGCTTGGAGGAAAGACAAGACAGGGGGATATGATAGAAAAATGTAAATACATAAAGGGGGGGGGGGGCCTGACAGCCAAGATGGCCGGTTGTGCTCTCTGAGAGCTCCTGCACCAGCTGGCACATAAACGCGAATCCCATCAAAACTAATAATGCCAACAGCACACGATGCCCAGAGAGTGATGCAGGACCACAAGAGGAACAGACAGATACACGTCTGGCACCGATACGCACTGAAACCATCTGAACCGGCCACGTGGCCTACTCTGGAGCAGAGCCTGAAGCCTGGGGGAGACGGACGATCTCCTGACACGGGATCCGCTCACAAGCGAGAAACTAACACAGCCCTGCTACCCCCCCTACCCCCCTCTGGACCGGCGGGGGTCATCCCAGTCCTCGCTGGGGGCAATTACCCCCACAACACAGCCTGAAACCCAGCGGTATCAATGTGCCCCTGGGTCTGCTGCTATGACAGCACTCAAGCAACCCGGGGAGAGCACGGAGACAATGAACACAAGCCTTACCGACAAAGCTGACTACAAAGCACGGCTGGACGAAATCTTCGCAGCATTCTGGCTCAAGCTAGAAAGGCACCTGCAACCACACGCAGAAATTAAACATGGCATCCCCTCACCACCACAGCCACGAGGAAGGCACAAAACGGCCGCTCCAAAACAATTGCGACGCACACAAGGCCAACGAAACCGCCCAACCCAGCATAACCGACAGCGATTCCACTTCCCCGCTCGGAACAACAAATCTCCTTCTGGGCAGGGAGGCATACCGGAACAAAATCTGACCCACTGTCCACACACCCAAAGGGGCTTCGGGAGAGCGAGGCTCCGGAGGGCCCATGGTCCCACCACGTATGGTATAGGGACCCGAGGACACAGGGAAGGGCTTCCTGCAACACCCCGGGCTGGAGGATCTGAGCAGGTGCAGCCCCAACGCAACAATTTCCCGGGACCGACCAAAGAGCTTTGAAATAGACAGCGGATGCCACACGGCAATAACACCAGCATAGCCGGCAAGAGGGGTTGGTTAAACGAGGGTGAGATACACGGCCCGCGGCACGAACAGGGCACAGGGACATTCTGTGTATTGCCAAACCGAGCAGCAGGACACAGCTTACAACGAGACAGCTCTCCGCAAGTGGTTCATCAATATGTGACTGTAATAATTATATGCCAGTGGTAACCAGACCAATCCGACATGAAACATATATGACTCACTGCCTAGCTGACATGTTCACCTGAATCAGCGTAGCATTCCCTCATAGAGGTTACATGCCTGAATTGCTTACTATTTATTTTTTTTTTTTAAATGCTCGGTGGTGCAAGGTAGGCTAGCTGAGGGGTGACGCTTAAATATCTCGACTTAAGGCTGCAGACAAAAAGCCCAACAACACTAGCCTGACTGCTTGCTTACTATAGTGCCGCAGCATGCTTCCACACTATACCACACACCTGTGTTATTTTCATTGTCATGCAATGTCTCAACCCACTCTTGCTTGTGACTGTGATTTTTATCAATATGCAGCAGTTAAATAATCATAACGCAATAGCTTGTTATAAACTACCCTAAGGATTGGCAGAGGCACACCAGTTGACTCATGGTTTAACCTACTCGGTATTATACTGTTGGAATATTAAGATTAGTTCACGCACTGTTAATTTAGCATGTTACATACTGGATCTTAGAATCCATAGCCTGAATTTCCATGCTACAGTTTAAACTTAAAAAATAAGGCATTGTTACCCTTGAAATGATACGTAATGAGGGCTCATAAGCCGCAGATATGTCTATTCTGCACAGCTACGTTTACGCATATTTTGTTAGTTACCTTGAAATCGCATGTTTACTACCTACATAGTGTATCAGCAGGTTGCTTTGCACTGAATAGCTACCTAACAAGTTTCCAAACCTGCGGCACTCAGACGATTCCAACGTATTAACTAGTGTCCAGGTGAATAGCATGACTGTATTTGCACTGTATCTACATTGACTGCAGGGCTCCAAACGTGGCTGCAGTATTATGGTAGTAACTTAGCATAACCGTTGTTTGCTTACCTTCAAAATGCTTTATATATGTTTTCGTTAATCGACTTCACAAACAAAAAATGTGTCATTACTAAACAAGGAAATGTATCCACCTAATGCTAACGATGTATTAACCCCATCCTGTGAACAAACCGTACATTATCCTTTTCTCTCTTCTGTATCCCATCTCATATGCCGCAATAAAACAAAGATTGACAACAACAACAAACAAAAAAAATACATAAAGGGAATCAACACTGTAAAGGAGGAGACTATATTTAATAGAAGAAAAACTACCACAACAAGAGGACATAGTCTTAAATTAGAGGGGCAAAGGTTTAAAAATAATATCAGGAAGTATTACTTTGCAGAGAGGGTAGTGGATGCATGGAATAGGCTTCCAGCTGAAGTGGTAGAGGTTAAAGGGAAACTCCAGTGCCAGGAAAACAATCCGTTTTCCTGGCACTGGAGGGTCCCTCTCCCCCCCACCGCCCAATCCCCAGTTGCTGAAGGGGTGAAAACCCCTTCAGTCACTTACCAGGGGCAGCGACAGGTCCCACGTCGCTGCTTCCTCCTCCCCCGCCGCTCCTCCTTCTGGTTACGTCGGCCGGTGGGCGAGACTGATCTCGCCCGCCGGCCGAGGAGACCTAATGCGCATGCGCGGCAATGCCGCGCATGCGCATTAGCGCACCCCATAGGAAAGCATTGAAAATGAATTTCAATGCTTCCCTATGGGGAATAGAGCGACGCTGGAGGTCCTCACACAGCGTGAGGACGTCCAGCGACGCTCTAGCACAGAAAACCTGTGCTATGAAGCAGGAAGTGTCCTCTAGTGGCTGTCTAATAGACAGCCACTAGGGGAGGACTTAACCCTGCAAGGTAAATATTGCAGTTTTAAAAAAACTGCAATAATTACAGTTGCAGGGTTAAGGGTAGTGGGAGTTGGCACCCAGACCACTCCAATGAGCTGAAGTGGTCTGGGTGCCTGGAGTGTCCCTTTAACACTGAGGGGGTTTAAGCATGCATGAGATAGGCATAAGGCTATCCTAACTATAAGATAAGGCCAGGAACTAATGAAAGTATTTAGAAAATTGGGTAGACTAGATGGGCCGAATTGATCTTATCTACCGTCACATTCTATGTTTCTATATTATGTTCTCTATCATCTTGACTGCATACTGTCTATATTGTCTTATACCTTATATTCCTTTTGCATTTTTCTACCAGTTTGTGCTAACTATGTTTCTGTGTTACTCGACATGTGATGATACAAAAAGACAAAACAAAGACACTACTAAATGAAGAACCTCTGGAAAGTCCTGACCATAGGCAGCCTACATCTCGGAAGAAAATGATAAACTGTCGTCTTGACAGTTCTGTTCACAGTCAGTATTAACCTCTCTTTCCTGGCTAATCATGGCAGCATCACTTATGGCTAGTTCCACCCTCAGCCAGAGCAGGACAGCTAATAACTAATTAAAAAAAGAGACTGCTCTAACACATGACTTATATGTTTGTTTTAATAATGGATACTATTCAACATGGAAGATCAGTTGGCCCTGAAATTGATACGGTGTGTTAAAGCAGGTAATACTGTTACATCTCTGCACTGTAATCTAACCTTCATATTTCCAGGCAGACCTCCTAGTGTTACTTAACACGACCTGAGGCAGGGTAGCAGTATATGGTGGGATCTAATATCTGAAGGCCATTGTGGTTTATTAATGTCTGGAGAAGACCTCCGCCTCTTGGTCCCAAAAAATTTAAACCGTGAACCAGATTTACATGGCAGGTGTCCCTCCCACCTCTGAATACAGTTCTCTGTTGCTTGCGACAACCTGGAGGACCTACAAGATGGCATAAAACATGCAATTACTAAAAAAAAGTATATCAAAACATTAGATAATGTATGTTTATATTAACGTAAAGTGATATGGGCTCATATTTTTTAGAGAAAAGGGGAAATGTCACCTTTTGTGTCCTTGTACACATGCTGATAACAAACATACCTTACCTTAGGGTGCATTAAGGATGTCTCCAATTTGTCTGCTAGTTTACCTTGACAATAGTAAAGTATATCTGTTTGTCAAACTCGTTTTCCTGATGCTATATAACCCTTAGTTCCCCCCTCCTGCTGGGCTGAAGGGGTTAAAACCCCTTCAACCACTTACCTTAATCCAGCGCCGGGGTCCCTCGACGCTGGTGACCTCTCCTCTCCCTCCGACGTCAGCTCCCGGGTGGAGTGTTTATTAAAAACACCCATAGGAAAGCATTTCTCAATGCTTTCCTATGGACATTCTGCACACTGAATGCGATTTTCGCATCCAGCGTCGCAGAAGCACCTCTAGCGGCTGTCAGGAAGACAGCCACAAGAGGCTGGATTAACCCTGCAATGTAAACATAGCAGTTTCTCTGAAGCTGCTATGTTTACATCTGAAGGGTTAAAACCTGGGGGACCTGGCACCCAGACCACTTCATTGAGCTGAAGTGGTCTGGGTGACTATAGTGGTCCTTTAAATTTAAGGCCAAAGTAAATGAACTGGGAGTATAACTGACTTGGTGAATTTTTCCAATATGGCTATTTTCGACTTAAATTTGAAAAGTTACTTTGAATTTACGTTGCATTCCCAGCAATTCTCAGCTTAGTGACTAACCCAGGTCTATACTCACAGGGTTAATAACTAAAGTGAGAATGCAAAATAAATTCAAAGTGAATCTAAAATTTAAGGTCAAAGTAGCCGAGATGGAAACATTGTCTAAGGCAGCTGTGCTTTCAATTCGGCTACTCTGGCCTTGAATTTTAAATTCACTTTAACCCCTTAAGGACACATGACATGTGAGACATGTCATGATTCCCTTTTATTCCAGAAGTTTGGTCCTTAAGGGGTTAAATCCCCAGGTTAGTAAGTAACCATGTAAGCATATTATTCACCGACGTGGTTATTTACTGGAGTGAGAATTGTCGTAGATTCAAAATGAATTCAAAGTGAAGTTTAACATTTAGGCCTAGACAGACGAATTAGAAACATTCTCCTAGTCAATCCTGTACTCAGTTTCGGCTATTTTGGCCTGACATTTAAAATTCACAGTGAATTCCCAGAATTCTCACTATGGCGAATAACCTTATGAAGATTGAATTTTTGGCAATTTTAAATAAATTCAAAACTTAAAATCTAGCCCAAAATAATTAAACTAGAAAAATTCTCCAAGTCAGCAATATTTCCCCCCGTTTACCTGTCTTGACCTAAACTTTTAACCCCTTAAGGACACATGACGTGTGTGACATGTCATGATTCCCTTTTATTCCAGAGGTTTGGTCCTTAAGGGGTTAAATTCATTTTTAATTTATTTGAAATTCCCAACAATTCACCCTTTAGTAAACACCCCTGATAATATACATATATATATTTTTTTAATTTATATTTCTTTACTGACAATATTTTCACATTTAATAAAAATATGAATAAAACTGCGTATATTTTGTACATAAATAGGCGATAGTGTAATTTTAGTGTCTATAATCTTACATAAATAGTGACAAATGTTCGGGTTAGTAACATAGTGGTTAGACTAGAAACAGACATTTATTCATACTTCATACATACTATGGGACCTTGGGAGAGAAGGAGATTAAAGATTTTTATGTGTCGAGTATTCCAATTTGTATTGCTTAGTAGTTTAGGTCATTTTTTTTCCAGAGTTGCCGGTAGCTTTTGAATGTTTCCACTATATCTAATAGTGTTTAACCCCTTAATGACCAAACTTCTGGAATAAAAGGGAATCATGACATGTCACACATGTCATGGGTCCTTAAGGGGTTAAGATGGAACGTTTATGGGTCTGACAAAATGTAATGAACATGCCCTTCCCCCTGGACTCTCAGAAGATTATCTAATTAAGATCATGCTAGTGAAACCTGTAGACTTGACCTGTTCAACATTCTGCTGCTCTCTGTGCGGTGATGTGATGGTAAGACTCCAACTTGAGTGAAACTGATTTGTGATCATACATGTGACCCTTTAGATTTGTAAATGCACATTTGTAATCCTTTCCATTTAAAGTCATGCTTCCTTAAATTTTGCGATTTTTGTATCCTCGGTCATTGAACACTTTGAATTCTGTAAGAGCATTCTCAATTCTAAACGTCTGTCTAAAAGACCTGGCCCCATCACATATTGCTGAGTTTGTTCTGCTGGGTGTAGGTAGGTAGATGCAGCAGTACAGGTGTGTGAGATACTTGATACCACTTTATAGTACGGCTCAAATTTATTTAGCAAATTCTTCTTTTATAGAATGTGTATATAGGCTTGATATTGTAGAGTGACGTATAGGTATTGTAACGTTTTTGGTAATGATTCAAAGGACCACTCTAGTGCCAGGAAAACATACTTGTTTTCCTGGCACTAGAGTGCCCTGAGGGTGCCCCCACCCTCAGGGACCCACTCCCGCCGGGCTCTGGAAAGGGGAAAGTGTTTAACCTTTTTCCAGCGGTGGGCAGAGAGCTCTCCTCCTCCGATCCTCCTCTTCTCCTCCCCGTTGGATGAATGTGCACGCGCGGCACGAGCTGCGCGCGCATTCAGCCGGTCACATAGGAAAGCATTCATAATGCTTTCCTATGGACGCTTGCGTGCTCTCACTGTGATTTTCACAGTGAGAATCACGCAAGCGCCTCTAGCGGCTGTCAATGAGACAGCCACTAGAGGAAATAGGGGAAGGCTTAACCCATTCACAAACATAGCAGTTTCTCTGAAACTGCTATGTTTATGAAAAAATGGGTTAACCCTAGAAGGACCTGGCACCCAGACCACTTCATTAAGCTGAAGTGGTCTGGGTGCCTAGAGTGGTCCTTTAATGTATCTGGGTGGTAATCCGTACCCGTGACTTTTAAAGCAATTCAATAACTGTGCCATATTAATCCAATCACAAAAAGTTGGAGAAGGTAGACACATACTGAATGGGTTATAAAATCTAAAATAAATAGTTACAGTTTGTTTGCATGACAACATACCAGTTTCCTTGCAATGTATAGTCCTCTAACTTGGATAACCAGAAGAAATAGTGCTATGGCGGACATGTCTGATCTACCATGTTTTTTTTTTCCCTGGACAAATGTCAAACGGTGGTTAGTACATGAAAGGTACTTCCCAGCAGTCTGTAAACCGCATATACCGAAGGAATGAGTATTATTATGTTAATTAATGTGGAAGCCCAAAGCATCTGCACCTATTTGAAGGTGGTTATTCATTAAAAGGACATTTCAGACCCCTAAGGCACTTTAGCTTGCTGAAAAAGATTTACGTGTGAAGTGTGTCCGATTTTATTTCATTTTGCAAAAAGTAAAGCTTTCAATAGAAATTGACCATTATATAAGAAGTTAACCTGGTTACAATCTCTTGCCTTTCCAAGCAGCCAGCCAGTAATGTTTCTTCCTGGTTTGTTTAGCTCAGTAGAGAAATTGCCCAGAGCAGCTGCCTTACAGAGACTTCAAAATGAAGAAGAAAAAACAGCCCTGGAAATATGCAGATATACAAGTGGAAAGAAAGACTTGGCTTGCTAGAGTGCTTTAGGGGCAATCTGTGTGCCCCCCAATTCTAAAACTGGCAATTTCAAGAAAGGTCTTCACTTCTGTTTATAAATTTGGGAACACCCCCTTGCAGTCAAACTAGTAGCCAAATAAGGAGCTGTCTGCTCAACAGCTCCTTAATTTGGCATCCTTAAATATGGCAATCCAACATTAGGGTACCAATTTAGGGAGTTATCTATTAAACGGATGAGAGATCAAAATGAAAATAAGCAATTTTCTTAATTTTGATATTTCAGCAGCTTAGTAGATAGCTGCCTAACTTGCTACCAGTATGTGGGAATGCCATATGTAAAAATGTCAAATTAGGGCGCTGTTTACTAAACCCATACACACATATAATAACAGACATGCTCAGCCTCCTTACCTGTGCCTGGGCTGGGAGAGCTGAAATAGATCCACTCGCTTGGGTTTAATGGGGCTACAGGGTTCACTGTGCTCTTCCTGCGCAGCCCCCATACTCACCTTGTAGTGATGCCGATGCTGGAGTGACTTAATATACCGGCTCCTGGCACACTTCAGGGTGTGCGAGGGAACTATGCAGGAGGAACACAGTAAGTACATAACTCCCTCACTGCCCATTCATCCCCCCTACCTGCCAAGTGACAGCTACCAAAAGGTGGGCAGTGGTGGTCGCTTGGTTGCCATAGGCTTCTGCCAGTCCTGCTTGGGACTGGCTGCCCATGTCTTTAACTCCAAGACTTAGTAATGCTATTTGTAATTTTATTAAAGACACGGAGGCTCCTATTATGCTTCTCTTTCTTTTATTTTCCCTCAGCAGCGAAGAGAGAAATGAGTGAAAAGAGAAAAAATATATCATTAACATATATACATATTCAACATAATCCACAGTGCTACATAGGGAACCTCCCCCTTTCAGTATATAAGGTGTAGCACTCTCTTCCTCTTCCTCTTTCTTCGCTGCTCCCTCAGACCAGCTAAGTACATTTATTGACTATATCATTATACTGTCATCTATACCTACTCTGCCTGCAGTTTTATCTGCAAGGTTTGGTTTCTAGGTTTTATTCATTCCTTATACTGTTTCTTCTTTTCTGACCCGACCCGTTTTCACCCGGGTCCCTGGGCTCCTCTGGGCCCCTGACTATCCCCCCACCCCACCCTTGCCGTTTTCGGCAATCATTATATCCCGCCTACCTTACTCCACGGCGGTTTTTCACACCTTCTCGGTTCCGCCGCGGGCGCGTTCTGCGCATGCGCGGACACTCGCGGCGGCCATTTTCTTGGTTTCCCGTCGCCGATACTGCCGGCGGCCATTTTAAGCCTCATTACTCGGCGTGTTTTTGCTCCGAGGAGGCTGCTTGACCCCGCTCCTGCTCTTACCGGGTATTTTTTTCTCTCCTGCTCTGTCCTTTGTGCGTGGGTTAAGCAATCCAGCACCTCTGTCCTTTAGCCTACACTAACTGCTAGCCTGTTACCATGCAGTCTGCCTGTGGTGATTTGAATCCCCACCCTGTCCCACTTAAGGGTACCACAGCATCTGATTCCCAGGCCGACTCCAACCTTATAGGTTCAGAGGAATTCCAATCCCTCTTGGACACTACTATGTCCACCTCTATTAACAAGGCTATCTCCTCGGCCATGGGAGCTATGTCATCCAGTATCTCCCTATCTATTTCTCAGGCCCTTAGACAGGCCCTTCCCACCCAGTCGGACACAGGGCCCTCTCCCAACTCCCCTGATGAGATTAGCCCAGGGCGCAAGGCATCTGCCAAGCGCAAACATACCGCTGACCCTCCCCACACCCAGGTACAGCCTGGTTTGAATGACACGCCTCAGGCTGTCGATGATGGCGCGCAACAACCGCGCAGTAGAGCTACTGGCCGGGCTACGGCGGCCAGGGTATGGAAACGGGCACGTGCCCATGATTTATTGTCCGATTCGGACGAGGACGGGGACGAGGAGTCAGACGACCAATTCTCGGATCCCTACGGGGACGAGGTTTCAGGGGACGATGACCTGCCAGGGTCACAATTCCCTTCCAGACAAACCAAGGCCAAAACCCCTTCGGGGACCCATGATGCAGAGCTAACCTCTGACCAGAAAGATGCCCTGGTCTTTGACCCAGACGACCTCAGGCACCCTCGCTCCGCGGAATGGGAGCCCGCGACCCATATAGCCCGATACCTGGCCCTTAGGGTGCGGAAATCCCTCTCACAGGAGGGCCGGAACAAGCTGAGGGCAGAATGCCCACGCCCGATCATACCCGATGCGGTAGCCAAGACCCCTGAGGTAGACCCCCAGATTGTGCAGTTTCTGGGCAAGTCGGGTTGGAAACCCAAAAAAGGCCTGGACTACTCCATGCGGAACTGCCAGGATAAGTTCCTGGACACCCTGGGCCCGGTCACCAAATTGTACGAGCTGCTAGAGACGGCTCAGTCGACTGGGGCTCCAGTAGACTTTGAGGTGGCGTTCGGCTGGCTCCAGCGCCTGATCTGCATGATTGGCAACGCCAATACGGCCATGTCAACTGAGCGCAGGAAAGCCATCCTGCTTAAGATTGAGCCCAAGCTCGCAAGCATGGCCTCTAATGAGCCCGGTGCCTCCGCCAACGGCCTTCTATTTGGAGAATCCTTTGTAAAGGACCTAGGGTCTTACGTAAAGACATTCACGGCCTTGGACAAGGCCCAATCCTCCATTAAGAGGGTTTTTAGCCCAAAGGTTTTTGGCGGGGCCGGTAGAGGTAGGAGCCGTCTACCCGGCCGCAACCCCCGGGGTTTCTCTAGACCCGACAGAGGCTCCTTCAACCATCAGAGACCGACCCAGGAACGGTCCTTCACCCCATTTTTCCCCTCGCGAGGACGGGCTTGGCATACCCGAGGCAGTCGAGGAGTACCCACGGCAAAACGCCCTTATGGTGAGTACCATGTTTCCCCTTTCTTCCCGTATACCGGTAGGGGGCAGGCTGACCCGGTTCGCCCGGGCATGGTCACGTGTCACGTCAGACAGTTGGGTATTACAGGCAATAAGGGGCTACCAACTAGAACTAACCGCTCCCCCCATTCAGCCATCGCCCCCAAGGGCGATTCACATGCCATCTGCACACTTAGATCTCATCTCTACGGAGATCAGGGAATTACAGGCCAAGAAAGCCATAGAAGAGGTCCCTCTAGACACACCGGGTTTCGTAAGCAACCTTTTTCTAGTGCCCAAAAAGGGAGGCGGGGTGCGCCCGGTTATCAACCTGCGGCCCCTGAATGCCTTCATACAATACAGGCACTTCAAGATGGAGGGCATTCACTGCCTCAGAGACCTACTCCTACCCGGAGATTGGATGGTCAAACTAGATTTACAAGATGCTTACCTAACGATCCCAATAGCCTCGGTTCACAGGAACCTACTCCAGTTCTGCTGGGAAGGCAAGAAGTGGCGTTTCACATGCCTACCTTTCGGCCTGTCCTCCGCCCCGTGGTGTTTCACGAAGGTCCTAAAACCGGTGGTGGCCTTCCTCCGATTACACGGAGTCCGCCTTATCATTTACCTGGACGACATCTTAATACTCTCCGGGACTCGATCCCTCTTACTAGAACACTTAGGCTGGGCCCTACACCTCATACAGAACCTAGGCTTCCTTGTAAATTGGAAGAAGTCGGTTCTGATTCCCTCTCAACAAATGGAATTCCTCGGATTCCGTATCGACTCTGTACTACAGGTTCTCTGCCTCCCAACAGAGAAGATGTCCAACATCAAGAGGGAAATAAAGAAACTGATGCAAAGGCCGGACATATCCCTACGCCAATTGGCGCGGGTAATCGGCCTGTTAGCGGCCTCTATCCAGGCGATTTTCCCAGGCCCGCTACACTACAGAGCCTTACAACGGCTGAAAGCGGCCTGCCTGAGAAGTGGCCACTCGTACGAATCTCACATTTCCCTGGACACAGAGTCGAGGGAGGAACTGAACTGGTGGCTAACCCACATGGAAGCTTGGAACGGCCGAGCGATCTTCGGGTCCACCCCAGACCTGGTGATCGAATCGGACGCCAGCTTACATGGCTGGGGCGCGCGCTGCGGCAATATATCCACAGGAGGCAGGTGGTCCACGGAGGAGTCCTTCTTACACATAAACTCTCTGGAACTGCTGGCGGCCTCGTTCGCCATTCGCAGTCTGTCTCCCAGAGGCATCTCATGCTCGATCCTCCTCAAGCTGGACAATGTCTCAGCCGTAAGATACATAAATCATCTAGGGGGAACCAGGTCTCGCATCCTAGCGGTTTTGGCCAGAGACTTCTGGAACTACTGCTTACAAAACAGCGTGTCCGTTACCGCGGAACACATCCCGGGCCTAGACAACTACACCGCGGACTGGAACTCCCGCTACCTGAGGGACTCGGGAGATTGGAAACTGCTACCGAAATTATTCCGCAGAATCTCGTCCCTGTGGGGACCTTTGAGCATGGATCTGTTTGCATCCAGACTCAACACACAACTACCGAAGTTCTGCAGCTGGAGACCAGACCCGGAGGCAGTAGCGACAGACGCTTTCCTCCAAGATTGGTCCGAGGGCAGGGCCTACGCCTTCCCTCCGTTCAATCTGATAGCTCGTTGCCTGGCGCACCTCCGGCGCTTCAAGAGCTCATTGGTACTGATAACCCCGTGCTGGAGATCTCAACCTTGGTTCCCACATCTGCTGGAGATGGCAATAGACCACCCACGGCTACTGCCGGAACATCCATCACTACTGACCAACCCAGATGGGGAAAACCACCCCCTGGTGGAACAGGGCCTTCTCCGCCTCATGGCGTGGCTCCTTTCCGGGGACCCTGGGAGATCACGGAGGTTTCGAACACGACTGTGCGGCTCCTGGCAAACGCATGGGCACCTGGTACACGACAAGCCTATGCTGCAGCATGGAGACAGTGGGCCAATTGGTGCTTGGGACGATCATTGGATCCGGTATCAGCCCCTGTGAAATCGGTACTAGATTTCCTTACGCACCTGTTCGAATCAGGCAAAGCCTTCCGCACGGTCAACGTTTTCCGCTCGGCCATCTCGGCCGGACACGACCAGGTGGACGGCCTCCCACTGGGTCAGAACCCTCTGGTTTGTCGTTTGCTTAAGGGAGTTCGTTTCTCACGGCCCCCCACATCCAGATACGGGTCCTTCTGGGACGTCACCTGTGTGTTCAAGCTCTTAGATGGCTGGCCCACTAACGTAGATCTCTCTCTTAAGCAACTGTCAGCAAAACTACTGATGCTGTTTTGCCTTCTATCCTGCAAAAGGGTATCAGACGTGAGAGCCTTGGACTGGCGAGCACGTTCATTCACCCCGGAGGGGGTGTCATTCGATATTTCACGAAGAACGAAGTCGGCCACCAAACAGGTCTGCTATCCACGGATACCGGGTTTACCTAACTTATGCCCAATAGCGTGCCTAAAAGAATACGAATCTCGCACCTCTGCACTGCGCCCGTCCAATGACGGGCCCCTGTTCATCTCCCTGAAAAAACCCCACCTGCCGGTATCCACACCGACGCTGGCAAGATGGATTAAATGGATACTAGCTACGGCCGGAATAGACGTCTCTGTTTTCTCATCTCACTCGGTTAGAGGCGCCATGGCCTCTAAAGCTTCGGCGGCCGGTTGCCGCTTGGAAGACATTCTGAAGGCTGCAGATTGGTCTACGGAATCCACATTCAGGAATTTTTACTTTAGACCGATACAACATTTTTCAGATAAAGTCATTGCTCAGCTTTAAACAAGCATAATAGGAGCCTCCGTGTCTTTAATAAAATTCCTAGATTTTACTAGTAGCATGACGTAAAGTCATGATTTTATTAATGACACGGAGGCGAGTATTATTCCCTCCCTCCCTCCCTGGGTTGGAGTTGGTGATATGTTCTCCTGCTACACCCTGTCTTTAGTTTACATTAACTTTTAATCGATCATGATTATCACACACTTTATGTTATGTCTAGTTAATATGACATTTATTCCTTTTCAGTAGTCTAGATTACTATATATAATGGATATATTACACCCAGTTGCAAGTTGGGATTTTACCATATTTCTCCTCTCCTTTTTAGCATGATTCCAAATACTCATGGAACTTAAAGGAGCTTCACAGTTGACTCCGCATTCCCAGGAAGATATGTTCAGCTTCCCGAGTTTACAGTTCGAATGCAAGTTCTGGTTCGGTTTACGGGTCTTCGGATCACGACGAAAGAGGAAGAGGAAGAGAGTGCTACACCTTATATACTGAAAGGGGGAGGTTCCCTATGTAGCACTGTGGATTATGTTGAATATGTATATATGTTAATGATATATTTTTTTCTCTTTTCACTCATTTCTCTCTTCGCTGCTGAGGGAAAATAAAAGAAAGAGAAGCATAATACTCGCCTCCGTGTCATTAATAAAATCATGACTTTACGTCATGCTACTAGTAAAATCTAGGAATTTTTATTCAATACAATTTCTGAGTGTTTTATGCATATATACCGGTATATTAATGCATATGTATATTAATATTTCTGTATAAATTAGAAGCATAATGGTTACACAAATTATGTATATAATTATTAAGTAAAACTATTTGAATTTATTTAACCTTTTTTATTCACACTGATCTCTCCACATAGACACTGACCAATGGACGAGAACAACACAGACACACATAAAGTGACACATACACACATAGACACATATACAATGAGACACACACACACACACACACACACACACTACAGATGCTCTCTCTGCACAGTCTAATTACCTGCTGCTGCCCAGGGCTGTCATTAAGTCTGTAGCTTGGGTGAGGATTTTCACTGTCTTTCTCCTGCTGCATTCAATGATTGTCAGCTGCCTGGACAAGAGGCGTCATTTTAGTAGCGTTATGTGTCACGGTTGAAGCCGAATCACATGCAGCATCACTAAGGGAGCTGGAGTGACGGTGTACATCACTAACAGCTCAGCATCTAACTGCCAGACATCTGGATGACCTACGTACCATGGCAAACATTGACGCTGTTCAGAATGTTGAACACATTGGTGCGCTGTAACCATTTCTGTGCCCTTTCCTCTTATTCTACATCTTCAGATTACAGCCCCACGTCTTGGTGCAGACAACTACAATATACTATCTGTGAGTTTAGTGGTAACCTGTGCATTGCATTCATCAGGTGAGACAATTCTAGTTGAAATGCTTCATACCAAAGTTTACTTGTTCCACACCACCAAAATTTATATATTTATATACCTTTTTGTTTTTTATTTTACATTTAGGTCAATTTAAAGTGTCTGGGTGCTGTGTCCCTTTTGCACCTAGTGCTGCAATGTTAAAAATTGCAGTTCCAGAGAAACGGCAATGTTTACATTGCAGCTTTAAGTCTGCCCCCAGTAGCCACTAGAGGGCCCTACTGAATTGAATCGGACATTTTTTGTCCGGTACCTGACGCTGGACCTCCTCACGCTCTGCATGAGGACTTCCAGCGTCAGATTTTTTTCCCCTTAGGAAAGCATTGATTCAATGCTTTACTGTGGAGGAGGCCAAGTGCGTGTGTGGCACTAGCTGCACATGGGCATTACGTTTTCCTATTGCCAGAGCAGAGGAAATAAAGTAAGTGAAAAAATATTCTTTTAACCCTGTAATCACTGGGTTGGGGGGGGGGGGGGGGGGAGGGGGCTGACAATAGCTTTAGGGCAGAGGGACACTATACCGTTTTGTATTCCTAACGCAACAGTGTTCCTTTTTAAGTTGCGCAAGTAATCCATATATCTGTACACTAATATACTGCACATTGTAATGAAACATGTATATAAGTAAATATTAGCATGAATATAGATAGGGGAGAGTACAAAACTATCAATGAAAATAAAATAAACATCTAAGGTGACGGAGGGGAAGCTCTGTTCTAATCAGCACTCTCTAAAAACTAAAATTATTAGACAGCTGAGCTGTGTAACCATTCACCAACAATGTTCCATGTATATAGATAACTGACTGGGCTGCCCCGTGTTTTAGTTATAAAGAAAAATTTGTAATTTTTTTTTTTTTTTGGCCACTCAGTTTATTTTGTACACTTTTCATGATAGTGTGTTATGATTGAGAGGTACTTACACTTGTGTGGGAGCAGCTTCTGTATTTGCATTTTGCACATAAAAAATAAAATAAAATAAAATGTGTTTTATTTGTTTTATAAGTAAAGAAAAAAAAAAGCAGGGGTACATAAAGCAAAATGGAGGGTGGGATACAGGTAAAAATCCAGCAGAAGATTACATATCCGCAAAATAATACCATCCATGTCATTAAAATGACCCCATAGTATGGGCCGACTGAACACTTGAACCCTTTATAGTGACAGGAGCATGCAATTTCAATTGGTAGGGTCAGGTATAGTGCTAGAGCGAGGGGGATGAGCCTCATCGCATGTATGTATCTGGGCCTCAATAGTCATACCCTGAGGTGCCCATTTTCAGTGTTGCTTGTACATTAAATAATTTCTGTAATTAATATGACATTATTTGGTGGTGGTGGTGGGGCATCACCCAGATATTCTGGCGTCTTCAAGGAACGAATGTGATATATATGGGGTGGTGGGAGGGTCAGGGTAAAGTCAACTTGGATAGGAGGGTGTGTTACATTAGATAGATACAAGTATGCACATCTGTGTTCATCTGGTATCCATAGTGTAGAAATAAGATAGGTGTGAGTCACCTGTTCAGTACAATCCCAACATTGTTTTGTTTTCCCTCATATAGCAGAAATTTCCCCAGTCAACATTAGGGTGCTTCATATGAAGTAAGCTTACAGTACCTATAACACTTGTATTACAGCCAAGGTCATCAGCCCGTGGCGATATAGTTTGTGTTGTAGCTAGGTGGAGCTGGGTTGTTGGACAGGGTTGTGGTTGCCCATTGGTACTAGCCATGGGCTCCATATCATGTGCAGCAGTTTTGCCTTATTGTGTGAATCAGTAGACAGTTTTTCATACATATAATGTTGGCATATTTTAGCATCAAGTTCTGCTTTGGAGGGGCAATGTGTTTGTTTCCACCTTATCGCTATTACATTTCTGGCAGCTAGAATAATAATTGCTGATACCTTTTTTTTTTTTTTTGCTGCTAGGGACACATGGTCCCTGTGGTGGGTGGTATAGGGCAGTCAGTAAGAGTTTTGGAAATGATGTGTGTACATTCTCCCATAGGGGCTGTATATCTGGGCAATCCATCATATATGCATCATGTTGCTGTCATCTAACATTGGGGTAGATGTTGTTTATTCGGTAAGGTGTAAGATACCAGAGAAACGCCGATTTTTTTTTTTTTTTTTTTTTTTTTATTGGTTTCTATATGTGAGTAGCATGTTGTCAACCCCTTAAGTGTGTTTAAGGACTGCAGTCATTGTTCAGTGATGATGTTTGTCATTCCATCTTATCTTTTTCCCATTGACTAATGTTAGAGAATGTTTCTGAGAGTCTAATAACATAGTAATGTAGCACAAAGACAGAGCTTTAGGTTTTTTTTGGGTTATGGCAGCATCTATTGTGCAAGAGTGAATGATGGATGCTGACTGTGTTTGTTGCCTCACGGTCTGGGAGAACCCAGGCGTTGATGATGCTTTTAAGTTGTAGGTATGATAATATAAACGAGTTAGGCAGCTGAAGGTCTTTGACATGAAGAATGCCCAGGGCCTTAGGGACAACCATGGGGAAATCGATTTTAGCATTATGAGAGGATCAAGGGGTTCAAATTTGGATGTTGAGTTTTTAGATTTGTGGGCTTCATCCCAGGTCCTCAATGTAAGTAAGGTGGTGGGAAAGATTTCCGTCCATTTCAGTCTTATCTATCTCTGGGTCCATAGGGCATCTCAGGGAATCTCTTTGGGTCATGGCATTCTCCATGCCTACCCATTGGATGACACCTTTTGGGTTATGGAGTTTTATTTCTGACTCTAATGGGGACACTTTGCAGTAGGTTAACAATTTTGGGAACCCCAGACCTTCCTCTTGTGGTGGTTGTCACGAACGCACCCTACTTCAAAAGTGTGCGTGATGTACTTGTGATGGTGAAAGGGTTAAAGTACGCTATTTGTCTGCACTAGACTGGAAATAATGACAAAATTCCTCTTAACACCACCCACACTTAGGCATAAATATATAACTATTACTATTTTAACGCTACCACCACCAAGACAATTTATAAATGGGGTACCTTGGCCCTCCGGGTAAATCAATAATAAAAACCCACCAAATATTATTTAGCACAATATCTATGTAATTGCACAATACTAATTAGTCTCTTCAGGTAATGTGATTCTTAACCAGACAAAGGCAGAACTTAATAAATGAATGTTTATTATGAGCAAAAAATAGTCACAGTGCATACAAAAAAATAGACGATAAACAAATTATTTACACCAACAATAGATAAAAACAAAACAGAAGTCCTAATTACTCACTTTTTCAAAGTAAAACTTCTGCCCAGGGGGTCTCTGGCAAGGAAGGATGATGGTGACTCACTCAAAATTAGATCTTGGCCCCAAGCAAGTACACCCACTCCCCTTCAAATCATTGGATATATGCCCTGTGGATCATCAAGTGTTGCCCAGGGGTGGAGTTAAGGTGTACCTATAGAAATAATACGTGACCACCTCCTTTGTTCCAGACCAACGTGAATCCAGATGGAAACATTTGGCTGCTGATATGCGGTCCACCATTTGTGTTAAATGGAGCAGGTGTTCCTCCCAAGTATCACTGAATACCGCAATATCATCCAGATATGCTACCGCATGCCCCTCCTGTCCCTCTAGCAGTAGTTTTTTGTGTTTTCCCTCATAGGAGAGTCGAGTGACACATATTGATAGCTACTAACGGAGTGTATAACTCCCCCTGGAGGAGTACGCCTCTCTCTTAGTGTTGCATGTGTGAGCAGAGGGTATGCTAGTAAGTACCAGGTGAGAGGGGAGATCTGTGTTAGCTAGACATTAACATTGTAAGCAACAGCTAGTTGTGCAGATCTATGTTTAGAGGGATGTAGAGAGATCTTTGATTGGCGTGTTGAAGGCAGGTAGCTCATAACAGTTAAACCAATATTACGATAAAAATGAAAAAAACGTAAAAATTATTAAAATATGCATCTATGAATAGCCTCTAGTGAGAAAACTGTGGTCTGCGGTCATGTCCCTTGTAGGACAGGTAAGTCCAGGGATTATCTCTGCATTTCAGGTCTTCTCCCCTGGAGGTGTTGGACGCCGGGATTGTTGGGGAACGATTTCTGCCACTGTTGAGAGGTCCAGTCGAGACAGACCTGATGCTTCCATCTGGGGGGCTTCAGCAATTCCCATTTTACGTAGGTGGGTCTCCAGCTCTGAAAAGTTGCGTGCTCAGTTTATTTATTATTATTACTGCTATTTATAAAGCGTCAACAGATTCCGCAGCGCTGTATAATTAGTGGAAAACGTACAATATACACAGACAAATACAAGAGGTAAGAGAGCCCTGCCCGTAAGCTGATATCTAGCCATTGGAGCTCTTTTATACAAAGTGCTTGGCTAGGTGGCCCGTGAGCTTACAATCTAAAGGATACCAAGGGGATTTGAGACAGGAGGTAGCAGGGGAAGTTGTGAGGTGATGGCTGAACGAGTAAACAGAGAAGCAGCTATTGGTAAGATGTTAGGGGAATGAAGAGGTAATTGGGTGAGAATCTCAAACAGCTGGAGGAGCATGCTATATATTTAGGGGGAGTCTGGGTGGGCGGGAAGAGGGGTGGGAAGTGGGGGGAAAAATGCAGTCTTTCACTGAGTTGAGTGAGGCCTGAAGAACAGAGAATGGGAATGAACAGTTTTATATGGAGGTATTTACAACTGGAGAGGGGTAGAGTATCCATGTGTTCTATACTATTGAAAAGTTTAGCAACCAAATTCTATCACCCATGACTGGTGTATAGTCGCCATATGGGCAGTCAGAATCTAGGACAAACCCCCCACATACCTACTCCCAATAACACGCTGACACTAAGGTATATGGGTCAAATTGTCCACAGCTTTATTAAAACAATCTCACTTTAATAACGATAACAATAATAACGATCATAATAATGATAATAATAAATTAACATATCAACATGGGTTCCTTCTTTTAATATAAAAGGCAATGACCCCACATAAATAACACACATATATATATATTTTCAACATTACTCCAACATAAATAAACTCAAAGTGCCAAACATAAATTAACCATGGCAGGGGTATACCCGGATACCCCTACGCCACCAGATTCTGAGCCACCTCCAGGACTCGAAACCTACCAACCACCAATGACCACAATGTTCCCTGTCTATCACGTTCTTCCTGGGGAGCCTCTTTCCTCTTCTTCGGCTCCCTATCCCGCCACAAGCTCAGACCTTGACCCCTTAAGCTGTCTGAGCTCCGCCACCCAAAAGAAACAGCGCCTTCTGCATCCCCTCCTGCCAACCTTCAGTAGGTCCCAACCCACAGCAGAAAGATGCACGCCATCCGCATGGTAGTATCCCGGCAACCTGCCTTCTAGTTCCCCGTGCCATACCACAACGCCCCCCAATTTTCTCACGAAGCTTGCCATCAAGCTGTTAACCTTATCCCTGCACCTGTCAATGGCCCCCGGGTCCCTTGCATGTCGCCAACGCCGTCTCTGCACCATCTCCGACCATACCAGCATAACCCTGGGAAACAGATCCATCAGCTTATTGAGGTCCTGCTTCATCCATTTTACCAATCTCCGCTGTGGTATAAGGCCCAGATCGTTGCCGCCCGCATGAAGGACCAGTAGGTCAGGCCCCTTCCCGCCCGCTATCATTCCGAACATTGCCCTGCATACTTCCCCCCCCCCCCCCAACAAAATCCCCTATACCTGAACCATCTCACAGCCAACTGGTCCTTCGGAAAGCCCAGCTGCTGGCCCAGAGCTCGAGCTGCAGCCCTCCTTGCGGCCCAGAAGACAAAGGAATGGCCCACGATCCATGTGACAAAATTGTCAGTACCCGGTCCCCCCACCATAGTCCCCCCCGGCTCGCCTTATAAATCCAACAAACCCAAACGTACATAAGATCGGAACCGATTTGATTCCCACCTATCGGTCTGTTTCACCAGGTCGACCCCCCAGCCCCAGGCGCGTTGCCTCCGTGGCCGCCCCGATGCGGAAGGAGTGTGTCTCGCAGCTACTAGCCCGCAGCCCCGACTTGTCCAGGCCCAAGCGGAAGACCTTAGTGAACTAAAAACGAGAAAGTGAGGAGCCGTCTGCGTGCACCAATAAAGGCCCCCCAATTGTCTGTCTCAGAGCCAAAAACTGCGTCACCGCATCCACCGGGCACAATGCCAAACCTGGCAGGGCGCCCAAAGTTACGTCGCGGCCCACACCCTTAATGTCCGTCTTCGACCTAGCCAGCTGTACCATCAGCCTCCCCTCCAGCACGCAAACTCCCGACACCTGTAGGCCACCCGATGCCGCCCGCGTGGCACTCACCAGTTCTCGTATGCGGAAAGCCCCAAAGAAAGCCAACAGAAACGCTGCTTGAAACAAAGCCACCTCGAAACCGTCAAAACAGATGTTGGGCAGCACCCATATTAGGTCGCCCGACACCCGTACCGACACGGGGCTCCTACTATCCTGTGTCCTACGACCCTTCCTGTACCCCTTAAGCGCTTGCCTAATGACAAAAGCCTTGGTAAGATCCTCTTTCCCATGCAGCTTGAACCAAAAGGCCATCGCCGCCATGGTCCTGTCAACCACCGCCGGGGACTCGCCCGACGACCCTAGGTCCATCCCTTCCCAGGAACGTTCCCATGTACTCCAGACCTTACTGTAGGCGGCCCAAGTGGCCGGTGCCAGCGAAGCCTTCGCAAGTCCGCCAAGCAGGACGCTCCCAGTTGCCACATCTCGTCTGGGCACTCCTGGCCCACATCATGCGCCTCCGGAGCCACCGTCCGAAATCGGGACCACTGAAAACGAGAGAGAGCGTCAGCCACTTCGTTCAAATACCCTGGCACATGGCGCGCATGAAAGACTATATTACGAGACATGCACAGCAAGATGAAGCGCCGCAGGAGCCTCACCACTGGTTTAGATGCTGCCGGCTGATTGTTGACGGCGTGCACCAGTGCCATATTGTCAGAGAAAAAGACCACCTTGCGGTCCAGAAGCCCCTCACCCCACAGGGCTAACGCGACCACCAACGGGAACAATTCCAGGAAGCCAAGGTTACGCATGAGGGGGCTCTGCCCCCACACCTCCGGCCACCTTTCTGCGCACCACCTCCCTCCGAAGTACGCCCCAAAACCCACGCTACCTGACGCATCGGTGCTCAGCTCCAGTTCGGCTGCCGACACGCCCCCCTGCCGGAAGAACACCGTCCCGTTAAAATCCCGTAAAAAGGCGTCCCATATCTCCAAATCAGCGCGCATGTGCGACGACACCCGGATGAAGTGTTGCGGGGAACGCACCCCCGCTGTAGCCGCTGCCAGGCTGCGGCTAAACACCTTGACCATTTGTATGACCCTGCAGGCAAAATTGAGCATCCCAATTAGTGACTGCAACTGCCGTAACGTCACCTTGCGCGCCCGTGCCACCGTGGCCACTACGCCCCTCAGCCCCTCCAACTTAGCCAGCGGAAGCCGACACTCCCCATGCACCGAATCGATTTCCAAACCCAGGAAGCTAAGACATTCGGTCGGGTCCTCAGTCTTGTCCGCTGCCAGCGGCACCCCAAAGTGGCCTGCCACCCATTCCATGGTCCGCAACAAGTGCGAGCATTCGGGGGAGTCTGCCGGTCCCACGCAGAGGAAGTCGTCCAGGTAGTGTACGACCGCTTTGCACCCTGCCTCAACCCGGACTACCCATTCGAGAAATGAACTGAAGTAGGAGCACGAAATGGAACAACCTGTTGGGAGACATAGGTCCACAAAGTATCGTCCCTCAAAGTGCACTTGCCTGGTGTCCCTGGGGTCTGCTCCGTGCAGACCTGGCGACATCCCCACTGGGCACGGCCTCCGATGTAGGGGGCACCCTCCTGGGCCGCAGCACCTTCCCGCCCGGCACTCCAGTGGGCCGTCCTGCCGCCTCTGCAACCTCCGAACCCGGCCGCACACGGGGAGGCGAGGCCTCGACCACGCTGTCACCGGGCCTGCCGCGGCTACCACCAGCCGCCTCGCATCCGCCGGTCGGGCCGTCTCCAGGCCCTGCGTCTGGACTCAGACACCTCGGCGGCCTCCTGGCTCGCGCCGGGCGGCCTCTGCCGCCGTCCCGCTCCGCTGCTGCTGCCAGGACCGGCCCCAGCTGAGCCCTCACCCAATCCGCACCCTGTTGCCGCGCTGCCGTTCGTATCCCCCAGGAGTCTTTCCACATCCTCCATGGCCCTGCAGAAACAGAAAAAGGGAAAGCCATACCCAGCTAAATATGCAAGCACAGGAGTGCACACAAACTTAACCAGGTAGGAGATTAAAAGTGATACTTACAAAATGGCTACCTATTTAAATAGCCAATCCCCTTACCCACAACCCACCAGTCCTTGCTGCTTCCTCCTAAGCCCACCTCCTAACCCCTGTCAAGGCCCTTTTCCACTAAGCTGTGCTTTGGCTACATGGGGCTACAAAATATTAATAAATGTCTACATGAAAGATTGGTCAGAAACATTACATTACTATAGTACATACTGCATGCACAGAATATTACAAACTACAGGCAAACTACAGGTAAAATGGTTACAAATCTTTAGTAATACATGAGAATGTTAGCAATCCAGGAATACAGGAGGTGGAGTATCTTCCAGCTTCAGTCAGTACCTGAGAGTGGTAGGTGTTTCACTGCAGGATGGAAAATGCAGTCTTTCACTGAGTTGAGTGAGGCCTGAGAGTGGTAGGTGTTTCACTGCAGGATGGAAAATGCAGTCTTTCACTGAGTTGAGTGAGGCCAGTGTGTTGTGCTCTGGTGTTGGAAGGGTAGCTTTCTCAGTGTCCCCCACTGGTATTGGATTCCCTTGTCACGGGGCAGAGGCAGTAGTGCTCGTAGGGCCCTGAGCCACTCGATGGTGCCTCTGGTTAGGTCTGGGAACTGTAAGAGAGTTTTCCCTCGGGCAGCTGTCAATAGGAGGGTCTTATCTTGTATAGACTGGAATCAGACTATCATGTCCGTGTGAGCGGACGATAGCGCCATTGACTGTTTCGGCAGCCTGAGCCTGAACATGCCGTCAAGCCGTACAGCCTTGGCCTGTTTGGGTGGAAACAATGTGCCGATCATGCATCTTACAAAATGAGGTAAGTCTGTCGCACCTACTGTGTCCGGTATGCCGTGGACCTGTTGTTGGAGCTCCGCTATCTCCATGGATAGAAGTCTGTGGTCCATGGAACTCGATGAGGCCTCCAGCAGTGTGATCCTTCAGGTGACCACTTTAATTGCTTCTTTTAATGCCGGCTATGTCAGCGGTGATGTTCGTATGCAGTTCTGCTAGCATGCTCTTTAATTGAGGAGCGGTGACCGGCTCTCCAGTGGTGGCATGCTGGGGTTGGGTCTAGTTAGTGGAGCACACGTCCCCTGCCCCCGTGTCAAAAGCTGTGTCTTCTGAAGAATAGGAAGATCCTTCATTCTCCAATGCCATTTTGTCCCACAGAGGTGTTTGCAAGCGTCGCAACAGCTCCCCTTTATCTCTGCTTGTAGGACCCTTGTCTGCTTTTGTTTTTTGTTTTTGTGGGACCATAGCTGTCTCCTGTGCAGGATGAGGGGTGATTTAGCTGGGTTGAAGCCAGATTTCAACTCCAAAACTGCATTTTTACTCTCATTAGGCACAGAGCTCGAGGTAACACGTCTGCTCAGCCGATTTCCCCAAATTTATGTGCATTTGCTAGACATGTGTACAAGTGAAATTTTTGTTTCATACGAATGAATTCGTACTAAATAAAAAATGTATTCGTCCATTCCACTGTTTATATGAGACCCTAATGGAGAGCCCGAGAGCTCACACGTCCATCTCTGTGAGCGGTCCAGCCACTCCTTGGGGGAGACAAGGATTTGTTGTTGTCTGTCACTTCTTGGTCAAGATGGCAAACACTGAAAAATAGTGATGTCGCGAACATAAAATTTTCCGTTCGCGAATGGCGAACGCGAACTTCCGCAAATGTTCACGAACGGGCGAACCCGGCGAACCGCCATAGACTTCAATAGGCAGGCGAATTTTAAAACCCACAGGGACTCTTTCTGGCCACAATAGTGATGGAAAAGTTGTTTCAAGGGGACTAACACCTGGACTGTGGCATGCCGGAGGGGGGTCCATGGCAAAACTCCCATGGAAAATTACATAGTTGATGCAGAGTCTGGTTTTAATCCATAAAGGGCATAAATCACCTAACATTCCTAAATTGTTTGGAATAACGTGCTTTAAAACATCAGGTATGATGTTGTATCGATCAGGTAGTGTAAGGGTTACGCCCGCTTTACAGTGACAGACCAAACTCCCCGTTTAACGCACCGCAAACAACCGCAAACAGTCCATTTGCACAACCGCAAACTCCCCATTTGCACAAGTTTGGATACCAAGCTAGCCATGTCCTGTTCCTTGTCCTCACTGATGTCATTGAAGGTCTCTTCCTCCACCCAGCCACGTACAACACCAAGGGTCCCCAAAAGGTGACAACAAGCCCCCTGTATTTTTTTTTAAAATGTACACTACTGTTACACCAGATATGAGTTGCACTGGTGTTACACTGTGCCCTGGCAGGCCCTAAAACGTACACGTGTGAAAGAAACTGACTGCTATTATTTCACAGTCAAAAAAGTTTTTTTTTTTTTTAAATGCAAGATATTGTGCCCCCAAAACGTTCGTGTGTGGGGGTGCTGGAATGACATGGGCCAATGGGAGCCTGAATCAACTTTTGGCTCCCACTGCCCCTTTAAGAGCGAGCTCGTGACTCGAGCCATGCTCCTAGTGCCAGGTGGGCCACGTGACCGATCACTGCGGTCCGTGCACGCGGCTAAGTCAGAAGAGGAGATCAAGCCGCATACGGCTCGTGTGGAAGCAGGAGTGATCCAGCCACGCGCGGCTCAAGCTTAGGAGCCAGGTCGGTCCCAGGATAAGGTAAATACAGCCACAACCACTTATCCCAATCACACACCTTTCCTAACGTCCTATCCCATTAAAAGCATATTACCGCGTATTTAATAAAACAGACCCCCTACTTCATCCAGGTTACCAATCGTTGGTTCAATCGTTGGTTCTGAGCCCTCTCTGATTTACTGTACACGACTATTCGATATTCCCACAAATTTTATATAGCATTTTATGTTTGTTTGAGACCACCTTAAAAATAATGGATATCGCTAAAAATCATGATCACTATATACTTTCTCTACAAACCTCTAAAACGAACCAAACTACTCATCCATCCGCTATACCACTTTATCCCACCTAGAACTAGTGCCCAGTTAAAATACTTGACTCTTACTTACCCACACTCAGTCATGCCACACACATTTCACCACTACTCTCACTGAATCCCTCTGACTACGGCTAAATTAATCTTCTACATCAGAACACTACTCCTGAGATTGGGTTGTATCCATGTCTCGGGTCTTTCATTTAGAATAGGGGCAGCTTCGGTCTCCTTCAACACTGACACTCCAGTGCATATTATTAAAAGATTGGGCAGATGGAAATCCTCAGTCTACAACCAATATATTCCTCATCCCGAGAAAGAAATGAGGAAAGCTTTTAAAAGTTTAGCTTTGTAAATTTGATGCAATAAGTGTGTTTTTCTTTAATACCTTTTCACCCTCTTTGCATGAACCCGATTTACATATATTACTAATATGTTTCTGAACATATATATTCTATTATTCACTCACTCACTCACTCTCTGGGCCGGCCTAAGACATCATGCTGCCTAGGTTCAACGATCAATGACTATGGGGGATAATGTATAATAAACACAGGCTACTGGCTATGGGGGGGGGGGGATAATGTATAATAAACACAGGTTACTGGCTATGGGAGGATAATGTATAATAAACACAGGTTACTGGCTATGGGAGGATAATGTATAATAAACACAGGTTACTGGCTATGGGAGGATAATGTATAATAAACACAGGTTACTGGCTATGGGGGATAATGTATAATAAACACAGGTTACTGGCTATGGGGGATAATGTATAATACACACAGGTTACTGGCTATGGGAGGATAATGTATAATAAACACAGGTTACTGGCTATGGGAGGATAATGTATAATAAACACAGGTTACTGGCTATGGGGGAGATAATGTATAATAAGCACAGGTTACTGGCTATGGGAGGATAATGTATAATGAACACAGGTTACTGGCTATGGGAAGGATAATGTATAATAAACACAGGTTACTGGCTATGGGGGATAATGTATAATACACACAGGTTACTGGATATGGGGGATAATGTATAATAAACACAGGTTACTGGCTATGGGGGGATAATGTATAATAAACACAGGTTACTGGCTATGGAGGATAATGTATAATAAACACAGGTTACTGGTTATGGAGGATAATGTATAATAAACACAGGTTACTGGCTATGGGGGATCATGTATAATAAACACAGGTTACTGGTTGTGGGAGGATAATGTATAATAAACACAGGTTACTGGTTGTGGGGGGATAATGTATAATAAACACAGGTTACTGGCTATGGGGGGATAATGTATAATAAACACAGGTTACTGGCTATGGAGGATAATGTATAACAAACACAAACACACACAAAAAAAAATTAATACAAAAAAAAAAGAGTGCATCGAAATTGTATGCTGTCTAGGAGGTGGGAGGGTCTGGGAGGGAGGGTCTGCTGTTGATTGGCTGGAATGTGTCTGCTGACTGAGGTACAGGGTCAAAGTTTACTCAATGATGACGAATAGGGGGCGGACCAAACATCGCATATGTTCGCCGTCCGTCGCGAACGCGAACACGCTATGTTCGTCAGGAACTATTCGCCAGCGAACCGTTAGGGACATCACTACTGAAAAATACTCCTAACCTGGAATTTTAAGCAGTAGAGAAGACTGTGTAGATAAGCATCCTTTTTACAGGACCACAAAAGTCACCCAAACCACTTCATCTCAATGACGTGGCCTGGGTGTAGTGGTCCTTTATGTTTAACCCTTCAATTGGATTAATTACTTTCCTACGAGAAGCATTGGAAGTGCACACCGCACTTCCTGTGCATGCGCATTAGGCCCCCAGTGCTCCTCTGTTTATCGAATTGGGCTAGCAACATCAACCAAGTCTCCGTACTGGAAAATAAGTAAAACTTTTATTTAAAAAAAAAAAATAATAATAATAATTTTATGGCAGGGGTGGGGGGCTGACTGTAACTAGAAACAGGGTCACTATAACATTAGGAATACACTTTTGTATTCTTAATGCCATGGTGTTCCTTTTAATAAACCTCTGTGTGTGTGTGTCTTATCTTACTCTTATCTTGTCATATTGTGAGCTACAAGACAGCAGCCATTTACTTCCCGCTATTAATTTGGCTCAGGAAGGGGCTGAATTAAAATGGCGGCAGCTGCCTCTGGAAAGGCTAGCTCCCACTAATAACCATTTTAAACATATTTCCATTCATATATGAACTCTAACCTGGAGTGTCTTTTGAATATTAAAGTTATCCCCTTATGCCCACAGTAGTTAAACTTCGCAGTAACTGGATAACCTTACTACAGTGGTTTCCATCCCATCCTCAAGGCACAACAAACCTCTAGGGTTTTAGACGTTTCCTAATTCTGTTTCTGTGAGGATACTGAAAAAGCACATGGAATAGCCTTCCAGCTGAAGTGGTAGAGGTTAACACAGTGAGGGTGTTTAACCCCTTAAGGACACATGACATGTGTGACATGTCATGATTCCCTTTTATTCCAGAAGTTTGGTCCTTAAGGGGTTAAGCATGCGTGGGATAGACATAAGGCTATCCTAACTATAAGATAAGGCCAGGGACTAATGAAAGTATTTAGAAAATTGGGCAGACTAGATGGGCCGAATGGTTCTCATCTGCCGTCACATTCTATGTTTCTGCTAAATGCTGGCCATTTTAATAGGATGTCTTATTCATTTCTCACATGTCTGTACCAGAATGATCTTCTGAAATATTTCTTTCATTTGTGCAACCGATGTCAGGTTCGACACGGACATTCTGTTTTGTGCGGATTTGTATTCATAGTCTGTTTGTACAGTTTTGTCGTTTTAAATCTTACACAAGGTGTAAAATGTGACTTTCCAACGAGCAGTATACGAGCAGAGCTTTTATGCTTCAGTGAGACTAATTGAGTTGAGCAGAACTGGCATCATTCGACCTTGAAATATTCTTGCAAGGAAAAGCAAAGCTAACTGTCTTAAAGCATGGCATGAATCTAATTAGTTTTTTTGATTGATTTACCAGCAGTAGTGTGAAACCGTATGAAAGGGAACTCTTTGATATCGACAATATGCCAATGGGTATAGTATAAGGAGAGGAACATACTGCATTAAAATGTAATTTCTTTGCACTTCAATGACTTGGACTGAATGATAAAGCGGGAGGTACTTTGATTTTTGTTTCATAGAGAGCCGGAGCGAAGGTGGCGTGTAGCTAAACCAATGCATGACAAACATAAAATGCAAAAAGGACCTGTGTGTATGATTGACATAAAGGGTTTTGTGGTATGTTTGTGCATTCTGCATTGTTGGGCGGTGTATAATCAATTAAAGGAACACTCTTAGCACTGGTGTAGGGAGGCTGCACCCACGGCAGACCCCCTGGTAAGAAAACTAGCGGTTCTAAAATGGTTTGAGTACTTACAATAGGGGATCATAATTATTACAGTGCATTGTAGTGGTTATGGTGCTTAAAGTGTTATTTTTATTCATGGCGGTTCCTTTGGTAACTCGGCTGTGATATAATTGATAAAAGTGGGTAGGTGAATTCCACGGACCAGGCATGCTACACAAACCTGTTTTTTTTTTAGTTCCACCTAAGAGGTTTGCCTTGACGTGGCAGGTAGGCTTGCATCTAATGGCCATTGGAGTTACTAAATAACCTCCATTTATATAAATACGCACAGGGATTTGTGCTAGTGGACAGGTAACTTTTTGTCTTTGCTTGTTTTGTATGTATTGGGGCTGATGTGTGCTATGGTAATTGCTGACGCCCAGGAGTAGAAGCAATGTGGAGCAATGTGCCACACTCGCAGGGTGGCCTTCATGAACATGGAGTATGTCTCCTCCACCACCCCTGGCATGTTGGGCAGCCACAGCAGGTGGGAAATTGATATTATTAAGGGGAACTAACGCATGAAAACAGGTGGGCGGGGGGGGGGGGGGGGGGTGGGAGGGATGGGCTGTGGGTGGCGCATGCTGAGGATTTAGTCAAACCACTGAAAGTGTTGATCCAGAACCAGTAGTAGTAGCATAAATATTACAACGGGATATAGTGTTTATGGCGCTTAGAGTGCCCGTTTGATATACAAACTCCAAGCATATTCCAAAGTCCTCCATGATTTGGTTGCGTACACACTAAACTGCTAAAAGTAAACATGAGCTAAAGGCTTTAAGGGACAAAAATGTCAAATATACATGCACAAAGAAATTGTATTTAGAATTAAACAATCCACCTGTGACTACATAAAAAAAAAAAATTAAGAATGTAAAGTGTGATAAATGCATTTAATGTTTTGCAGTATAATAAAAACATATACCATTCTAATAACATTCTAGAGCAGGCACAGGCAACCTTTGGCCCTCCAGATGTTTTTTTTTTTTTTTTTATAAATTCTTTATTTTGAAAGATTTTTGTTTTATGGGGTGGGGGTACAGAAAAGAAAATTGGGAATTGGTTTGTGGTACAGTGTTTACATATCAATTAAAGCCGGTTTCCTAACACTGTCTCGTTGTTCATGGTAGTGTTGCTGTTGCTAGCTGCTGAGCCTAAACAGTTCACAAATTTATCCCATGTCCACTCTGATTGATTTGTGTACATTATCCTTTTAACCGGGTAGGGGTGAACTGGGGTACTTGGTCCCGGGGTCTATGAGCTTCTCTTGTTGGCAGTATCTCTTCCTGTTTCTGTTGGGGTTGTGGGGGAAGGGGGTACCGTAGAGGAGGAGGGAGAGAAAGGAGGGGGAGAGGAGAAAAGAAGAAAAAAAAAAAAAAAAAAAAAAAAAAAAAAAAGAGGGGGGGGGGGGGAGAGAGAAGCCAGGGTCAGTGATTTGTTGTGGTGCGCTTGGCTGTCCGCCTAAGCGTGTCGGTGGTGGTGGGGGGGGGTATTCTCACTGTTTGCTTCTTCCTTGGTTGTGTGTGGGGGTGTTTGAATGTGTAGTCAGGGGGGGCCTAGGGTGGAGGCCTAGTGTCTTCGGGGTTCTTCCCGTCGTTGTGCGGTGCGGGATCCCGCCTCTGGCCTCGGTATCTGGTCTTTGTGGACCATTGCCATGCCTGTTGTAATGGTTGGGGCCGTGGAGCTGTGCCGTGTTGGGTCCGGCCCTCCAGATGTTTTGAACTACACCTCCCACGATGCTTTGCGAGCATTAGGGTTGTAGTCCACAACATCTGGAATGCCAAATGTTGCCTATCCCTGTTCTAGAGCATGTAAATAGGTGGCTGGTTAAATAGAATGACTCGTATAATAATATTATACAAACCGTAAATGATATATTATGGGAAAATAACAACATTGAGAACTTCTAGGTTACATCGTAATTAATTAAACACAGCATTATTTTGCCCTATGTATCTTTTTATTACATGATTATTTTAGGATAGGGTTAGTTTAAGGTAGTGTAGGGGTTAATGGTTGGTGTAGTGTACTAAAGTGATTATTGTATAGCATAGAGGTTAAAAGATAGTGATTTTTATATACAATATTTTTTCCAATTCTATTTTTAATGAAAGCGTTAGAGAAGCATAAAATGGATAAAAACATGGTGGAAAAAACACACATTTTAAGGTCAAATTAGCGGAACTGGAAACATTTTCAACTATGCTTCTATTTCAACTACTCTGGGGTTAAATTTGAAATTCACATTAAATTCACTTTGAATTCTCACTATTATTAGTATTATTTTATCATTTATAAAGTGCCAGCAAATTCCGTAGGGCTGTACAATAGTGAACGATCCTGTAAATGTTCCAAGTGTAGCAGAAAGGAAAGCCGATTCATGTCCCTCCCACCCAGTGGACCTATAGAAGAAAACGGTATCTTCGAAAAAAAATGGAAACCAAAGCCCTTAAAGGGAGAGATATCATCTTAAAGAGATAACAACATGGCACTATTTGGGGGGTGCAAACAGGTACTCAAACAATCATCAGCATATAGTGCCAAGAGTAAAATAAATGTTATAAATAAAAAAAAATATAAAATGGAGAAGCTCTCCAGCAAAAAGAAAAATGTTTAAAGGACCACTATTGTGCCAGGAAAACAAACTTGTTTTCCTGGTACTATAGTGCCCTGAGGGGCTGGATGGAGAGGAATGGGTTAAACACTTGCCTTTCTCCAGCGTCGTGCTCCCTCTGCGCTGGGGACTCTCCTCCTTCTTCTGCCGCCATCGGCTGAATGCGCACGTGTGGCAAGAGCCACGCGGTCATTCAGCCAGTCCATAGGAAAGCATTCTCAATGCTTTCCTATGGACGCTGGCGTCTTCTCACTGTGAAAATCACAGTGAGAAGCATGGAAGCGCATCTAGCGGCTGTCAATAAGACAGCCACTAGAGGTTGGATTAACCCTAATGTAAACATAGCAGTTTCTCTGAAACTTCTCTGAAACTGCTATGTTTACAGCAGAAAGGGTTAATCCTAGAAGGACCTGGCACCTAGACCACTTCATTGAGCTGAAGTGGTCTGGGTGCCCATAGTGGTCCTTTAAAGTACAAGTGGCATAAACATATCCAATTCCCTCACCATCTCCCGACAAAACCCAGTTGGTTTTGTTGGGCAAGCAAAGTGAGCCTCAGGTCCGCAAGGTCTTCTTCTACTGCTCGAACGTGTCCAGTCAGGATGTGCCTTTCTTCTGGCATTCTGCTTGAAAAAGCTTATGGATGTCTCACAACTTTGGGATTAACCTTGGTTGAGGGAGTTTGGTCATTATCCATCCTACAGCAGGAACAGGGCTGAGATGTTCGAATTCAGTGTTTCCCAACCCAGTCCTCAAGGCACACCTACCAGTCCAGGATTTAAGGATTACCCAGTTTTGTCTAAGGTGTTTTTTCTTTTTTTTCTAAAAACACCTTAGACAAAACTGGGTAATCCTTAAATCCTGGACTGGTAGGTGTGCCTTGAGGACTGGGTTGGGAAACACTGTTCTAATTCATGTTAAATTTAAGGGACACTATAGTCACCAAAACAACTTTTAGCTTAATGAAGCAGTGTTGGTGTATAGATCATGCCCCTGCAATCTCACTGCTCAATTTGCTGCCATTTAGGAGTTAAATCACTTTGTTTATACAGCCACACCTCCCTGCATGTGACTTGCACATCCTTCTTAACCCCTTAACGCCGTTACGGCGTTCTATGCCGTCGCGGCTTTAAAGGGCTTTAAAGCCGTTGCGGCGGCATAGAACGCCGTAACGGCTTGCAGCCCAGGAGGTCCGGCGGTACTCACCTCCGCCGCGATCCTCTTCTGGGGGGCTGCCTCAGAGCCCAGGCAGCCCCCCCACGGCAAATCAGGCCCCCGGGGGCCATGTGATCGCTCTCAAAGAGCGATCACATGGCCCCCTATAGCTGGCTGTGGATCTGCCAGCAGGGGGGCTGTCTGAATTATCAGACAGTCCCCCTGCTGGTGGGAAGAATTAAAAAAAATAATTAGACATGTGTAAAATTAAAATAAATGCATTTTTATATATATAATATATGTATATATATTATATATATAATATATATACATATTATATATATGTAACGTCATGCGTAATGTATTTTAATAGTAATATTAGTATATATATTAGTATTAAAATACACTTAGAGTGACGTTACATATATATAATATGTATATATATTATATATATAATAGATATATACACATATATTATATATATATACATATAATTACAATAATAAATAAATAAAATTATTAAATAAATAAATAAAATATTGAAACAAAATTTAAAATAAATTATATATTCATATGTAATTTTATTCTAACTGTATTTTGTTATTAAAAAATATATATTGGTAACAAAATACACTTAGAATGACATTCTATATATATCTATCTATATATAAAATACAAATAACCGCAAATATATATATAGAGAGATAAATACATATAATTACATAATAGATTACATTAGTATACACGTAGAATTTAAATACCTATAAATGCATATATATTAAAATTCTACGTGTATATTTAAGTAATCTTTTAACATAATTATGTCATTTGATTAATTAAAATTTGATTGACATGCCTGACAACACAGGGAGAAAGTGCAGAGAATTTAATTCGCAAGCACTATATTTGACCCTGTAACTCTCCAAGACATCATAAAACCTGTACATAGGGGGTACTGTTTTACTCAGGAGACTTCGCTGAACTCAAATATTACTGTTTAAAACTGGTAAATTATATTACAACGATGATATTTTAAGTAAAAGTGAAGTTTTTTGCATTTTTTTCAAACAAACGGCACTTTTATGGACTATATTATTGTTGTAATATGTTTTACTGTTTTAAAACACTAATATTTGTGTTTAGTGAAGTCTCCCGAGAATAACAGTACCCCCCATGTACAGGTTTTATGGTGTTTTGGAAAGTTAGAGAGTCACATATAAGGCTTGCATTTCATTTTTTTCACATTGAAATTTGCCAGATTAGTTATGTTGCCTTTGAGACCGTATGGTAGCCCAGGAATAAGAATTACCCCCATGATGGCATACCATTTGCAAAAGTAGACAACCCAAGGTATTGCAAATGGGGTATGTCCAGTCATTTTTAGTAGCCACTTAGTCACAAACACTGGCCAAATATTAGTTTTTTGCTTTTTTCACACAAAAACAAATATGAACGCTAACTTTGGCCAGTGTTTGTGACTAAGTGGCTACTAACAAAGACTAAACATACCCCACGTTCAATACCTTGGGTTGTCTACTTTTTCACATGGTATGCCATTATGGGGGTAATTCTCATTCCTGGGCTACCACACCGTCTCAAAGGTAACATTACCAATCTGGCAAATTTCAATTTGAAAATGGAATGTTCTATATTTGACCCTGTAACTTTCCAAAACACCATAAAACCTGTTAATGGGGGGTACTGTTGTACTCGTGAGACATCGCTGATTACAAATATGTGCATTTTTGTGCAGTAAAACCTAACAGTATTATGACATTTACAGCTAAAATGTGAGGCGGAACTACAAATTTTTAAAAAAATTTAAAATTTCTCACAGTTTATTTTATTTTATTCATAATAAATTAGGTTTCATATATAAATATTTGATATGGAATGAAAGCCCTGTTTCTCCTGAACAAAATGATATATAATAAGTGTGGGTGCATTTAATATGAAAGATGGGAACTACGGGTGAACAGACATATAGCGCAAATTCCAGTTTTTGTTTACGTTTTGTTTTGATCAGAACGTGCACTATTGACTCCGTCCTGAAGGGGTTAAACACATTCTGTAAAGAGTCATTTAATGTTTACACTTCCTTTATTGCAAATTGTTTGGTTTAGTTTTTTTTTTTTTTCTTTTTTTCTTTCTTTTTTTTTTTTTAAATACTTTATTTTTGCATCTTGGCGGACAAGGTGACATGACAGCAGTGTGCGGGCTTACGCAGAAGCCACAAAACATATTCAGTGTAGGTACATACAGTTATTCTGTAACAAGTCCTCTCAAGCATTGGTGCCATCGTTGTCACAGTCCGTCAAGGGTTTTTTCCTTTATTTCTTCTTTACTTTGTGTAAATGTAACCATGACAAAACATAACATAACGGAACATAACATAACAGACAGGTTCGTCTTGTCCCTCAACTCGTTAGCTTAACCGTGTTTGTGTTATCGTGTACCTGTCTTGCGACTCATTTCGAGTACAGATTATGTTTTGAGTTGTGTTGTGTGATTGGTCTCTAGTGCACTGGAGTTTATGGGTAGGACCCTCATGTTCTCCCCGCCCCTAATGTCTAGGGACGGGAGGGCTTAGAGGGGTATAGAAAGAAAAGAAAAGAGGGAGAGGATAGGTAAGATAATTTTTTTTTCTTTTTTTTTAATTCTTTTTTTTTGGAGTGCATAGGTTAGTTAACAAGCTTACAATGACATTTTAGGTGTAAAAATACAGTGAAGTTGAGAGCAAGTTTGTCATAAAATGTCAGCCATACAGCACTTTAAAAAAAAATAAAATAATAATAACAGGGAAAAACAGTGATGAAAGCTATTCAGTGCGTAGGGGTTATAGTGAGAAAATGTATGTTATTGCAATTGTAGGCACTGAAATGGATTGCTACCAATAATAACAAGCTTAGTCAAAGTAAATAACTAGATACTGAGAATCAAGCTAAATAAGAAGCATAAGATAAGAAAAGAACAAGTTTGATTATGATTACCACCGGGTGTTGGCCGCAGGTTTGTGTATCACAGCAGGACTGCCCAAAAATAGTGCAGCAAAGAGGCTAAAATAGTACAGCAGGGTGGCTAAACCGAGGCGTAGAAGGTGTTACTGAGTAGATAGGTGAATTAGCCTATGCCTTACATTGCTATATTAGCTGTACTAGTGCAGTTAGTGCTATATGTTGTGTTACATATGTGCTCTCTCCCCGGTTGGCTGCAGATATGTTTTTTGCTGGTCAATCGCTGATCTTGCTACAGTGTGATTCGCATAGCTGTAGGCTCTGCCAGTACCTCTATGTTCGATCGTGCTTTGCAGGACGGCTGTGGCTGGGAGGTGGGCTTGTCGGGCACGCCGGCTGGCTCCATTCTGGAGCGTGAGGGCACGTGTGCTGCTGTCCGAGGAACCCTGCACCGTCTCCTGCCATACTGCTCCCCGGCTTCGTTCCATTCGGGAGGCTGTGCCGGAGCCTCGTGGGGGAGACCACCGCAGGCCACGCCAGACCGTCGGGCGGATCGACGCCGCCACTGCCTTCATCGCCATTCTGAAGGGTTGTCTCTTGGCCTTAATTTTCGTCCAAAAGTAGGTGCAAAGTCTGTCGAAGAGCTCTAGTGTATGCTTGGGTGGCTTGGTAAGCGTGTGCATTGTTCTGCACCTCGTCTGTGCCGTCATTTTAGTTGGGCCCCGAGGCTCCCGTTTGGGCGAGGGTTTTGTCGTTCGGGCAGGTAGGAGTGCTGGGGTAGTCCTCTCCAGTGGGGACCGGATATCCCCTGCCGGTCCAGAAGGGGGGGGTGGGGGGGTGGGTAGCAGGGCTGTTATGTATTCTTGCTTGGGTGATCGTCCCACGCCAAGAGATCGTCCGCCTCCCCCAGACCACGGGTTTTGCTCTGGTTTAGGCCACATGGCCAGTGCAGGTATTTCTGCGGCGCACCAGTGCTGGGCATGTATCATTCGATTGTTCGTGTCATTTTGTGCTTGTACCCGGGCACCGTTTGGCGGGGTCGCTTTTGGTTCGCTCTGTAGCAGCGCTTTTTTGCCAGTCATTGCAGCAGATCCTAGAATGTGTGACCGGCCATTTTGGCTGTCAGGCCCCACCCCCTTGCTTTGTTTTTTTTAATGCTGCAAATACACAACAACTTTAAATCCCTGCTACTCCCCATGACTTCTGCTGGTAATTATTGGGAATTAGAATCTACTCTGTTCTGGCACAAAAAGATAATAGTCGTTTTTAGAGCTTGATACCATCTTTAACCCCTTGGATCCCAGTAAGGCTGAATTATTTGTGGACTTAACCGTACTAGCAGATAAGCAGATTGTGGAAAAAGATGGAGACGATGTAAGATAGAATAATGCGTGTTTTTGTGCAATTTTAGTTTTTACTTTTTGAGGCTTTTTTAATTTATATAATCCCTATTGCTGGGAACGCTGGCTTGGTCCATAGTCGTTCTATTCTGTCTTCTGGATATCAAGGTTGTTGGTGTGTGTGTGTGTGTGTGTGTTTCCTTCTGATGTGCCACCTCTGTAGACATAATGTCAGGTGATGCACAGCTGGCTGAGGTCTGATAAAGAGATGGTCTGAAAATTGCCTCCAATTCTTTCATCCAGGTCATGTAGCAATTAATTAAACCGAGTCCCTCCAGCACTCCTGAGCTTTGTATCGAGCCGGTGTACTTCTAAAGCAGTTTCATATCTCCTTGAGCTTTGTGATGTACGAGAGATTATACCAGAATAAGAGTTAAAGGCACGCACCGCATGGATATTGTCAATTAACATTTACATAGATTTTTAATTGAGATTTCAGCTAATCGGTACTATACATGCACACTGCATCATATGTATAAAAATTATTCACCGTACAAAGAATATCTCACTACTCTAGCTACAGCTGTGCCTCCTGTCTATGTATAGGTCCATTTTCTCCAGGTGTATCGGCTCCTAGCAATAAGTATATTCTTTAAGCAGGTTAGCAATAAAGAGAATGGATGATCTTGCACAGATCAGAAATGAATAATTACAGGAACACTTGAGGTACTGTAACCCTTTCATCTTATTGAAGTGGTTATGGTGTCTGGAGTCCCCTGTTGTCCTTGTTCCTTTCGGTGTTAAACCATTTCCCAATACACTGACTGAGGATCGCTGGCCTTTTCTTCCAGCTAAACGAGAGTTCCCATCGCCTTTAGCTAACCACTTTCAGCCTCCTAGTGTGTCAATTGCTGGTATGAATTGGTATGGCTAGAATAAAGTGTGTAATCTCTGTATTTGTCATACCTCCAGTGGGGGCTGGGCCCCCATTGTGTTAAACTAACAAAATAGTTTAACAGTGATTAAAGGGGCAAGTTACTTCCAGCAATATAATCAAGTTAATGAAATGTAATATTTATAAAACCTACTGTGTGACTTCTAAATATATCTCCCTGATTACTCTTGCACCACACTAAAAAGTATGTGTCCAGGGGCTTTAGTGTGTGTACTTGGGAGGATAGAGCCTTCTTGTCTTTATTGTTGAGGATACCGGATGTATAGGGGCTATAGTGTGAGAGTTTGTGAAACTGAGGGTGTAGAGAATGTATGGCGGAGATCCGGTCTGTAGTGTATGTGTGCAGGGAACTGCACCTCCAAAACTAAATAAATTACCCTGGTTTATCGAATACACAAGAAGCACATTTAAGTGATAATTCCATTTTCATTTCATTTGAATTGACCCCTATATGATACAGGAAGCCAGTGTAAGGATCGACAGAGGGGCAAGGTATGGTAGGAACGAAGGGTGAGAAAGATCAGCCTGGCGGCAGCATTCATTACCAACTGTAGCAGGGCAATTCGGCTTTTGGAGAGACCAACTTGGAGAGAAGTACAGTATTCCATGCAAGAGATTCCCAGACCATGAACAAGCTCCTTGCGTGAGAAATTATTTGTTTTGAGCATGGAGCCATTTTTTTATTAATGTCCAGACCTTGTCTGTCTTCTTCTAAACAGTCTTTTATTGATTATTATTTTTTTTCTATTTACACACTGTTGCAGAAAGACCTCTGTGTATACTTTGGTGGGGATCATATTAGTAGAGGCATTCTGACCTTGTATTTGCTCATCATACGGAGTAGAAACATTTATTATAGTCTCCACTTTTGTCTTGTATATTATCCTTGTTAAAATTATATAATCTCTATATTTATGTATTACTTGTCATTAGTGTACGCAGAGTATAGCTATTAGCACAATGTAACGTTGAATGTAAATGTTCTATAGAAGGAAAGTGGCATTTGTACGATAACACAAACACTTTGCATTTCAAAACTTAAATGAAAACATGACACAAATATGAATGCTTTAACATTTTATTTACGGTCTGTGTGCTCTAATATTCAGACCAGGCCTAGGGCAGCTCATATATGCGTGTGTATATTTATACATATGATTCCAGTTGCACCAAGCCGGCTTGGTAATCTTCATTTTTAACAATAACATACAAACCAAAATAAAAATGAATCCCATTAGCTTCTGGCTCCAATTTAAATAGAATAAACATACAATAATTTAATTTTTAAAAAAATGGTTATATACACAAAATGTACTCACATAAAATGGGAAATGAAAAACAGTAGAATTTGCACGATCAATTGGCCCATAATTTTATTCCCTTTCCAAAGAGGTCCGATGCGCTCATTCTGGAACTTTAGGGAAAAAACGTGTGTGTGTGTGTGTGTGTGCGCGCCCTCATACAAAAGCAGAGGGGGGCATTACACTATTGACTAGTGACAGTATACGCTTTTCATTCAGGTGATATTTTTAAATGAACAAAGTTCCCATGAACTAAAATCAGACTGTTTTGGTCGTGTCTGTCAATCAAAAATTAAGAATACATGTCTGTAGTTAGAACAGACAAATGAGGAAGTACTCAAAGTAAACCTATCATGTACAAAGCAACTTGCTATTTTTACAAGCGTTTAGTCAATTTTTTTTAATTTTTTTAAGTGTATCTATTATCACTTTGAAATTGCTCCATCAAACAGCATTAAAAAGCCATTACCCCTTACACTGATTTTTTTTTTAATTGTGAAAAGCTACATAATTTAGATAATTAGAACACTGCACACCATTACATTGACTACTGGGTATTTAAATTAAGCATGGGAATCACAACAGGAGTGGTGAAGAAAATGGCAAGTTGAATCTACCAGGTTTGTAAGAAAAACAAAATACCTTTAAACAGAATGTTGTTTTAAATAGTTATGTAAAAGAAAAGTCAGGCCAGAGCCTATGTCAAATATTTAAGAGCCGCTAGATAGGGGACAGTCTAAAAGGCTTGACAACCGAAGTCTCATAACTTGGCCTCTGAATACTGCCCATTAGAAGTGAGTGTAGGCCAGTCCCACCATAAGTTCAATGCAGATCCCAATTACCAGAAAAGATCTCTGCATGATAGCGGTAGCAAACCAAAACCTGTTGTTTTTGCTTCCACATCCTTCCTTTGGAGTATTGCGGGTAGCCCACTAGGTTACTGAGCAAAAGGAGGTCAATTTCTTCAAATACTTATAAATGGTCTACTTGGGATATGTCTACTTAAGTGTCCTTTTAAGTGTATTATATAGATTTTGGCCTCATAGTTTCTGTATTTTTCTTACTGTTCAAAATTAAAATAAAATTTAAATGTAGCTTGTTACCCATGGTATTGCCATAAGTATACAATGTAATGACTTATAGTCGCAAATGAGCTGGTTATTCCTGCTCCTCCCCGCCCCCCCTCCATATTGAAATGCTAGCAAATGTATAGATAGATCTTATGTAATTTAAAAATGTAATTCTTTCTATTACCTATCAAATTGACAGCATAAAGATGTATGCCAACAAATAAGTGATGGGTAGAGTAGGAGAACCTCCTGCAGGCTGTTATTTTGCTTATCACAACAACTACAGCACACACTGTAGATGCTGTGACTATTCCTGTAGCACTTAACTACAGAACTGAGTGACATGTCAAATTAATACTGTGCATGCATAGTGGGGGAGGCCAACTTTGCAGGGGGGTTGATTCCATGAACCTTTCATAAACATGGTGTGGAAGTTAATTAGTGAAGCGTTACTATGATAAGTAGTCAGTTTTTTGTACAATTTACAATTCAATTTTAGTCCACCAGATACCTGCCCCACATCTGGACTTCTTCCGCAGGAGAAGCCCAATGTCTCTATAGAAAATAAAGAACATCTAGTCCATTAGACTGAGGACTCCGATGACGCTCTCAAACAGTGAGCGTGGTCTTCTATGGCCCCGCTTAGCTCTGTAACGCTAATCTTATTCACCTGCAGATGAAACCAGAATCATGTGCTTCAGCCATGGGTGCCTAGTGGGACCCAAGTAGGCTGTCAAACCATATTAGAATTGCATGACCACGTACTATAAGATGGCGCAAGGCATTCCTGGCACCATAACCACTACAATGAGCTGTTGTGTTTATGGTGCTAGGAGTGTTACTTTATCCTAGAGATAAGGCATATATTTGTTAATGGATTTATTCATTGCCAACATGCCTTTGCAGTTAATGCAGTCATGGCAGATTCACTGTAAGGTTTTAGATTTCTCTAGAGATATGAGCATAGTGGTATATAAAATATGCCAATGATACAGTCAGTTGCTATTAGGCACTTCCATACTACAATCCTAGAACCTACTTCACTCTAATTAGCATAGACGGACATTGTTGAAGTGTGCCAATTAAACATAACATGCATAAAAATAACAGTGTAATGGACTATTTCACTTAGAAATCCTCAGTCCTTTTACCGCAGACAAAAATATAAGTTCAAGAAGACTGCCTCAGCACGCACGTAGTGGTACATGCTGGTCCAGTCAGCCATCAAACAGAGTGGCCGAATAAACCTCCATTTATCACTACACTGTGAGCTGAGGCGCTCTTCTTGAAATTAAACAAACATAAAACACAACAGAGAAGTAAACTGAAGAATATTCTATACTTATAATGTTTGAATTTTGTAAACTAGAACGTAACACTCTTTACAATGACAATTTCCAGTTAAATGTTTATTTTTAACACAGACCAACAATGGGCAAACCTTGTAACCCCTTAAGGACACAACTTGTGGAATAAAAGGGAATCATTTATCTCTTGTTTAAGTAAGTGGTTTAACAATTATCACCCCATCATTGCAATCTAGTGTATAATGCATCAGTAATGTTCTATAAATTGGCACTCTTTGGCAAGTTCTAGGATTGCATGGTAGTATTTTACTCCTAACACAATCCTTACATTTTAAAGAGAGTATAAGAAACAGGGAAGGGAAGAAACACCTTAATGACTTGAGTTAATTTGGCCAAGTGGATGGCAACTAGAGTCCATATAAAAAGAGTATTTCTAAATCAATACGACTTGACTTGCAGAAAGTGGGCAAGTATATACCCTCACAGTTTTCGGGTTTTGTTGCTGCTTTGTCAAATCAGAAAACAAGAGATGTGCTAGTTTGAAATGAAGGAAATAAATAAACGGCCCCCAATAGTTAAATTAAATGAGATAAAAGAAAATAAAAAGGCAATATTCAGATCTTGGCGTGCGATCTGATAATACATAGACTAACACCAAAGCTCCATTCTATTCTATATGTGTTTTATATTAATATTAACTTAAAGGGACACTCTAGGCACCAATACAACTTTAATAGATGTCCTTTTGATAAGATTTTGGCCTCATTGATATGCAGTATTTTTTGCAAGCTCTAATCCTTATAGTTTATGCATAAAATAAATGTTTTTGAAGAATGCTGCACCATAAGCCTGCCTCCTTAGCCACACCCCCTCACTCTAGAAAAAATACTTCCTTATCAAATGTACGCATATAGCTCAGCCCCTGCAGCACTGCGTGAGCTAATTTTCAATTCACAGACTGGCTGCAAACAGTCAGAGAAACTACAAACAGGTAGTAATATCCTTACTGTATGCATCCCTGGGTGTCCTCTCCTTCTAATGTGGGCTGTTCTGTTGGTCAGATCATTCAGTGCGGTCAGTGGCTGAGCTGTGTACATACATATGATAAAGAAGTATTTTTCTGGAGGAGGCATTTGAGCATAAAAAATACAGCATATTAATAAAGCCAAAGCTTATGGTACAGCATTCTGCAAAACATTTATTTATTTTATACAAAAACTATAAAGACTTGGGCATGCAAAAACAAAAAAAAGGCATATTATTGAGGCCAAAACCTATCAAATGCATTAAACTAGTATTGGTGCCTGGTGTGTCCTTTCAAACCACTACTGCCTTTTTATAGACCACATTCCAGTAATGTAGGTTTGACGCATTGATAGAACCTTTCAGCATTAACATCCTGTGTCCAAAAGTATAAGAAGTAAATTGTGTAAATACAAGATGCTGTTGTTAATGCTTAAGGTGTTGGGTAAATCCCTTTGCTGCACAAGGTAAATATTTTTAAGACTGTTTCAGACAAGTACTTTGAGCTGTTTGCTCAGCTCATCCTTACGTTAATGACATGCAAACACTGTGCGGCTTCACTGATTGTGGAACTAAAATCGCCCATAATTTAAAACATTTCCAACTTTGTGGCCATACACTATTAGCAGCCCCCTAATTGAGGCTATTAAATACTGATATGTCTGAAACATATGATATCATGAACGTGCATTTAGAGCTGTAGAAAGATGGAAACTCTAAGGATGTGGCAATATGAATACAGCTTTTAAAATACCGGTGAATGGCATCACGTCTAAGTGCTATGGGACAGTGTTTATACAGAGTATGAACTGCTAACAGATGGCATTGAGCGAGGTAGCTATGGCACTAGACTTGTGTTTAGTGAATAAACCCTGACTGCAATAGATAGATCTTACCAACCACCACATTATAGTGAAGGAAAAGCAACTTGTCATATTTGATAATACAATTTTTATTTTTATTTTGTTGCAGTCACGGTTTATTCTAGCATAAAATGTGAAATTTGGTTTTCAGTTCCATACAATTTGGTGTTCAGTGAATTAATGTATAAGTGTTGGCTTTTAAAGTCAAGGGGGCAGGCCAACACCCCCTGACTGCAAATTACAAGCCAATCACTTATACATATAGATCATGATTCCCAGGGACTGGCAAACACGGCATTATTCCTATATAAACACAACTTACAGGCTGATTTAAAAATGGAGAACTCACTGGTTTGGCTCTAGATATTGCCGGTCTACAGTCACTGAGTAACTAAGGGTGGGTGTGCATAAACATTAGGCCCCTATGGTTTTGCCGATTCGGAGTAATTTAAATGTGGGCTTCCCTGTAGTAATTTATGTTATTTGACATAATGGGGTGCTACTGATTTGATTGGCAATATCTATATAAAAAATTACCATGCTATGGCAAAGTGTCCAATCAAACCTAGCAAAACCCAATGTAGAACATTCTTAAAAAACAAAACTGACATTACCCTCTTCTCTTGCTACACTAGTATTTAAACAAAGCAGTCTCCTGCACACCCAGTGTACATACAGTAGTTAGGTTAAAGGGACACACTACTGCCCAAATAAATAGAAAATCCCTTTTCAGTAGATATACCCCAAGTGAAAACGTGCATGCATTTAATTATGTATTTTTTTCTCTGGAGTTAAATCTAAAGACAATGGCAAAACCTTTATTTCTCTTGCCTGCAGCCTTTGCAAACCCTCCCCTTCTAACCCCACCCAGACTTTCTGTGGCTGTCCAATCACAGACTTCCCATTGCAGCTCAACGAGAGGTCTCTGCAAGGCAGGTGCTCTGGGAAATTACTGCCTCTTGAGTTTAGCTCCACTGAGCTAAACAACCAGGAAGCAACATGGTCTGTTGTCTGCTTGAAAGCCAAAGAGGTGTAACCATGTTAAATTATAAAAGTGTAAATTTCTATTGAAATCTGCACTTTTTGCAAAATTAAAACAAAGGGGACACACTCTTGATGCATTTCAGCAAGCGAAAGTGCTTTAGGGTATGGAGTGTCTCTATAAGGTGGCAGTCGGGAGGATATGGGTCTTATACAGAATCTTACTATAAGTAGTAGAAACTGTAAGTTAATGTATATACAGTTACTGCATTGTAGAAATACATTATCATTTTATTTATGAAATACTGGATAATGGTAAAACAGAAATATAAAACCAGAAGAAAAAAAAATCATGCTTTCTTTTACACTAAAATTATATTCAGCTTTTTACAGACTTCTGCAGTCACAATAACAAAAAATAAAAAAAGGCTTTGCTTTAATCCCTAAGTATATATTAAAAGGTTTAAACTACTCAGGACAGTTTTTCTAGATTCACAGTCTTAGTATTTTCCTCCTAAAACTTTTTAATGGGTTTCAGCGTTTATTTTCTGTCCTTCCAATTGTTTGGCTCAGTCTCAGGAATATATATCGCTAGCTGCCTTTAACCTGGGTGTGGATTTAATTGGCTGTTATGGCACTTAACTTATTAATAATGTAATTGTTGGTTATTTTCCAACTCCATTAAAATCCGTGCCGTCCCACTAAGTGGTAGCAGTGCTCTACTTCATTTTAAAAGCACCGTACTCTTTAAAAAACAAAACAAAAAAAAACAAAAAACAGTACTCATAATCCCCAAATTTGGCAAAGCACCCACCCCTTCACTGTGTGGCATTTTTGTTCTTAATTAGCCAACCTTTAAATCCTTTACGACAGAACATATTTTCAAAGTAGGGAGAGCAAATAATCTGAAAGTAGAGTGATTATGGATTTATGAGCCGCAATTATTTTACACCCCACACTGTAATTTATTGGTAGCCTCTATGCACTAATACAATTACAAAGCATTAAAATACCTTACATTGAATAAATAATCTATTGTTCTGGCTTATTACACACAAAAAAAACAACTGCATTTTCACTCAATTCTAATACTGTTATAATTCACTAATCTTAAGGGGGTGGAACAAAGGAGGTTGTTAACTTTAATGCTACGGGTGAATCAATGTATTATTTAATTATTATTATTACCTGGAATTTGACTTATTTGTGATTGCAGTATGTACAAATCATATGCTGCACTTAGTCATATTCTTAAATCTAAATGGAATAATGCGGGATATAAGCATACCGTAGGACATGTTACAAACTGGGTGGAGAAATAGATATGTGTCTTGGAAAATAGGACCTGCAAAACCTATTGTAACCCCCATACGCTATGGGTAAAACCCCACAAACTGTCCAAAAAAAAATATGCCATGTTTAACTTCAAGGACCACTCCACAGTCAAAAACATGAGGTGGGGAAATACTGTTTAGCAGATATACCCCCAGTGAATACATGCATGTATATATTGAGGTATATCATATAAGAGCTTGCAAAAAACACAGTTCTTATGAAATGCAGCTTTGCAAGTCCTTTTTCTCACAAAGAGACTAAGTTGCTTTACAGGGAAATAACTAATCGGCAGCTATCTTCCCGTGCATGTGTGCGGGAAAGAACACTGAGAACAGGAATACAGGGGGAGTAGTAGAGCACGCCTGCCACTTCCATTAGCTCAGGGGACCTAACAGAAACAGGAAGGATCCTCCCTGGCTCTAACTATAGTGGTTATGGTGTCCTGCCTTCCCTCATTGTAAATAGTCAAACCATTTTTAGAACAGTTTGACTTATTACCTGTGGTCCAATGGGGGCAGCTTACCATCTCCACCACTGCTCAATGAGAGCTGGAAGATCTCTCACTGAGCTACACCCAGTAGTGCAGGGGTTTGTTAATTTGCTGAGAAAACTTAGCTGTATTGATAATGTGGAATTAACAGTTCTGCTTTATTATCAATTATGTCCAACCCCAATGGTGTTTACTGTCTAACTAACATGCCTAGAGTGCCTAGCTAACATGCCCAGATCACTTTTCACCAGTCACCTATGAATGGGGAAGGTCTTTGGGCACTGTGAAGAGACCAGGTTTATAACAAACCAGTTAGAGTTCCCTGTGAGTGTTCTGGTACTCTCCACCAGTTTAATATCAAGCTCTGGCCCCACAGATATTAATAGCCTACAATTCCCAGACCTATTTGAAAGCAATAATGGCCAGGGAGTAGTCCAGCAGCATCTGGGAGGGTCAGTTTGAGATACCTTATTGAACAAATTTCTAGTCTCTGTAAAGTAACAATCCAGAATGCAATCAATTCTAAAATAGGGAGAAAACACAACACACTTTTATTCCAGGACTCACATAAAGAAGCAGTGTAGTTCTGCATACTTGTACTCGTTTCAGATCCATGCATCAAAGGCTTACTAGTGATCAACACCTTACATTTATTTCAGTGCACAAAAGTATAAGAATAACTACGATGTTAAAGGAATGGGTATATAAACAGGAGTATGAACAAAAACAAAGCCTAAACCCCCCACAAAAATACTTGTGATTGGTCCGAAAGGTAAATTACATTACAAAAGTATTTAGTTGTCTTTATTATAAATGTTATAATGGTGATGCTAACTGTCTAATGGAATGTTCTGGCCTTTAAAATTGCAATCATTTCCACTTCATAGCTATTGATTGACTATTTTGGTCACCAAACAAGTCTACATAACTGGAAAATAGTATTTGAATATAAAGAAGCATAGAAAGGGCACACATAGGAGTATTGGTCATGGCGTAAACTACCAAGATTGAAAGGATGTCAAAATAAAATAATCTACAAGATAAATAAGACCTTTTTTTCCCGACATTATCTCCCGTTCAATGGGGGAGACCTCGAAACTCACTACAAGAGTAGGACCACTCATGTATGATTGATACAGCATTGTTGGAAAAAACAAATACATATTTTACCCCCCCCCCCCTCCTCCCCCTCCACACACACCACTCCCCTCCCACCATGCCCTAGTCCTAAAGTTAACACTAAATTTTATAACATGACAGGTTTTACTCTGATTGGTTCTTTCTTTAAAAGTTTTTTTCTTTGCTGCTATGGAGCTAGTAAAGAAAGTTAATGCAAATATCCGCCTCCTGTCATTATTAAAATTAAGATTATCAGTACACTGCGCTAGCATAATCTTCAATTACTGTGCATAGAGAACAAGGGATGTCTGAATAAATGCTGTCTCTTATTTAACTATACATTCTGGATTTCTAGAAATGCAATTCTGGCACAAACGCTTATCAATAAGCACATAACAAGACATTACGTTTAGGGCACATGAGATGCAAATTCATTTTTGGCTAGCATATGAATGTTCACTTGGACAACTGATCCTATGAACGAGGAACGGAATAGAAATATGTTATACATTAGAGAGCAAGTTTGCTAAATTTTGTGATATATAGAATAGAAAACATCCTTAATTATACCTGTTTTTTGGATTCAGGGTTGGTCATTCACATAGTGCGATGTCTGTTCACTGAATGCTATTGCTTATTCAACCTTGAATTTGATCAATAGCTTACATTTTTTGAAATTACATCACGATAAGCAAGATGACACAATCTGGAAATTAGCAGGAGAGCATTGAAGTATGTATATTGTGTTCTAAAGACTATCTGCAATTTTCCCTTAATATTTTTGTTTTTTTACCATTTAAACATGTTGGGATTGAGTGATTATATGGGGGAAGTCAAAACTGAGGAACCACCCCAATATCTTATATTCATGGTTAAAAGGCAACATGTTATAGGTACACCCATTGCTGTAAATAACATTCACAGTGACATTAATCTTACAGGTGTTGGGGTATCCTGAATTTTGACCTATCTTGTATTAATGCAGCAAATTTATGTCTTTTATTTAATTTTGCAGGACAGACCAGGTAATAGGACATCCAGAATATTTGAATCGCCTTGGCTTATCAGTGGCATTCATTCAATACTCTGCAATATTTTTTTGTCTCTTTTTTTTTTGTTTCTTAAAGGAAAAACATAATCAAGTAAAAATGAAAAGTACAATTGCCTCTTTCAGGAGAACATATTTCACAGAAACATCAAGACATATGAAAGCTAAGAGGGTTGAAATTTCATTCTAAGTTTGCAGGCAAAATGGCTCATTATAAAGTAAAACCAATAGCTGAAAGGAAATCGCCCACGCGGCCACAAATATCTCACACCTAGAAATGTGAGACTTTGTGGAGGCAAAGTGTCCATGTGTAATACAGCATTAGTAGAAGTCTATTCCATATATAGCAATCCCGTATTATCCATAGAACACTTCTAACATTGATAATCATGCAGTGGAAGTACTTCCATCAGCTTCATGGTTTAATTGGCCCTGAGGCAATTAAAGATGGTTTGCTATTTTAATATATCCATGCAGATATGTAGATTAATTAAAGATACAGAGGAGTTGCCATTTTATAGGCAATTCTATAATCCCAGTCTGAACACTACAGACATTGAAAACAACGGCATGACTGTGGATCGGAGAAACAGGTTTGAGATTAGATTTAGAGCAGCCGAGTCCTCCTACACATCACTTCCTTCTATTAATGCCTGTTATGGGGTGGGTCCAGTGTAGAATTCATAATTGAATTTGACATAACTACAACAAGGGGAAATCAGTGGGCAGGACTTTGACTAGGAAACCTAGTCACCAGTGTTAGCAACTTATTCTGTAGTTAGCAAAAAAAAAATGTGTATATATATATATATATAATATATATATAAAAATCTTAATTCAATGAAATGGGATCATGTCATGCATTCCATTTGCATATTCCAGAGAGTAGTCAAGACAAGAGCACAATGGCTGCAGCTGGGGAAATGGAATTAAAAAGCTTAGAGAGCTGCTGCTATGATGTCATCAGCTGACAAAATAAATTGGTTCTGAAAATTCTAGGAGAAAAAGATAACATGAATACATATTTAAAAAAATAAAATAAAAGTGAAAACATAGAAATCCGGACTAGATCTGGTTGTGTAACATAAAATTCTCTTAATACAGATGAATGAGTTATTCTAGCTTTTAAATGGTAAATGGTTGGAGATTATAACCCATCTCCAAGAAACGACAAGTTGTATTTAAGAATTAGAGTGAGCAGCATAATAACTACATTGTATATTGCCTTCCAGTGATTTCTTTAATCATCAAAGTGCATTCAGTGCAAGGGTTGTGGCTGCATTTTGTTTCCTTTTGATCACATTTGGCATGCCATTTTAAGACCAGAACTCCTGTTTTTGTTCACAGGCTGCAGGTTTGTAGTTTTTAAGTTTGGTTCTGCATAGAGGAACAGTGCTATCTTGACTTTGACCTTCTACATCCACATCCAGTAGTGTCCGTTCAACCATTGGGGTTGCCACCGGCAGTGGGATAAAGCCGGAACAACCGGGTCTTTCTTCTACAGTGCTCCCACTGCTGCTGGCAAAGCAAGAGTCCACGTTGCTTGGGGTTTCAGTGCATGAGCTGTTAGCAGGAGAATCGCTGCGGTTCTTACTCGGTGACACAAACCACCAAGAGTCAAATCTTTGCCTGTTTGTAGAGGGCCGAGGTCTTGGAACAAACTCCAGTGTTTTAGGTCTTTCTAGAGCAGAGTCTTGTTGTGAATTCCAGCGTCGCGGGGTAGGAGGGAAGACTAGATTTGGGTCAGGAAGGCGTGGAAATTCTTGAGGGTCTCTGCTAGGCGATATTGTATCTGGACAAAGAAAACAAAGCATAATTAATTATTTATTTGGTTATTCCTGAAGAATCCCTCACTACAGAAAACCTAGTTTGCTCTTATTTGGTGCATGCCAAACACCAGAGGTGCATTTTTGGGCAAAAAAATATTGAAATAGACACAACCAACTTGGAGGATTATATTTCCTTTGAGTTTGGCTTTTTTTTTTTTGTCTATACATACATTTTATATGCATATGCGGTTATTGACCAAGCAGCTGCTTTATTTGGAAGGCACTACATATATTATCTGCATAATGCTATGAAAAAAATATTATTCAAAGACCCCTTAAAGAGGGAGACCCACTGCGATTAGGTCTCCCTGCCAATAGTGATACATACATGATGCATCCAATATAAGATATTAATTTATCATTCCTCCAATCTATTGCCACCATGTCCTCACAGAGGTGGGTGTTAGTCTTTTATAATACCTACCTCTGTCTCCATCCTAGGTCCTCCCACAGTGTTTTGTCATTTGCCCTGCTTGAGGACATTTCCCCATGCAGGGCAAACCTCCTCGTATGCCGACATGCGTCAGTCACTATGTTCCTACATTACCCAGCAAACACTAGTAGTGTCTGCTAAGGAATTACCATAGCAACGATAGCACATGTGCTGTAATTGCTCTATCTGGAGAGCAGAAGGACTGTTTGTGGGAGGTTTCTTCAGCTGCTCATCAGTCACTTATTTGGCACAGCGTGTATGTCTAAGAATTGACTGACAGGTGGGAGAAGGACCTATTTTAAAATAGGTTTTTCTCCCAATCTGTACCTATGCCAGCTAATCTGCTAGCACAATATATAGATAATTTCACGACTTTTCAAAATAGCATAACTTGCAGGTACAGTGACAGGTACCCTTTAAGGAGTTATAATGATTTTGTATCAAACTTCAACATAACTTTCAGCATTTCTTATGGTCAGTTAGTTCTCCTGAGCAATAACCTGCAGTGCAGCACTAGCTCAATGGTTGAAAAGAAGCTAAACCCAGTACCGCCAGGCTTAGCTCAATGAAGGGAGCTTACAGCAATGAGTAGCTGTTTAAGAGCAGCGCCCAGTTAGAAATCAAAAAGTTGCTAAACTTTTCAAAGGCACTCTATGGCGTTAGAAATACGAAAACGTATTCTTAACGCTATAGTCTCCTAACAGTTTAATCATCCATTGCTTTCCAATAATCAAGCATTCTCCCTGTCAGTCAATTATTTGGCATAGCATATATGTTGAAGAATTGACTGACTGGTGGGAGAAAGACAAGGTTATAACGGGTGGGGAGGGGGAGAGGTGCCAAGGCTCTGCTAGCACCATAACCATTACAGTGCTCTGTTGTAGTGAAAACGTTTGGAGTGTTCCTTTTAAAATACACTACATGAGTTAAATAGGCAGCCAGGGATAGCGGGTAATTGAATGTATAGGAGAGTGATAAACTGAACGCAGAAAGGGAGGAATTGAAAGAAATAAAAAAATAAACCTTCAACCTATAGAGTACGGCAAGTGTGGATATCTACCTGATCAAGCCTAGGGTTACAAAACATAAAATAAGACTGCCAGGGTTATCCACTACACTATAAATTGCAGGAATTTTATGTCAATGTTACATTTTAGGACAATATAGACAAACTTTTTTAATCTCTTCTCTAAAATGTTAAAATTCATTGAATCCCAACAATTCCCAACAATTCACATTTTAAGTGAACAGGGTTAGTGCAAAGCCGGTGTATTTTACAGAAAACCTTTATTTTAAAAGCAGTAAGTCAATACATTATCACTGTAGTCTTTAACAGGGTATTTCACTAAAATGAGAAGTGTCAGGAATTCAGTTAGCCGGACTGGAAGCATGACTTTTTTTAGGTTGGATACTTTGGTAGAAATGGTCATGGACGGTGGAGAAGCCCTTTAATGCTTGTTAAAAGCAAAGTTGTTCAGTAACATGTACCTACTAAAACATTTCTGCATATATGCAGACAACGTGTACGGTCTTGCAATACATAGCAGGAGTTTGAATATAAAGCAGACCTGACAACTAGTCTGATCATGGGAAAATTCTACATACAAATGCGAGGAAAGTGAATGCATTTGATATACAAGTGATTATATCAATATATCGGATGTATTTTTTAGAGGGACTCAGATACACGGTGTGGAAGTGAGAGAGTGGAGGGGGGAGTGTGAGAGAGCAGGGATAGAGATTGAAGGGTGAGTGACAGATAGTGGATGGTGATTGTAAGAGAGCAGGGATAGAGAGTGGAGAGTGAGTGTGAAAGAGCAGGGATGGAGCTTAAAGGGTGAGTGACAGATAGTGAAGGGTGAGTGTAAGAGAGCGAAGGGTGAGTGACAGATAGTGGAGGGTGAGTGTAAGAGAGCAGGGATAGAGGGTGAGTGACAGCGGAGAGTGATTGTGAGAGAGCAGGGATAGAGATTGAAGGGTGAGTGACAGATAGTGGATGGTGATTGTAAGAGAGCAGGGATAGAGAGTGGAGAGTGAGTGTGAAAGAGCAGGGATGGAGCTTGAAGGGTGAGTGACAGATAGTGGAGGGTGAGTGTGAGAGAGCAGGGATAGAGAGTGGAGGGTGACTGTGAGAGAGCAGGAATAGACATTTCCCTCAAAAGCCCAGCAAACTTTAATACAAGTCCCTTCAACCATGTTGAGCTGGTGGAACTCTTGGGTGGGTTCCCACACTTTTTCCCCCAGGACTTGATCCCTGGATACAACATACATTTGAAAGAAGAAATCCATGAGCTTGACTTACTTGCTGCTGTACAGTTGCTGGGTGATGTTCCATTAACAATCACTGGGACTGCCTTAATTGCTCCATCAGAAGGGGTCCTCCTGTGTTCCTGGAGCACCCTTGAATTTACAGTCACATGTGTTGGTGTGAGTGACTGGTTAGGATCGCGTTTAAAAGTCTCAATGTGAACATTGACCAGTGGATTGCTGACTACAGGCGGCTGTTCCTCTACTGGAGTAGTAGGCATCTCATAGACTACTATCTCATCGCTATCTGAACGTAGCAACGAGCGAGTGGAATTACATTCAGAAATGGAAGACAGGGACTGCAGTGTGAGTGATGGGGTCGGTTCAACATGGTGTGATGGAGACTCCTCTTTCCTGAATAGTTTTTTGGAAGGTGGACTAGTACTTCTCCGGGGGCGGGCAGCTCGTTGGAAGAGGCTCTCCTTTTTCTTCTTCTCTTCCTTTGGTTCAGGTTCTTCTTGGCCTATTTGGCACTTGCCTGCTTCTAGGAGGTCAAAACCCAAGCCTACAGTGGCAAGAAGAGCTCCACAGCCTAGAAGAACCAAAGAGCATCTCTTGTGCTGAGATCCACGCTTGAGGCTATTTGTAGGGGTTAGCTGTGGGGTACTTGTAGCAGAGTTCACAGGAGTGGGATTGTTACTGGTATCAGTGAAGGGACCTTCCACATCTTCTCCTCCTTTATGGAAAGGTATGCAGAGGTAGGACTTGTTGGGTGTAGGTGTTTGGGACTCTTTGTTGTCCACGTTGTTCACATACACGTCCATGACATTCTCGGCTTCTATACAAAGAATAGGAGGGGGAAGGGAGGAGGGGAAAGGGGGGAGGGGAGGAGGGGAAAGGGGGGAGGGGGAGAGGGGGAAGGGGAGAAAGGGGGGAGGGGGAGGTAAAAACAATACATTATTCTTCAAGAAATCTTCCAATAAGACTTATGAACTTGACCATTTAAAGTGACTATTCTAATAGTTAGCTGTTGAGATTGGTGTGTTTCTTCTTTTACAAATAGGTACAACATTAAAATCACATTTGAGTTTTCATTCACTGTGAAGCCTGTCATTCTATACTACTGGAAATATCCAAGGGGGTGTTTGCAGACCACTCCGCAAAGCTGTGTACAAACAAATACACTTGAGTGCAGTATCCAACTACCTGATAGGATACATTCTCATCATTAAAGGGACACCAAAACTACTCTCCCATTAAAACAGTTTTGGTTTATATTTCATGCCTTTCCAGCATCACTGTGTAATTCTCTGCCATTTACGAGTTAAATCACTTTTTTTTCAGTTTATAAAGCCCTGGCTGTAGGAATTGTCAGCAGCTCAGCTCCTGAGTACATACTAAAAATACATCTAAAAAGAAAGTTGCTTTTTGAAAAGAGAGCATGCCTAAAAGTACAGTTCAATACGGCAAAAGCAAAACTAATGAGATTTGAATGTGAAGAAACTCCCACCATAAATATGAGGACAAAATCTACCGAATACACACCAGTTATGTTGGTGCCCAGTGTATAATGGCAGTGTCCTTTTACATTTTTAATATTCAGACATGCTCCACTATTTTCCCTTGCTTAGAGTTGGTCTATCTCTACTATAACCTACATCATTCCGTTCTCTGACAGCAATTGTATTGCAACAACACTAGTTTGTATGTAGAATCAATATCTGATCTTATTGTAAAACATATTTTATGGGACAAAAGTATAAACTGAAGGGGCGGGGCCGGACCGCCGAGCCGGACGGTCGCAGGCAACAGAGGCTCCTGCTACACAGAACGAAATATAAGGAAAAAACGATTATTTTCTTCAAGAAGCTGACCGAAACCACACTGCCCAAAGCAGAGGATCCGCTGGTGCCAGGGTGAGGCTGGCTTTCCAGGCTACAGTCCCCTGGAGGAGAGGGCTCTGTCCCGACTGAGGCTTCCTCCGGCGGTGAGCGGGGCGGACGGCCGCCGCACTGCTATCCTGCCACACAGCACCCAGACTGGGGCTCGAACTTGAATGGAACCGGTCCTGTCCCCCCCCCCTATGGACCGGGGGGGTTATCCCGGTCCTCACCCGAGGGCAGGGCGGCTGAAGCACCAAGGCGCCGCCGGCACACTCGAGCGCCCAACAGCACCGCATAAGATGGCTGCTGCCACGTGCGCCGCAGACAGCAGAGAGGAGCGCATAACAGTGGAGCGCAGAACACACAGCATATCCAGCGACACGACCAGATTCAGGCCCGAGGGGCCAGAGGAGTTGGTGGCTCCACTACATCGATGCTCATCAAGCGATCTCATACCTGTGTCGGCAACCTGCCACGAGATAGGCGGGCAACAATGGAGGCCTACCAGACCCAAAGCGGCAGCTGCACCAGTGCGCACCACACTCACGACCCTGCCACCAAGCGAAGAGGGCCACATAGGGACGCGCTAGGATCAATATTACTATCGGAGAACACCCTCCCCTCGGTCCCCAACAGAGGCTAGCCCAAGAGTCACCCATGGAGAGACGTCGCCAGCACCTCAGCCTAAAAGAACGCTAGCACCGAACCACGCCGACAAGCTGGAGCAGGCATTGGCCGACCGTCTTTCCTCTACCACCCACGAAGCATCGGACCCACCAAGACGGCGGTTCCTGAAAGCAAGCTGCATAACAGACAAGAACCGGCGTACAGCCAGCTGAACAACAGAATATAAGTTTATTTATTCGAATTTGCTAAGCTCCTGTTTTTTGTCTTGTGTATCTTAAATGGCATCCATTATGGAACTCAACCTGTGTTCTGCTTTGCTCTGATTAAATGCGTAAACTAGCCAGGGTGACATTATACACTTAGACCCAGCATGATTTCACTTTAAGCACCAGATCTTACTCACCTTATATGTCGAGGCAGCTTTAATGTTTATTATAGTCACTCATGTGATAGTTCCAGCCTCACATAAGTTACAACCACTCTCTCAAAGCTCAGGTAGCCAAGAAGAGTTGTCTACTCATTGTTTTAGTTAGCTTGAGAAGAGCTTAACTGCTAGCATTCAGAACTGTATTATTAACAATCATCAACTACTTAGATAGTACTGTTTTTACCAGCGTAACAACCACTTATTTATGCATGTAGTTTAATTAAGCCATATCAATGTTACTCATCCTAAGAACCCTAAGCGTGGCATTATACAAAAATGTGCTGATAACTCTGCCATGATATTGTATACCAATGTATAGCTTGTACTCGCTGTTGTGGCGCTACAAGCCTGTTTTGTAACCGTATGCACAAGAAAAATAAAGAATTAAAAAAAAAAAAAAAGTATAAACTGAAAAATACTTTCGCATGTCCATTCTGTACTATTGTTTTTTCTTTTTATGAAGTGGCGAAAAGGTATTGAGGTGAAGGAGTTGTAGATGGGAAGATGTTGCAAAACATTATTCAGATAATTGATTAAATATTAAAATGGAATATCCCATTAATTTGATTTTGCTAGTTTATCAGTTATAGCTATATTGTGCCAACAATAAAAGTACAGGTTTTTTTTTTCCCCTTCATTTTTTTTGCAGAACTACAGTCTGAAGTCTAGAGCAACGAGGATACTACTGGAATAGTTTAACGTAAAACTGCCCTCTGTTTCAGACCACTGGAAAAAGCACGCACAATAAATCTTAATAGAGGCCAATTTAACACGCTTGTGTACACTCCTGCTAGTATCATATCAGTATGTTTCCTTTTTCTAAACAGATGTTTTCCTTTTTTGTTAATCCTAAAAAATTTCACTATGTATATTAATGGTAAACTTTAAACTGAGCCTGTTATCCATAGAATCATTCTCTGATATGTCTGCATGTAATCTATTATAACTTTTTGTATTAATTATGTAACATAAGTAAATATAATCACAGACTACATGCCTTAGTACCTTACTATAAACCCATGACAAATCTTACCCGTCACAGTGGTGAAGCTAGGATTGACAGACGTTTTCTGGGATTTCCCATGATTTGATGTACTAGATGAGCATGACTTTGACCCTTCTCCAGATATCCTACCACTTGTAAAGAGAAGAGATCATTAGAACCTTCATACAGATGTAGCATAACTGGTATTCTCAATAAAAACCATATCCTATTACAATTCTTCCAGCTGGCTCGGTGTTCAGTGGTGTACATACAGGAGAAATAGATGGGGTTGTTAAACCTTTCAGTACCCCATGGACATAAACATTTTTCCCCACATAAAATCTCTGTATATGCATACATTTAAATTGTGAGGTTTTTTTTTTCAGGGCACTGCAATATTATTTCAAATTTGGCATTTATGAAAATCCAGTCACGCGACACCTCAAAGCTACAGAACCACCCCTTCACTTGAATTGTGGGAAACGGTTGAAGAATGGCAATTTTAGGCCAATTAGCTGAGCAGAAAAAAAAATAGCAGATTTTTCCAAATTCTGAAGTTCTGGCCTCTAATTTGTAAATTCACTTCTCAAGACTCCACAATATCAAAAAGTGGAGTGCTAATTATTTTTTTTTTAAAAAAGTGTGTTGGATCTGTTTGGGTAAATAGCCAGATTAATGAGAGATACAAGTAACATTATACCGTCTTGGAGCGGTTGCAATTTTAAAGGGACATTATGGTCACCAAAACAACTTTAGCTTAATGAAGCAGTTTTAGTGCATTATTCACGCCCCTGCAGTCTCACTGGTCAATTCTCTCTCTCTACACTAAAATTGCTTTGGTTATTAACATATCCCTTTAACTTGTTGTCTCAGCAGCCCACAGCCCTTTCAATCTGAGTTGGTATGATAACATTATCATAGCAACACATAGAAGGTTTAGACAGTTTTCACTGGCTAAGAGTGTCAACTAAGAGCTCTCAACCAAGGAGTACTGCCAAAACCTACGATAATGATGGAGTACGAACAAATTGAAACCAGAAGGAGTGCGGACACCTGAAGCAGTTTGACAGATTACCGGTGGATAGCACTTGTGGAATCCTTGTACCATAAACACTAGTGTGTGCTGTAGTAGTTATGGTGCCTGGAGTGACCCTAAAGTGATCATATGATCTTTTACATTCTTATGAGCATTGCGTAACTTAATGCTTGTTTTAAATGCTTATTCCTCTTTGTACCCCTCTTTCCTGTGTGTGAAGAGCAAACACAAAAAAATAAATATATAAAAATTAAAGTACTGTTTGAATTCTAACCTGTCCTCCACAGGCACATAATCTTTGTTACCAAGAGTACTCGGCACCCAGGTGCGAACTTTCTTCTTCGGATCTTTCTTTTCATCATCTTCGCTTTCATCTTTTAATCCCCCAGTGCTCCGATTTCTGGATATGCTTGAATCCCCTGGTGTCACTGTGGAGAGGGAAAGTAAGAAAATAGGGATATCCAATCTTGGCTCTCAAGATTTCCTATAATGATCTGCTTGTCCTTTCCATTTAGTCAAATGTCTGCTACAGAGTTTAGGTTTGATGCCCCCACTTGCACATGTAATTTCATAAATGCTTGTAAAAGAATTGTTATGCATGACACTTTCTGTAATAAATAGTTTATCAAGGTAATCTAATTTTTAATTTGTCCATCAAAATGGTGGCTGGAATAGTACAGCTACTCCTTTGGGGGTAGGGGTGTGTGGGGGGGGGGGTTACTGACTTGATTATGGAGAACAGACAATGGATCAGCAACATTAAACCAACATAGCCAAGCTGGCAAAATAGGTAGGTTGGGGAAAATTTCAAATACAGTGGTACCTTGGTTTACAAATTTAATGCGTTCTCCGGGACGTTTTGTATTGCAAAAAATGTCTAAACCAAAATGTTTTTTCCCATAGGAATGCATTGAAAACCAATTAACCGTTCCGGAGGTCAGAAAAAAGTCTGGCATGGAAACCAACCCACAATGCAGAACACACAGTAAAATGCACGCAAACGACATAGCTCAGCTCCCTAGCTTTCCGCCGCTTAAGAAACGCACCCAAAAAGTTTCAAAAAGTCCCAAAACCGCTGCAAATAAATTCCAGAATGGCTCCAAAACTCGATGCAAAAACCGCTCCAACACCTCCCACAGACACCATCATGCACAGGGGCGGTGCTATAAACCTTCCAGGGGTGGTGCTATAAACCTTCCAGGCGCAATGCATCCTGGGGAAACTTGCTTCGTATTGCAAGAAAAAAAGTTTGTAAACTGAGGCATTATTTTCAATAGATTTTCATTTGTAAACCGAAAGTTATGTTAACCAAGACATTTGTAAACCACTGTAATCAGATCAGATGTGTGCAATTCCAATGACAATTATCCACAGTTTAGCTTTTAGTAAATAAACCAAAAATCTTTACACTACATTTTTCCAGTATAGTCTACATTAAATATTAAACGTTCTCCATTTGTGACTAATTGCTAGAATACAAAAGCAAAAACAAACAAAAACTTTATAAACAGAAATGCAATGACTGAGCTTTATAGAGCAAACTTAAGTGAACCAAGAACATGTACATTTTCTATGGCATCCTGTCTAGAATTACAGGTCATGTTTTGTGGTTTTATCAAGTACATCTGAAGTGGTTCTCGACATGCGACTTACACTGAATGGCTCTGAGTCGTGGAATAATGGTGGGACTTGCAGGAGGGCTGAACTTTGTGTTAATTACACTCTTCCTTTTGTCCATGGTTGGGGAAGCTTGCACTGTGAACTTGTGTTGGAAATCTGCAGAGCGAAGCACAGAACATCCGAGAAGGGAACAAAGTCATCTAGCACTATCTCAAAGGTTCTCCTTCAGCAATTACCAAACTTTTTTTTAATTTTACGTTTTTATGAGCAGCATAACAATTCTTACAAAATGCACACACCTTTGTTTTTTCTTATATGGGAAATGTGTGGCACATTGCTTGACAAACCTTGTTCTCTTTTTTTTTTTTTTTTAGCTACCATTCCACAAAATGTGTGTTAAATAGACATTGTTTTGTGGTGCACACAGGAGAATAAAGAGAAAACACATACAGAGTTATTCAATAAAGTTAGAGTTTCTGTGAATCTAAAGTGAATTTTAAGTTTTTAAGTTTAGACCAAACTAGAAAAATTCTTGGTCACTTCAGTTTTTAGACTTGCTATGTTGACCTTTAGGGAGTAGCACCTGGCCACTATTGCAAGCTCTAGTGGTTATGGTGCTTACCATTCTCCTTTAGTTAATGAGCAATGCCTTTTTACTTTTACTGTTATATACACATAATCCCATTAAATCTATGGTACGAAATCTAAGCATTGAAATAGAGCAATATGGGAACGAATTGTGCTGAAGATAAAAAGCAACGTGAGGAAGGACTCACCCGAGGGAAGGCTGATAATGTTGCCATCCTTCATTTTCAGTCGACTTCTCTTAAACTTGCCCTTGCGCTTTTTCACTTTGGGTTTCTCTTGGCACAGCTGGTGGATGATTATGTTCAGTTCCCGTTCCAATATGTCAATCTCTCTCTCTGCAAGTTCTTGCTCCCGCCTGCGTAAAAGTTCCTCATGATTTTTCTGCTCTAGAGCTGCCCTAGAAAGTTCCTCCTCCCAACTCCGCAGCTCCTGGGTTAAAAAAAATAAATACCATTTTTAATTATTTAAAAGTTACTTCACTCCACTGGGATGACGGTCCTACTAAATTAAATGGTTGCAAATAGTCAAATTTAATTAATACATGTTTTCCCATGAGGTAATTTCTATAAACCAAATGTGACCCAAATAATTAGGTTGGTAATTTTATGCCCTGTGCATACTAGGTACTGCCTGTGAAATTCCATAAAATACTGCAAATCAGCACTGTTGCTTTCCTACTGCAGTTGGGGTAGTTAGCTACACTAGTGAGGAAAACAAGTCAGGAAATTAAAATCTGTCACTGTATACTTACTTTGAAGGCCACATAAACCTCTGTTTATCAAACAATTGATTTAAAGCACCATAACCACTGCTGAGCGCTGTTGAGATTATGGTAGCAGGATTGTAATGGTTAACCCCACATTATGTTAAGTAGTCAAACCGTTTTAGTACAGGTCTGCCACTCAGTCATCCCTGGTCTTCTGCATAGGAGGTTTCATTAGCTCTGTTGATCTAAGCCCTGCAAGAAAGGTTCACACATTGGCCGAGAAGGTCAGTTGATTGCCATAAAGCTAGAAGCTGTGCAGCGCTTAGCTCATTGGCTGAGAGCAGAGGTAGTGGAGGCAAGGACCAGCTCCAAGGGGACCCCAGGTAAAAAGTCAAGCCATTCTAAACCAGTTTGACTACTTACCATGGGGGTAGGCCACTCCTGTAGTGCTCTGTAATGATTATGGTGCTTGGATGTTTACTTTTAAGAGACATTCAAAGAAAATCCGTTTTAAACATTGTTTATATCAGCAGCGTTGAGCTCTGTTCAATCCAGGAAATATCTTGGCCACATTACGAACCGCTGATTTCGGTCTGTGGCAGGAGTAGGAAACCTTCGGCACTCCAGATGTTGTGTACTACATATACTATGACCCTGCATCTGTGTCTCAATCATCTATTAATCCACCAAACTGCCTATTTGCATACATAGCATTTAGAAGAGTGGCTGACTAGCAGATTTTAAACCTCTGTGTGCAGTCTTGGAGCTGGGAGTTCTATGATTTATAGCTCAATTATCACACTTCTGCTTGTGAAGACTGATATACAACTGCCGGAAAGCTTTCCAGTACTTCCTGATGACACATACAATTAAAAGCGGCACTGTCACACCGAACATACCTTTCTCCTATTGTTTGCTCCTCTCTTACTCTCTCAGAATCTGTTCTACTTTTCTTTATTTCTGAGCTTTTCTAGGGACTACTTTGTCTTATATATTTTTCCTATGCCTGACATTCTCTGACACAAGGAGGAGCTTAAGTCAGTTCCATTTCCAGTGTCAAGAAGGAGGGCGAGTCCTTTCTTTGACCACAGTAAATGGAGCGGACTTAAGCTCCTCCATTGGTCAAAGAAAGTGAAGCGCAGGAAAAATACAAAAGACAAAGTAGTCTCTACTTTGCCTTACGTTTTAAAGAAAACTAGATCAGAAATACAGAAAAGAATTCTGAGAGAGGAAGAGAAGAGGAAACAGTAGGATAAAGGGAAGTTTGGCATGACAGTTCCGCTTTAAGTTGAGGGGGTAAATACAATAAGACATGCAGGTTAGGAGGGAAATAAGTGTGCTATTACATACACAGGTACAGTGAGCAGTGAGAAGGAAGAATTTTAGTATAGCGAAGTGGGACAGAGGAGGCATAGATAAGATTCAGTATGCAGCAAAATCAATGTTAGGGGATTTTTAAAAAAATTTTTTTAGTAAAAACTACATAAACTAGAGTTTGGAAACTTCAGCTATTTATTTCGGTTAAAATGCATAGTCGTCGTTTGTGCCAGGAGAGTCCTTTTATTACATTCTCAGAACGCAACCTTGAGTTCCAAGAGTTACTTGGGTGATAGCAATTTGTGCACCTTGTGCTGTCATTGTAGAAAATGTCTTGCAATGACATGGTGCCCATTCATTAATAAACACTAAACGCTTGGGACTAAATATGACACATGCGAATAGTTTAGTAGAGACAGAATGACACTTGTACACAACACACTCGTGTATTAAAAGATCCCCATAGCGTCTATTTATTCCAACTTGGCTGCATTGCTAAATAGGCAAAAAGTAAATGTCATACGTTTTAAGATATGTATGGTGGGTGTCTCTGTGTAGCACAGTGCAGGTTACCCCAGTTACACTCACTGCCTGTAGACTATTGGATCAATAGATGGGATCCTTAGCTAGATCCCCTAAAATGAGAGCCTCTTACTACAATAGTAGTGACCGACTGTCCTCCAGCAGATATTCGAGGATTCCGATCTAAACTCTCAGCACAATCAGATGTCAGAAGAGAACACGAGTATTTATGAAGATACATTTCGTCTTTCTTAGCAGCAATATTTTGATTTTGTTTTAATTAAGCAAATTTTAAAAAACTAATTTGTTACTGTAATTTCCAATATAAATACAATTTAGTTCATACCTTTTCCTTGGCTCTTAGTTGGCCAAACATCTCTTGGATTTCCTGTTTCCAGTCATCCTGCAGTGAATGGAAGGAGTCTTCTGGCATCTCAAAAAAGCCAGACTCCTCTATGGTGGATAGTTGGAACAAAATGTTGGTAAAGGAGGGACGACAATGAGGGTCAGGATTCCAGCAATCTGGAGAAGGCAAAAACATGTTAGCATTCTCACAAATATCTAATATGGAAAGCGTACTTGACATGCAGAAATAATATGGCGGGTATAGGATTATCAATACATTGTGCTAGCCAACTTGTAAACAAAGAGATAAAATATCATGTAATAGGCTTACAGCTATATAACTCTGGCAAACCTAGAATGGTGAACAGTGTGTTACTGGAAGACCAGCATGAGCGGAATGTTACATCTGTTACAGATTGGGTGCATGATGTTAAATCGGGTACATGCACCAGCAATTAATTAGTAGCCAAGGTTAATCTGACTCTGCCTTGAGCACAGAGGTATACATTAAAGCTATGCTTTTTTCAGTGAGATGCACAAGTATTCAAAGACAATGCTCTCAGCATAAAGCCAACGGGCAGTTGGGTGCGACCACACCTTTAGCGCTCTATGACTAAGAGGGTGCTTTGTGAAAGCACACAGATGTGTGTACATCAAACTGTGTACAAGAAAGCATAATTTGGTTAAAGGGACACTATAGTCACCAGAACAATTAAAGCTTAAAGTAGTGGTTCTGGTGTGTATAACCTGTCCCTGCTGGCTTTTTAATGTAAACACTGCTATTTCAGAGAAAAGACAGTGTTTACATTACTGCCTAGTAACATCTCTAGTGAAAGTCACTCAGACGGCCACTAGAGGTGCTTCCTGGGTCAGTGCTGTTCAGTGTCTTCACACTCTGCATGGAGCCACTGATTACTCACCATAGAGATGCCTTTATAATTAATTCAATGCATCTCTATGAGGAGATGCTGATTGGCACAGCGTGGTGTTCTGCTGTGTATGCGCAATAGCCTCCCAATGCTTTCCTGTGGGAAAACATTGGATTGGCTGAGATCAAGTTTGATGATCTCAGCCAAGGAGGTGGTGCCAAATACAATAAGTACGGTGCTGGAAATAAGGAGAGTAAAAACCCCTTTTTAACAGGGGCAAGTGGTCCTGGACACCTAAAGAGCACTTTTAGAACTATAATGACAGGAATATTCCTAGCACTATAGCTTCCTTGTGCCACCGCCCTCCCCCCAAAAGTGTACTCCTTACTGTACTTACCCGATTCAATCACCAATGTCCCTGGACTGGTGCTCCGCCTCTTTGCTGTCAACATGCAGAGTGTGAGGACTTCCAGCGTCAGTCAGGTGACCAAAAGTCACCTAACCACCAGGAAGTGCCTCTAGTGGATGTCTAACTGTCAGCTTTCTCAGAAACTGCAATAATTACCTTTGCAGAGTTAAGGGAACAGGGTCACTGCACCCCAACTACTTAAATGAGCTGAAGTGGTTTGGTGCCTATAGTGTCCCTTTAATTATATCTTTTCATCTATACATTTTCTAACATTGTTGAGGATGATACACACAGATTTCTGGATGACGAGTCATTTTTAACAAAACAGACACAGTTTGAAACATTTCACAGAGGCTGATTGAGCTGTTGTCCATTCTCAGCACGCTCTTGCGACTTATTTTTTGCTCTCCATAAGCTTAAAGGGTAATTCAGACGTGGACCCTGTATTTTGGATCTGTTCTGCCCTTTTGGCTGGAATCAGTCTGAGATGCATGGTCTGGTTCTCACTGTAATGGCACAAGATGAGCTAAAACCAGCTTGAGAACTGAGTGGGAACCCACTGAAGGGCAGGCTAATTGAGCTGTTGTCCGTTCTCAGCACTCTCTTGCGACTTGTCTTTTGCGCTCTGTGGTGTATAACAAAATCAGTTCTGATGTAGCTGTTAAAGGAACACTATAGTCACCTAAATGACTTTAGCTAAATAAAGCAGTTTTAGTGTATAGATCATTCCCCTGCAATTTCACTGCTCAATTCACTGTCATTTAGGAGTTAAATCAGTTTGTTTCGGTTTATGCAGCCCTAGCCACACATCCCCTTTCAAACAGATGTAATTTACCTTAAATAATTGTAACTCAATCTCTAAATTGAACTTTAATCACATACAGGAGGTTCTTGCAGGGTCTAGCAAGCTATTAACATAGCAGGGGATAAGAAAATCTTAATTAAACAGAACTTGCAATAAAGAAAGCCTAAATAGGGCTCTCTTTACAGGAAGTGTTTATGGAAGGCTGTGCAAGTCACATGCAGGGAGGTGTGACTAGGGTTCATAAACAAAAGGGATTTAACTCCTAAATGGCAGAGGATTGAGCAGTGAGGCTGCAGGGGCATGTTCTATACACCAAAACTGCTTCATTAAGCTAAAGTTGTTCAGGTGACTATAGTGTCCCTTTAAACCATGGTTCGTCAACCTGGTCCCTACCGCCCACTAGTGGGCGTTTCAGGATTCCAGGTGGGCGGTAGGGATTTCCAGGTTGATCGGGTGCGAGCCGGCGGTACCCGTGCGTCTGGGTACCGCTGTGACCATTTGCGGCTCCGGCCCGCCCAGTAAACCGCCGGGGCCGCCTTCCAAAGTGTCCATCGAGTGGCCCATGCTGTCAGGGCCACCCGATGGATGCGGATTGTAAGGGGGCCCGGTCAGCGCTGGGCGCTTTAACAGCGCGACCGGGCCCCCTGTGATGACATCAGAGCTGGGAGGAAGTGATTCCCCGGTCACTCCTCCCAGCTAAAACTGAGAGCCGCGCGGGAGGAACACCAGGGAGTCAGAGTGGGAACTCTGACTCCCATCCACCTGAGCCACCACTGGACCCCAGGGAAAGTCACCCTCCTGCACCTTAAAGGTAGGAAACAGGAGGGTGACTTAAATATAATGTGTGTGTGTGTTTGTTTGTGTGTGTCTTTGTAGGTATGTCTTGTGTGTGTGTGTGTCTGTCTGTATGTGTCTTTGTATGTATGTCTTGTGTGTGTATGTGTCTGTCTGTGTATATATGTGTGTGTGTGTCTGTATGTATGTGTGTGTGTCTTGTCTTTGTATGTATGTGTCATTGTATGTGTCAGGATCGGGTCAGGGATCCAACACGCAGAGTACAAAGAGTAGCAGATACGTATACCGGTCCTTAGAATGGCCGGACTTAACGTAAAACTACGATAGAATGGTCAGAGACAAGCCGAGGTCGAGGGAACGAGAAGACAGGTAAGCGAGAGACAAGCCGGGTCAAGGATAACAGAAAGACAGGAGAGTAAATACCAAAGCCGGGTCAGAACCAAAAGGCAAGAGAATAACAGAGCACTGTGTGACTAGGCAGACTAGAACCACGACAGGGCAATGAGTAAATGAGAGAGCCACTGTTAAGTATCCTGGTTAGGAAGAGAAGGCACGCCTCCGGCGAGTCCTGATTCGTCTCCAGAGATTTGAGTGACAGGACGTTCCGGGTTGGCGTCATGACGTCGACCTCCGGTCCTCCTGCTATAAAAGGAAGTGACTGCCTCGCGGCCGGCGTTTGCAAGACCGGGTGAACCGCGAGGAACCGAGGAGACATGCCGTCCGGACGGATAAACTTCTAAGTCTCTACCTCTCTCAGAGGTAGAGGCTTCAGGTACCCTGACAGTACCCCCCCTCTCAGATACGCCCACCGGGCGGAAGGAGCCGGGGCGAGATGGAAAGCGGGAGTGAAATGCCCTGCGAAGGCGAGGAGCATGAACATCCTCTTGTTGTACCCAACTCCTCTCCTCAGGACCATAACCCTTCCAGTCAACCAAATATTGTACTCTCCCCCGGGAGACACGAGAATCAATAATGGAGTTAACCTCATACTCCTCCTGACCCTCCACCTGAACAGGGCGCGGAGGGGCGATTGTGGAGGAGAATCTGTTACAGATTAGAGGTTTCAGCAATGACACGTGAAAGGAGTTCGGGATGCGTAAAGTAGCTGGGAGAGCTAGACGATACGCCACTGGGTTAATTCGAGTCAAGATCCTGTAGGGACCAATATAACGAGGAGCGAATTTCATGGAAGGAACTTTAAGGCGAATATTCCTAGTACTCAACCAAACTCTATCGCCTGGAACGAAATTCGGAGCCGCCCTTCTACGTTTGTCAGCATGTTTCTTAACCAGCATAGAATTGTGTAGAAGAATCTGTCGAGTCTGATCCCACAACTTCCTCAAATTGGCCACATGGACATCAACCGACGGCACTCCTTGGGAAGAAGAAACCGAGGGAAGAATAGATGGATGAAAGCCATAGTTCATGAAGAAGGGGCTTGAATGCGTAGAGTCACAAACGAGATTGTTGTGCGCAAACTCCGCCCAAGGAATCAAACCGACCCAATCGTCCTGGTGTTCGGAAACAAAACAACGTAAGTACTGCTCAATCTTCTGGTTGGTTCGTTCGGCAGCTCCGTTAGACTGAGGATGATAGGCGGAAGAAAAATTCAGTTTGATGCCTAATTGAGAACAGAATGATCTCCAAAAACGTGAAACAAATTGGGAGCCTCTATCAGAAGTGATCTCCGAAGGAATCCCATGCAAGCGAAAAATCTCTTTAGCAAATATCTCCGCCAATTCAGGAGAAGTCGGAAGTTTAGGCAAAGGTACGAAATGTGCCATCTTGGTAAACCTATCGACTACGGTGAGGATAACAGTGTGCCTTTTAGAAACAGGCAAATCCACAATAAAGTCCATTGCCACACAGGACCAAGGTTTATCAGGAATTTCCAGAGGTTGTAGAAGGCCACAAGGAAGCGAATGCGGTAGTTTAGTTTTAGTACAGACCTCACAAACTCCGATAAAATCCTTAATATCCTTCCGTAACGAAGGCCACCAGAAATCTTTGGAGATCAAAGAATACGTCTTGCGAACACCCGGATGACCAGCCACCTTACTCTCGTGAAGACACTGTAAGAGCTCCAGTTGGAGTTCAGGAGGAACGAAATGTCTGGAAGCAGGAGTCAATCTAGGTGCCAGATGCTGCAAGCTCCTTATCTGCTCAAGTAGCGGAGAGTGGACTTTGAGAGTAGTGTTAGCGATAATGTTACACTTGGGTACTATAGAGGACAAAACCGGCTCAGATATGGCAGCAGGTTCATATTGGCGAGACAAGGCATCGGCTTTAGAATTCTTAGAACCTGGCCTATATGTGAGTACGTAGTTGAAGTGAGTGAGGAATATGGACCAACGAGCCTGTCTAGATGATAGTCGTTTAGCCTCTCCAATATAGGATAAGTTTTTATGATCTGTCAAAATAGTAACAGGATGCAAAGTACCCTCCAATAAATGTCTCCACTCCTTTAAGGCCATTATAACCGCTAGGAGTTCCCTGTCACCAATGTCATATCTGCTTTCAGTACCTGACAATTTTTTGGAAAAGTATCCACAAGGATGTAATGGTTTATCTACACCCAACCTTTGGGACAGAACGGCACCTATACCTGTCTCAGAAGCGTCAACTTCGAGTAGGAAAGGTAGTGTAGTATCAGGGTGAACTAAAATTGGTGCGGAAGCAAACAGCTCCTTGAGTGTCTTAAAAGCCAGAAGTGCTTCAGTAGACCAATTCTTAGTATCAGCCCCTTGTTTGGTCATATTGGTGATGGGAGCAATGATAGAGGAGTATCCCTTAATGAAACGTCTGTAGTAATTGGAGAAACCAATAAATCTCTGGATAGCCTTGAGACCCTTAGGTAAAGGCCAATCTAATATGGATTGGAGCTTCTCCGGATCCATTTCAAACCCCTCTCCAGAAATCACGTAACCAAGAAAGGTAGTTTGGGATTGGTCAAAGCTGCATTTCTCTAATTTGCAGTATAAGCCATGCTGAAGAAGTTTGTGTAAAACCCTTCTGACTTGTCCGTGGTGAGTTTCAATATCCCTGGAATGTATAAGTATATCATCAAGGTATACAATCACACAGTCATCTTGAAACTCCCTAAGAACCTCATTAATAAGGTCCTGAAATACCGCCGGGGCATTGCAGAGACCAAAAGGCATTACAGTATACTCATAGTGGCCATATCGAGTATTGAATGCAGTTTTCCACTCGTCTCCGTCGTGAATTCTCACCAAATTATAAGCACCTCTAAGGTCTAACTTAGTGAAAATCTTAGAACTTTTTAATCGATCAAAAAGCTCGGTGATCAAGGGAATCGGATATACATTTCTAATGGTTATCTTGTTAAGACCTCGGTAGTCAATGCAGGGTCTTAAAGTACCATCCTTCTTTTTAACAAAAAAAAATCCAGCCCCAGCAGGGGAGGAGGATCTTCTAATGAACCCCTTGTCTAGGTTTTCACGAATATACTCCTCTAGAACTAAGTTCTCATTCGTAGACAAAGGATATACATGACCCCTGGGGGGCATAGTACCAGAAAGTAAATTAATTTTGCAATCAAAAGGCCTATGTGGTGGTAAGGTATCAGCCTTTCCTTTGTCAAATACTGCCTTTAAATCTTGATACAAGGACGGTATCTGTACTTTGGTAGAGTCGGTAGCGTTATTAAGTGCGTTGACACTACAGAGAGGTGACACTTTCTTTAAACAATTCTCTTGACAATCCTGACCCCACGAAACTATTTCCCCTGATCTCCAATCTATAACGGGGTTATGTCTCTTAAGCCAGGAGTATCCCAGGACTATGGGAACAGAAGGAGATGAAATGAGTAGTAGGGATATTTCCTCCTTGTGTAGAATACCAGTAGTTAAGTTAAGAGGTGTGGTCTCCCGGAAAATCACAGGCTCAACTAAAGGTCTACCATCAATGGCCTCAACAGCCAAGGGTGTCTTCCTTAACTGGGATGGGATAGTGTGTTTGGTGAGAAACTTTTGGTCGATAAAACTCTCAGCAGCGCCGGAGTCTATCAATGCCATAGTCTCTAAGGTTCCCTTTTCCCAAGTTAAAGAGACCGGTAATAGGAGTCTATGTTCTTTGTAGTTATGAGTAGAGGACAAAATCGAAACACCCAAGGTCTGTCCTCTAGAGAAACTTAGGTGCGAGCGTTTCCCGGACGACTGGGACAGCTCAAACGTACATGACCTCTGGCTCCACAATACATACACAGTCCCTCCCTTCTCCTGTACTGTCTCTCCTCCTCTGACAGACGAGTAAGGCCTAACTGCATAGGTTCTGAAACCTGTGGAGTTTTGGTTTCAGAAATTTGAAATGATGGTGCTAGTCTAAAGGAAGACCAGTTCTATCTCGAGTATTCTGCCTCTCCCTTAGACGTTCGTCAATACGAGAGATAAAGGAAATTAAGTCTTCCAGGTTCTCGGGAAGCTCTCTTGTCGCTACCTCATCAAGTATTACATCGGATAATCCATTTAAAAATACGTCTATATAGGCCTGTTCATTCCATTTTACTTCTGCCGCCAAAGACCTGAACTCTAGTGCGTAATCCACAAGTGTTTGGTTGTCCTGTCTAAGGTGCAACAGTAATCTGGCTGCATTGACCCTCCTGCCAGGGGGATCAAAAGTTCTTTTAAAAGCAGCTACAAAGGCATTATAGTTATAGACTAATGGATTATCATTCTCCCACAACGGATTAGCCCATCTCAGAGCTTTCTCAATGAGTAAGGTAATAATAAATCCCACTTTTGCCCTATCAGTAGGGTAGGAACGGGGCTGTAGCTCGAAATGGATACTGATCTGGTTCAAAAACCCACGACACCTCTCAGGAGAACCAGCATAACGTACAGGTGGGGTAACTCGGGAAGAAGCACCTACAGTAGCTACCTCTAGCCCTGAACCCACAGAAGAAGCAGACGTATTACGCATCTCCTCGGGTGGATTAATAGGACGTGATAGCAGCGCCTGTAGTGCTAGAGCCATCTGATCCATCCTATGATCCATGGCGTCAAACCTAGGATCAGGAGAACCAAGCTGACAATTTGTACCTGCAGGATCCATGGCCCTGTCGTAATGTCAGGATCGGGTCAGGGATCCAACACGCAGAGTACAAAGAGTAGCAGATACGTATACCGGTCCTTAGAATGGCCGGACTTAACGTAAAACTACGATAGAATGGTCAGAGACAAGCCGAGGTCGAGGGAACGAGAAGACAGGTAAGCGAGAGACAAGCCGGGTCAAGGATAACAGAAAGACAGGAGAGTAAATACCAAAGCCGGGTCAGAACCAAAAGGCAAGAGAATAACAGAGCACTGTGTGACTAGGCAGACTAGAACCACGACAGGGCAATGAGTAAATGAGAGAGCCACTGTTAAGTATCCTGGTTAGGAAGAGAAGGCACGCCTCCGGCGAGTCCTGATTCGTCTCCAGAGATTTGAGTGACAGGACGTTCCGGGTTGGCGTCATGACGTCGACCTCCGGTCCTCCTGCTATAAAAGGAAGTGACTCCCTCGCGGCCGGCGTTTGCAAGACCGGGTGAACCGCGAGGAACCGAGGAGACATGCCGTCCGGACGGATAAACTTCTAAGTCTCTACCTCTCTCAGAGGTAGAGGCTTCAGGTACCCTGACAGTATGTGTGTCTGCATGTGTGTGTGTCTATGTATGTCTGCATGTGTGCCTGTCTGTTTGCACGTGTGCCTGTCTGTTTGCACGTGTGCCTGTCTGTTTGTATGTATGTGTCTTGTGTGTATGTGTGCCTGTCTGTGTGTCTTTGTGTGTGTGTCTGTATGTGTGTATTGTGTGTGTGTATGTGTCTGTCTAAAAATATATATATGTGTGTGTGTGTATGTGTCTATCTGTATTTATATATATATATGTGTGTGTGTGTGTATGTGTCTATCTGTGTATATATATATGTGTGTGTGTGTGTATGTGTCTATCTGTGTATATATATATGTGTGTGTGTGTGTATGTGTCTATCTGTGTATATATATATGTGTGTGTGTGTGTATGTGTCTATCTGTATATATATATATGTGTGTGTGTGTGTATGTCTCTATCTGTATATATATATATGTGTGTGTGTGTGTGTCTCTATCTGTATATATATATATGTGTGTGTGTGTGTGTCTCTATCTGTATATATATATGTGTGTGTGTGTGTGTGTCTGTCTGTCTGTATGTCTTGTCTTTGTATGTATGTGTCATTGTATGTGTGTCTGCATGTGTGTGTGTCTATGTATGTCTTATGTGTGTGTCTGCATGTCTGTTTGTATGTGTGCCTGTCTGTATGTATATGTCTTGTGTGTGTGTGTGTGTGTATGTGTGCCTGTCTGTGTCTTGTGTGTGTGTGTGTCTTGTGTGTCTTGTGTGTGTGTGTGTCTTGTGTGTCTTGTGTGTGTGTGTGTGTGTGTCGTGTGTGTGTGTGTGTGTCGTGTGTGTGTCGTGTGTGTGTGTGTGTGTCGTGTGTGTGTGTGTGTGTCTTGTGTGTGTGTGTGTGTCTTGTGTGTGTGTGTCTTGTGTGTGTGTGTCTTGTGTGTGTGTGTCTTGTGTGTGTGTGTCTTGTGTGTGTGTGTCTTGTGTGTGTGTGTCTTGTGTGTGTGTGTGTGTCTTGTGTGTGTGTGTGTGTCTTGTGTGTGTGTGTCTTGTGTGTGTGTGTCTTGTGTGTGTGTGTGTCTTGTATGTGTGCCTGTCTGTTATAGTGGACTATAGTAAGTGGGCTACCTAGCTCAGCCTTCCTACTGGGCACAGTTACGTCATTCCGATTTAATTTGCAATTACGTAAAGTATCAGCATCGTATTCACAACATGCATATTTAAAAATGTATTTTTAAACAATTAAGAATTTATATTTGTATTCATCACATAGCACACCAGACAGTATTTCCAACTCACCTTCCATGAGTCTAACAAAGGGTTCTGGGCAGGTGGAAGGGATGGGAAGTGAAAGTTTATTCATGGCTACACCATATGCAACAGCAAGACCATCAATTCCCCGGAACGGTACTTCCCCTGTAAGTAGTTCCCACAGCAGCACTCCATAGCTTTAAAAAAAAAAAAAAAAACAACAGCAGAAAATATTTTACTAAATTGTAGTTATGAGTTGTGCTTTTATATTTTTTTAACCTTTCCAGTTTTAAAACTGTAAACATCACCACCTTGGAAGGAATACCCAAAACCTACATAAGTTCATTCTGCATTTTTTAGCCAGGAGTCATTATCTCACGGGGGTCCCGCATATCAGACTTCATATTTGACTCCACTACAATAGCATTTACTGCAGTTAGGAGCAATAACGTTCAGTGTAGTGACTGCTCCTTTTTATACACATATGGCTTAAAAAAAAGATTACAAATATAAAAAATCTGAAAGCAGCCTTTTCTTTCTTTCTTTCTCTAAAAACAAAACCTTTGTAATTTTAAGAAAGCGACTATAGATTATCCTCTAAATGGAAATGAATACCTTTGTCTGTTATACAAGGGGTGCACTTACTCTGCTTCCTGTAACCTTGCCTGCATGACTCCTGGAAACACTATGCTGATCCACTGTGGCCCTGAGTTGTAGGATATCAGCACACAGTGAAATGTCAGAAGCACGTAACAGTTTGTGTTTCCAGAAAATGTGCAAGAATGGAAACACAGGGGAATTCCAGAAAAGACAAGAAAGCCAGAAAGAAGGGATTAACATAATGGATAAAACAAGTACAAAACAAGCTAGAGGGTGAGAAATTTCATAATACACACACTGTCACGAGGTACAGAGGAAAAGGGTAAAACTTGACAGGGTTCCTGAAAAGTGGCAGAGGACACAAACTTGACATGGAACATAAAGAGGGGCACAGGAAAAAAAGTGTACAATCTTGGCAGAGAACCTCAAGAAGTAAATAGAAAGAGGACACACACTGGACAGGTAACATCAAGAGGGATGGGTGGAAGAGGACACACACTGGACAGGTAACATCAAGAGGAATTGGTGGAAGAGGACACACATTGGACAGGTAACATCAAGAGAGAGGGTGGAAGAGGACACACGCTGGACAGGTAACATCAAGAGGGATGGGAGGAAGAGAACACACCCTGGACAGGTAACATCAAGAGGGATGGGTGGAAAAGGACACACACGGGACAGGTAACATCAAGAGGGATGGGTGGAAGAGGACACACACTGGACAGGTAACATCAAGAGGGATGGGTGGAAGAGGACACACACTGGACAGGTAACATCAAGAGGGATGGGTGGAAGAGGAAACACACTGGACAGGTAACACTAAGAGAGATGGGAGGAAGAGGACACACACTGAACAGGTAACCTCAAGAGAGATGGGAGGGAACATCAAGACAGGTAACATCAAGAGGGATGGGAGGAAGAGAACACACCCTGGACAGGTAACATAAAGAGGGATGGGTGGAAGAGGACACCCACTGGACAGGTAACCTCAAGAGGGATGGGAGGAAGAGGACACACACTGGACAGGTAACATCAAGAGGGATGGGAGGAAGAGGACACACACTGGACAAGTAACATCAAGAGGGATGGGAGGAAGAGGACACAAACTGGACAGGTAACATCAAGAGGGATGGGAGGAAGAGGACACACACTGGACAGGTAACATCAAGAGCGATGGGAGGGAAGAGGACACATACTGGACAGGAAACACCAAGATGAATGGGAGGAAGAGGACACACACTGGACAGGTAACATCAAGAGGGATGGGAGGAAGAGGACACACACTGGACAGGTAGCATCAAGAGAGATGGGAGGGAAGAGGGCACCCACTGGACAGGTAACCTCAAGAGGGATGGGAGGAAGAGGACACACACTGGACAGGTAACATCAAGAGGGATGGGAGGAAGAGGACACACACTGGACAAGTAACATCAAGAGGGATGGGAGGAAGAGGACACAAACTGGACAGGTAACATCAAGAGGGATGGGAGGAAGAGGACACACACTGGACAGGTAACATCAAGAGCGATGGGAGGGAAGAGGACACATACTGGACAGGAAACACCAAGAGGAATGGGAGGAAGAGGACACACACTGGACAAGTAACATCAAGAGGGATGGGAGGAAGAGGACACAAACTGGACAGGTAACATCAAGAGGGATGGGAGGAAGAGGACACACACTGGACAGGTAGCATCAAGAGAGATGGGAGGGAAGAGGGCACCCACTGGACAGGTAACCTCAAGAGGGATGGGAGGAAGAGGACACACACTGGACAGGTAACATCAAGAGGGATGGGAGGAAGAGGACACACACTGGACAAGTAACATCAAGAGGGATGGGAGGAAGAGGACACAAACTGGACAGGTAACATCAAGAGGGATGGGAGGAAGAGGACACACACTGGACAGGTAACATCAAGAGCGATGGGAGGGAAGAGGACACATACTGGACAGGAAACACCAAGAGGAATGGGAGGAAGAGGACACACACTGGACAGGTAACATCAAGAGGGATGGGAGGAAGAGGACACACACTGGACAGGTAACATCAAGAGGGATGGGAGGAAGAGGACACACACTGGACAGGTAACATCAAGAGGGATGGGTGGAAGAGGACACACACTGGACAGGTAACATTAAGAGAGAGGGTGGAAGAGGACACACACTGGACAGGTAACATCAAGAGGGATGGGAGGAAGAGGACACACCCTGGACAGGTAACATCAAGAGCGATGGGAGGGAAGAGGACACACACTGGGCAGGTAACATCAAGATGGATGGGAGGAAGATGACACACACTGGACAGGTAACATCAAGAGGGATGGGAGGAAGAGGACACACACTGGACAGGAAACACCAAGAGGAATGGGAGGAAGAGGACCCACACTGGACAGGTAGCATCAAGAGAGATGGGAGGGAAGAGGGCACCCACTGGACAGGTAACCTCAAGAGGGATGGGAGGAAGAGGACACACACTGGACAGGTAACATCAAGAGGGATGGGAGGAAGAGGACACACACTGGACAGGTAACATTAAGAGGGATTGGGAGGAATTGGACAGTGAACATCATGCAGGACAGATAAATCAACCTGGAATTTGACAGCGAACCTCAAGGAGGACAGGAAAATAGGACAAATATGACAGGGAACCTCAAAAGAGACAGGGGAAGAGGACATTGAACTATTATACATGCTTGGTTATCACTAATGTTTGAAGTCAAAAAAGTTATAACTATAGTGTCCCTTTAAACATCTCTCCAGTTTATAGATGGCCCTCTCAGGCTCTCTCTAGCAAACTAGCAGAAGTTATTTAAAACCTAGTTATTATTTGCTCAGGATGATATCCCTATGAAAGTTTTACTGATGACACTGAAACATTGACTATTTTACTTTTTTATTGGACTAACATTGTAGCGGAGAGCTGATATTCTACAGGTTATCTCCACTTAAAATTCCAGGGAGGCTCAGGAACAAGTATTACAAATCCATGAAGCAATAATTACAGCAGGCAAGAAAATCCACGAATATCTCAATATAAATCCCAATGACTGCACGACACACAGCATCAGGAGCAGAACTGAACTTTTAATCCACACAACCTTCTTTTAAAGCTTTCTCCCATGCAAGGGAGGGATTCACATTAATTAGTACAGTATCCAATAGTGTAACTTACCTCCCACACATCTCCTCCCCTCAGTGTGACACATAATCCACTTATACATACTGTAGTACCCCAAAACAGTCAGAATTATATACTGGGTACCCCCTGGTAGCCCTGATCTGGGTGACTAACATATTCAAAATTCACCCAGATCGGACTAGGGGTTCGGGAGTTAGATGGAAGGTGAAATTAGACCGACCGCACACGAGGTAGTATCCGAAAAAGGCTCCATGTGTTTTGGCCTTGCGGTCGGTCTCCGTTCGGGAGTTAAAATACTTGCCATCCACAGCTAATCTTACATTCGTATTAATTCCCTTGTTCGGGACATTTATTTTACCGAACGCGGGGCTGGTTGGCCCCTCTGTTCGTGAGTTACGGAGCTCTGAAGGTCTCAGCGGTGTTCGGTTGTTTGAGTGTCCGATTTGAGTTCCAGATACTCGACGACCAAACACTGCTGAGATTTTTTTGAGTAAGATAGCCGCCGCCACGCGGTTCGTATGCTGAACGGCAAAGGCAATTTCATGGTCAATTAGTTTGCGGTTACAGAGTGTGAAAGCTTAATGAGGTGCACACTTCTCGCTGGGGTGGTCTGATGGTTCGGTATTTTCATTCGTATGAAAAACGGAATGAAAACTACTGAACAATTAGACGATAGCTACATACAATACTGTTACACATGGCCATAATTACACAAAATACATTTTTAAAACGAATTCTTGAGGACAGCCCAATGCCATCCGCTACAAACATAAAAGTATTGCTTCACACCTGAGAAGAGAAGGAAACTCTCAAAAGCTCATCTTAAGTATAATGTTGGTCCAATAAAAAAGTTATCATTGCATACTGCTGTACTCTGGTATTTTGGCATCTGTTTCCAGGAAAGTAATAAAGATCTGTATCACCTTGTCTTGAAGGAACACTATTGGGTCAGGAACACAAACATGTATTCCTGACCCTATAGTGTTAAAAACACCATTTAGCCTCCCTACCCCCAAAAATATAGTAAAATCCTACTTTTATTCGACTCTGCTGCTGCTGGCAATGCACCTGATCTGCTTGCTTGGCTGACATCATCAGAAGATATGATCTGAGCCTATGAAAGCATTGGATTGGCTGAGCTTGTCAAGAAGGAAGATCAGGGGCAGAGCCAGCACAAGCCAAACACAGCCCTGGCTCATAGAGATGCATGGAATAAATTCTATGAGGAAAGTTCAGTGTCCTAATGCAGAGGGTGGAGACACAATGTCAGTGATGCACACTGTGCAGCACTGCCTCAGGAAGCACCTCTAGTAGCCATATGAGGAGTGGTCAGTGGAGGTATCACTATGCTGTAATGTAAACACTGCCTTTTCTCTGAAAATACAGTGTTTACGGCAAAAAGCCTGAAGGGAATGATGATATACACCAGAAGAAATACAATAAGCTGTAGTTGTTCTGGTGACTATAGTGTCCCTTTAAACAGGCCAGGCTAGAAAGCCGCATGTGCATCAGATACATACAGTATAAAGTATCATGCTGAATCACTATTACTGGAGGTGTTCACATACAGAGAAATAGTGCAATGGCTATAAAGCAAACAACCTTGCAAAGTGAATAACATCCTCTGAGGTGATTATGCTAAAGGCGGTAACGATCTTTATTAAGTATTGAATGTTGTGGAGTCATGCAGATACCCTAATGTATAGCACAGAATGTCACTTGTAATTGAGAATAATTGAAATAAGTAGCATTTTATCACATACTGGAAAATATGCAAAGACTAGGGTTTCAAGAACACATACCTCCATACATCGCTTCCCTTCGAGAACATAGAAGAACGAATAACCTCTGGCGCCATCCAGGCATAGGTCCCTGCAGCACTCATTTTGGTGGTTCTGTGCCATTCCCTTGCCAGGCCAAAGTCTGTGATCTTAAGGACTTTATTACTAAGGTCGCCGTTCTCTACCATTTCCGATATTAAAACTGTAACAAACATAAACAGAGTCAAATAGTAAAAATGTGGGACTTTTTTTGTTGTTGTAATATATAAATATTTATATTGCATGAGAAAAATGTCCCACAATGCTCCAGGTCAGGTTGCAATGAATGTTATAAGACAACTTTGAGCCAGTACGTACATGTGCTTATGAACTACTGTAAACTAAAGCATCACATTGTAGACAATAAAAACCATGTTATGTCAAAAACATTTTAACTTGTGAATAGGATATTCCATGGGCAGTTTTATTGACCTGTATAAAACTCAATAACAAAATAGATTTAAAACAACAGAACAAAATCAAAACCAAAAAAACTATAACTGTGTAAAACAACGTAAAACTCTCACTGGATTCTTTATTTTGTTGATATAGTGTGTGTGGTCTGGTCTTATAAAACGTGGTAAGGGAGATGTGTATTGTGCATGTTAGTTTATCCATTAAGTGGTTTTCTTCAATATTTGCTTTTTACTTCAGTAATTCTCATTTCGCTTTGGATCTGTATAACATATACCTTGCTAGTATGTGCCTTTTGTTGTTCCAAATAAAGTTATCTATTAGTCTCCACGTACCTTCGAGGTCCCTCTTTGGGAGTAGCAGTGGTAGGGCTTGTAATAAAAAGAGTAACCCCCATCCAAGAAATTGGTTCATCCCCCCATGTTTCCAGGACTATTTTCCTTTGAAATAGGATCAGATAGTTGGCTCTGTATCAAGTTTTATATTCATTAGTAACGGTTATCCCTAGATATTTTATGCATTTGCTAGGTATGTGGTAGTCGGATCGAACCCCGTCCATGTCGGAAGCTGATAGGTGCATAGGCATGGCATTGGATTTATCTACATTTACCTTGTAACCAGAGAGAAGTCCAAAATTCAAACAAGGTGGGCAGAGATGCTACCGGCTCTGAAACCGTAAGACTGACATCATAGTCGTTGGAGATCCCTACCGTTATACCTTTCACACTAGGGCTCTCTCTTCTCTTGGTTCAAAGGTCAAGGAAAATGTGTCAGGCTCTGTTCTATCCCCTTTCTTTCCCCAAATGATTTATGTTCCCCTGGCTCTATACCTTCCCTCTCCAGAATGTCATCTGTGGTACTTAGCCATCATCACCATGGAACTGGAATTGGCCACTCTATCCTCCCTTTCTCGGCAACCTTTACCCCTTGTGTTTTCCCCCTTTTCCAACCAGCCAGGAGAACGCTCATTAGATGGAAGGTACTATGGACTATGAGAAATACTCGCTCCCTAAAAGCCAGGGGAGCTCCCGATATTCAACTGGCCAAGATCACTTTCCCTCTGGAACTATTTTGGGCTTAGTCCTCGTGTGCGGCCAGTCAGAACTTTACCCCAGTGGCAATTGGACAATTCATTATGAATCCGGGGGCACTTAGATTAACTCGGGTGCTCGGAAAAACGCTATTCATGGATGCTTGGCATGTGGGGTTCCTGTATGGTTTTACTGTGTTTTGTGATTTTCTTTTTTGGATTTTTTTTTTTATATACATACATATAAATGGTGTATCCGTGAGATAATTAGTGTGCAGGCAGCAACTCTATTTCCGAGTCACAGTGGCGCCTGGGCTGAATAAAGACCCCATGCTGGGGTCTGTGCATAAAAAGCCACGTTTGGCTCAATAAAAAATCAGTTATACTCCCAGAAATGTGTGTCGTCCAGTTACTGGGGGGAAAGGGCTATATTCACTAACTAGCGCTTTGTTCAGGCTCGAAAGGATTTCAGCAGAGATATTCAGTCTCAGGAATGCAGCTTTGATACAGAAAATAATAGAGGGGTGATGGGACACCCCTGTCTGGTCTCATTCCAAATTGGGAAGGGTGAGGATCCTGCTCCCGGGAGAATCAGATGGGCCCTCATGTCTGTATATGGTGCTCTGATGGCCTCTGTGAATGGCGGGGGAAACCCCTAGTGTTCCAGCAATTGAAACAAGCATGGCCACTCCACTCTATCAAACGCCTTCTCCAAGTCCAGAGATAGAAGCAGAGAACACGTCCGAGAAGCTTTCATAGGCCACACCAGGTCTGCCACTCTTCTCGTATTTTAATATAGTTTGGGTTCAGAGATAAATCCCACTTGGTCTGTCTGACAGCCAGAACATTTACTAACAATTTGATCAAATGATGTTTCTATAGGATACCATGCTTCTTTACATTGTAATAGGATGTTAGCCAATGTCATCTCAGGTGATAAAGGGTCATCGTTCATTGCTGCATTGACATCAAGTGGGGAACGAAGCAATACCTAAATGTTTTATAATATGCGTCACTAAAGACATCAAGACCTGGGGGTTTGTTGCCCTTTAAGGAGGATAGAGCATCTGAGATTTCATCTTCCGTTCTATTTTCCTTCAACTTCTCTACAATATTGCTCGGTATAGAAGGTAGAGATAATGTGCTTAAGAAGCTCTGTAAGGAGTGCTGATGCTTACCATTCGAGTTGGAATGTGTAGGTGAGTGTTTGTATAATTAGTAATAACAGTTTTGGAACATTAAGTATATAACTTCCATGAATTCACCACTCTTTCCCCAGGGCTAATTATTCCTACTATAGATTGGAATTGTATGCAAATGGTTGACAGACATGCATACAATTCCACAACAGCATGCATTCGACAATCAATAGGAATAAAAGCATGGCATGAGTTAGAACTGCACATTTTCAATATGTTACTCAGACTTAATATATCAGTAAATCGAAAACAGGAGCGGTACACGTAAAATACTATGTAAACCGATGGCATAATAAAACAGAATAATAAAGTATAACATAGGAACATGCTTGGTCTATTATGCTTCTATAAAATACTGACATGCTAGAAATAGGAAGAAAAGGTCGCTTAACTGAGCTAACCTTGTATTAGCAGGATCGTATATGAGTGAAACAGAGTGTAGTTATTTGCCAATAGTGCTTTTCTGCATGCCCAAGAGTATTGAGGTCTATAGAGGATCATGAGAGATCCTCCACTGAAAGAGCTTTTTTTTTTTTAACCTTACCACCGTCACTGGTGATGGCTGGGAAAAATAAGCTTGACAGAGGTATCTCCATGTAGGAAATATACGGAGATAAAGTGGTCCCTAATTTGTCTCTTTATATCTTTTGACTGTGAAATCCCAAGTCATCCTGAGCATTTTGATAAATCTCCAATTATCATGAAATACTCTTTTTTGATCTGGGGAGTGAGGAGAGGGTAACAGAGCTGCTGGAAGTAGAGTTAACTACAATATCAAATAGTTACTTTCACAGCTGGGTGGCTTGTTACACTGTGAATACTTTCTTTCACGTTCTTCATTTTGTTACATGATTACAATCTATTCTATACACCAGACAGGATATCCCTGTTTATCAGTGAAATCTATTTTCTTTGTTGTTGTGTTTAATAATAAGATTGTAAAACCCAAACAGTACTGGTGCTGCACTGCTGGCTGGGAGTCACAAGACTCATGTTGACCTCAGCACCCCCATTAATTCTGTTGGGACTTCAAATTGTAAGTCCTTATTGTAGTAGTGTTCTTAGATAGGGCCAAGGTCGCTCAGAATTCCACATCAATAGGACGCTGCCAGACCTTTTGATAGTTATAGTTGCCCAAGACGAATTAGAAAATAGAAATAAAGATTTTGAATGATTTCTTACCGCCCACCAAAAACAAACAAAAAACCCTATCTATTGCTTCCTGTATTTCAAAAATATTTGCCAGCATCAACCGGCTACTACTGCAGGGTACTTTCACTAAATACCCAACTGCAGTAAATTTCACCATATTCAATGCTTTCCTATATGGAGGTCTAATGCACGTGTGATGCTTGCCATGCATGCACATTAGCACCCGCTCGTCGTGTGAGTTCGAAGTGGGCGGTGCCACAACCCAGTGTCGAGGCACATCAGTGCTGTGATCAGGTAAGTAAAGGGTTTTTAACCCTGTATTAACCGGGGAGGGGGAGGCAGAGGGAGCTATAGTGCCAGGAATACAGCTTTGTATTATTGGTACTATAGTATGCCTTTAATTCAGCAGTCTGATTTTCAATTCTCTATATTTCAGAGAATCATGAATACACCCTTCTCGTTCCTGATTATGGCGGTTTATTTTATATATCCATACATCTGTGCTTGGAGGATATTCTAAATATACATTCAGAGCAGGGGAAATGTTTTCTTTCCATGTCAGTAACATTGTTAAAAGAAGTTGAATCCCCCCTTTTCGCATAGTTGTGGCCTGCAGGTTTTAGAATATCTGTAGCTTGTGTTGTATGAAAAATACATAACTTCCTACAATGTATAAATGGCCCATCTTTTTATATTAAAACATTACATATGTGTGTAAAATTAGAACGGACAAGACAATAAATCTTGAAACCAGCATGTTTGATCCAAACAACATTTCCTTAATACCTACAATCTATGAATCCAGTGCTGTGGATGCATTGACACTATGTAAATAAATGATTATATAACTTGCCTTTTTAGTCTGCCCTACACACTGGCCGCCCTCAGTCCGTTTTCATTTATTGTGTTGATGGATCTGAACTCTTCACAATGCCAAAAGGGATTAAGGTCAGAAAAGGGGTTAATAGCTGACTTCGCAGATCGTTCATGGACTGCAAAGGAAGTCTGACCTTAGCAGATAATGGGCTTCCTGAGGAAAGGTCTCAATAATAACAATTTACTGGTAAACAAAAAAACAAAAAAAGTGTCCTTTTCCTCAGCTGTGCCATTTGTAGATGTATGTAGTAGGATTTCAAATGCTTTGTTCTGTTACAAATATTTCATTGCTCTACCAACACAACAATAATTTTTTTTTTTTTTGAAAGTCGTTTTTATCTATTTTTTATTTCCATATAGCCCTGTTCTGGGTCAGGCCTCCCTCTAATCCTGCAAAAGGGTAGCTAGTGCAAGACACCTTAAAAAAAAAAAAAAAAAAATTTAAAAAAAAAACAAAAAAAAACAAAAACACACAAACACTTATCTGTACAGAGCCGATAGCCATGAGGCAATCAACACACCATAACCACTAAAAGAGTCCTGTAGTAGCTATAACGCCAGGAGTCCCTGAACACTGTCCCACTGTTAAAAGTCAAAGCATTTTCAAATTGTTTGACACTTACCATTCCAAATTTTATATAGGGCACTTCAGAAAAATGGGCAGAAAGTGCCAAGATGGTAACAATTTGAAAGATCTAAAGAACATGGACACGAGGTGGGTATATGAAATGAGCTCTCTTTCCTTCTAGGTCTTAATTTTGCTTTTGAGTTAAAAAAAAAAAAAAAAAAAAAGTAGCAGGATTTTTACAGTCGCCCTTCCCACCACTTTTTGTTTTTTATTTGAATATTCTTCATGAATATTTTTCATTTAACATTTTCTATTAAATGTTAAATTATTATTTGTGCTAATCAATCTTACTCTTTTTGTGTGCATCTCCTTAAAAGGAACACAAGAACGTATTCCTGAGAGTCTATATAGTGTTTAAAAACACCACCTACTTCCCCCTGGCCTGCCCTTACCCCCCTAAATATAGTAAACTCTTACTTTTACTACAGTCTCCTCCTGATGGCTCTGACCCTGATCTGTCTGCTTGGCGGACTGCTTTTCCATAGGATTGTCAAGAATTAGATCAGGGGCAGAGCCAACACAGCCCTGGCCAATCATCATCTCCTCATAGAGATGCATTGAATCAATGTAGCTCTATGAGGAAAGTTCAGTGTCTCCATGCAAAGGGAGGAGACACTAAATGGCAGTGCTGCACACTGTGCATCACTGACCCAGGAAGCACCTCTAGTAGCCATCTAAGAAACTGCCAGTGGAGGTACCCATAGGCTGTAATATAAACACTGAATTTTCTCTGAAAACACTGCGTTTACTGCAAAAAGCCTGAAGGGAATTATACTCCTCAGAGCAAATACAATAAGCTGTAGTTGTTCTGGTGACTATAGTGTCCCTTTAAATAACTTAAATTAAAAGTATTCCAATGTCCATAAAACGTTTTCATGAACTCATTATAGGAGGCTATAATATTTCTGGAAATGACACCACTGAACAAAAAAACATTGAAAATCACCTATAATTTATTTTATATATTTTTTTTAATTATAGTAAACATTTAGAAAATTACATCACAAGTCAGGCTAGTCGTGGGCACACATTGCCTTTAAGAAAGAGAAATAGAAAAAAGTTTTTTTTATTGTCCGCTTCTTGGTATTCTTTCTATGCTGACTGCCAGGTATAACGTTGTTGGGGCAAATAGATTCTGACACTTTTCAAAAATCCTTAGCATCAGAGTTTCCAAAATGTCAAATTTCACAAGTGAGAAAATTTGCGGACCAGGAAGAATCTGCTTTGGATAATGAAGAGCTTGTAGAGGTATATAAAAGCTACCCAGCAGACTTTTAATGTGCACCTACAGATCTACCTGTTGAAATGTGTTGTGTTTGGATGTGTCCAGTACCCGAGAAATCTACATAAGATTATTCACCTCACTAGAAAAATACTTTATTAAATAAATACTGGCACTGTTATACTGGACTTCTGTCTAATAGACATTACACGGGGATAATTTTTGGAGATTGTTTTTGTAAGTTACAACTTATTTTTAATGTTTCCATTTATACCACACCAAGTTGTCCATTTTCTCTTTGGCAGAATCTTTAAAAAGAATAATGGTCTTATCTATGGCTGAGCACCTAGAGGTGCATCTTACAGGGCCAACTCACGGCTCTTCCACATGTGAGTGGCAATGATATTTTTGTGTACTAATTAAGCTACCTTTGGAGAACCCTGTGTTTTTTGTATTTATATTTTCGATTTCAAACTTGTACATATTTTTTCTAACTTCTAAAAAGTATTATACTGTATTTTTTTATATGTAACATATCGTGTCTAATTTGACCATTACTTTTAAAACATTTAGTGAACAAGTCCTACAAGGTCCTCAATAACTCCACTTCACTATGTTTCCTCTGTCTCATCAAATACACCGCTTCTCATTCCCTTTGTATGCAAGTGAAATTCTGCTTGTTCCTATACTGCCAAAACATCTGCAGGAATTGTCAAAAGCAACACTATATCCTGTACCATCAGACTGCGGGAATTTTCAAGGGCAGACACGTACTCTGTACCATCAGACTCTGCCCTAGCATCCATGCCTCTAAGAAAGCACTGAATACACCTCTTTAGGAAATCCTACCATCTTCCTTGTTCTCCTCGGTTGCCATGCCTCCACAGCCCAACTCATGCTCTCTCCTTCTACAAGTTTATTTCGCCACGCATTTTATCTATGAAAACCTCCTCCTCTCTGTCATGCCTTGTGTGTGTACCCCTTCCTCATAAGATTATAAACTTGTTTGAGCAGTACCTTCTTCAACTCTTGTCTTAATATTTTGTATGTCAATTATATAATTGTACAGCGCTGTGGAATATGTTGGCGCTATATAAAAATAAAAATAGTGAAAATAATCAATCCAACTATACCTCTAAGCATAGGGTTAAATGGCGCAGTATATTGCCTATTGTCAATGGAATGGTTATTACTGATGTGTGCTTAGTTCGGAATTCACTCTGAATTCTCGGAAGGCTGCAATGGTACGAGTTCATGCTGAGCAATGCATTAAATAATTCAGGCCTGCAATTTGTACTTGTAACGGCTACCCAGATAGAGAGAGGGTTTCTGCCGTTGGGGACGTCCTTTTTCCCTGCAAGCTGCTGTGGAGAGGTAGGCTGATGTAATCCCATCCACGATATCCAGAGCGAAGATCAGGTTCAGCTGCAACAGGAACAGAATAACCTTCCCAAACAATCCCCTTTCAAGAACGAGACGAGGCTACGTTATGAAGGGTCAAGATGAACTGAGGACTGGGACACCCAGCCTGCTTTTTATTAGAAAAGGGTACACACAAGACACTCCCAGGGGGAGGATGAAAACAACCAATTATGCACAGGGTAACACCCCCACGTCTCCTCCCCTCAGATAACCACATAATACAATTAGAACATACAATATTTTACCCCAGTTCTGGATGTACCCCAAAAACAGGGGGTACACCTTTAAATCCGGCACCGCTTGAGAGATCTTAATTAGGGGAACACTCTGTCCAAAAATCAGCCCGATTGGATGAACGGTTCGGGAGTTACAGAGTTTCAAAGTTTTGACCGACCGCACAGACCAACTAGCCGAAAATAGTTCCATGAGTTTTGGCCTTGCGGTCGGTCTCTGTTCGCACGGTAAAACGGCATGAAAATCTTGTCATCCATCCGAATCGCGGGGTTCGCTGAAATCCCCATAGATGACTGAGTGTAACTACCGAATGGTGGAGTGTTCGGTAGTTTCTGTGCGAACTTATGGAGGTCTGGAGGACTCAGCGGTGTTCGCCTGTTTGCGTATCCGTTTTCAGTTCCATGCGGTTACAGGCAAACACCGCTGTTCGTACACAAGATGGCCGCGAACACGTGTAAAGTCCTGAAATGGCGGCCACCTATATTTCACATACGGACTTCGCACGAAATCAGGCGAACAGAGGTATGAACCGAACAAAAGAAAGGACTAAGTAGAAAGGATCTGTTACACTGCTCCCCTCTTGTGGAACACTCCGGCAGACCCGGATTGATCCTTTTCGGGTCAACTTGGGGCTGTCCGGTCCCTTGTTAGGGTAATAGTTCTGTTTGTCTGGACAGACCATCGGCATTCCCGTTAAACCTGCCCGGGCGGTATTGAATGGAAAAGTTGTAGGGTTGCAGTGCTAGGCTCCATCTCAACAAGCGTCCATTATCTCCAGCTACTCGGTTTAACCACACCAGGGGGTTATGGTCGGTGATTAATGTAAATTCCTGTCCGTACAAATATGGGGTGAGTTTCTTTAATGCCCAGACCAGGGCTAAGCATTCCTTTTCCACTGCCGCGTAGCTCACTTCTCTAGGTAACAGTTTCCTACTGAGATACGCGACAGGGTGCTCGCCTCCATCTTCTCCGACCTGGCTTAGAACTGCCCCCAGTCCATACATGGATGCATCTGTATGAACGACAAATCTTTTGTTAGGGACGGGGGCAGACAGGACAGGTGCATGAATCAAAGCATTCTTTAGGGCCTGAAAGGCTGTTTCACAGGCGGGAGACCACAGGACTATCCTAGGCAAGTTCTTTTTGGTTAGGTCTGTTAATGGTTTTGCGATGGTACTATAGTCAGGGACAAACCTCCTATAATATCCTGCGGTCCCCAAAAATGCTAATACTTGAGTTTTGGTGTGGGGTGTGGGCCAGTTAGCTACAGCTTCAATTTTAGCGGGTTCTGGGCGCTGCTTCCCACATCCCACTCGATGTCCCAGGTACTGGACTTCTGCCATGCCGAAGTTACACTTTTCTGGTTTCAGAGTCAACCCTGCGGCCCGAATCTGATCCAGTACGGCCTCTACATGCCTTAAGTGCTCTCCCCAGGTTTCGCTATAAATCGCAATGTCATCCAGGTACGCGCAGGCGAAATCCTGGAAGCCATCAAGGAGGCGGTCCACTAAGCGCTGAAATGTAGCCGGGGCGTTCTTCATCCCAAATGGCATGACCTTAAATTGGTACAAGCCAAATGGGGTGACAAAGGCCGACTTAGGGATAGCCTCCTTGGCCAGGGGAATCTGCCAATACCCTTTACACAAATCGATAGTGGTCAGATAACGTCCCCTGGCAATACGATCTAATAGCTCGTCTACTCGGGGCATGGGATATGCGTCTGTCAGGGTTTTGTCATTGAGACGTCGATAATCGACACAGAACCGGGTAGTCCCATCCTTTTTGGGGACTAGGACCACCGGTGAGGCCCACGGGCTGTCAGATGGCTCTATCACTCCTAGTCTTAGCATCTCCTGGATTTCCTTCCTCATCTCATCTTTTACTGCCTCAGGGATCCTATAGGGAGTTTGCCGGAGAGGGGGTTGACCTGGGGTCTCTACATAGTGAGTTGCTAAGGGGGTGTATCCGGGCTCTTGGGAAAACGTCAACCTCTTTTCAGTCAGCAGTTGTCGGATCTGTCCCTTCTCAGCGGGGGTTAGCCGCTCCCCTAGCTGTATGGTATTGAGCAGGGTCTTAGGTTCCGAGTTAGCTAAAAGGTCGGGTATGGGTAAGCTGTCAGGGTCTTCAGTGGCTGGTATACATATGGCTGCTATATCCTCGGGCCTTTCTTGGTATTCTTTTAATAAATTTACGTGAAAGGACTTCTGGATCCTTTCATCTTTGCTGCTGGCAATTACATAGGTGGTGTCACATACCTGTGCTACCACTTTGTAAGGGCCCTGCCAGGAGGTCTGGAGCTTATTCCCTTTGACAGGTCTAAGCACCAGCACCTTCTGGCCTACTTGGAACGTTCGCTGGCGGGCGCCCTGATCGTACCAACGTTTCTGCCGGCCCTGGGCCGCATGGAGATGGTCCCGTGCCATCCGGGCTAACTGTTCCATGCGGTCCCGCATTTCTAGTACATATGGCACGATGGGGACACCCTCATGTTCTGTCTCTCCCTCCCAGTGCTCTCGGATGAGGTCGAGAGGGCCTCGTACTCTCCGGCCATAGAGCAGTTCAAAGGGAGAGAACCCTGTGGATTCCTGTGGCACCTCCCGATAAGCGAACAGGAGGTGCGGCAAGAATCGTTCCCAATCTTTGTATTCCGCTGTAAAGGTCCGTAGCAATTGCTTTAGGGTACCGTTAAAACGTTCACAGAGACCGTTAGTCTGAGGGTGGTACGGGGAACTAAGTAGGGGTTTAATACTACAAACCTTCCATAGCTGCTGGGTTAGGTCTGCGGTAAACTGGGTCCCTCTATCGGACAAGATTTCCTGAGGAAATCCCACTCGGGTGAATATCCCGACTAGAGCACTGGCGACAGTGTCAGCCTGGATATTCGTCAGAGCGACAGCTTCCGGGTAGCGAGTAGCATAGTCCACTACGGTAAGGATGTATTTCTTACCAGAGGGACTGGGGTTAGGTAGGGGTCCCACTAGGTCGACTGCCACCCTGCTAAATGGTTCCTCGATCACAGGCATAGGTAACAGTCGAGCTTTAGGGTGATCTCCTCTCTTCCCTACCCGTTGGCATACGTCACAAGTGCTGCAGTAACGTCGTACATCCTTTGAGATCCCCGGCCAAAAGAATGTCTGGGTGATCCGGAAGGTGGTACGGTTACCCCCTAGATGCCCTGCCAACGGAATGTCGTGTCCGATTCGGAGAAGCTCCAACCGGTACTTTCTGGGTACCACTAGTTGGCGCTTCTGCGAAGGGGGACAGCCTCTCTTTTTCCCTTCCGTCAGTCTGTACAACCTGTCCCCATCCCATAGGAAACGTTCCTGTTTGCCCTCCCTACTGTCTGCTAATTCTCGATACTTTTGGAGGGTGGGGTCCTCTCTAGTTTCCCTCCCAAACTCCTCTGGGGTGTCCCAAGCTATGGGCCTGCTTGTTGTAGTGGGGTTACATGTGGGTGCTTGGCTTACCTGGGTCTCCCGGCCTGTATTAGGGTCATCTGTGACACGGGCCTGTGAGCGGGTGGTTACGGGACAAGCGGCAGCAGGTGTGGGCAAATATGCTGAGGTCAAGGGGCCAATGTCATTTCCCAAGACGACCTCGGCAGGCAAGTTGTCCATGATGCCAACTGTGGTTTTCCCCGATCCGACTCCCCAGTCTAAGTGTACTCGGGCAGTGGGCAAGCGAAAAACAGCGCCCCCTGCGACCCGAACAGCAACAGTGCGGGTAGACACATTCTCTGGCTTTACTAGGTGTTTTTGGATCAACGTGATGGTAGCCCCGGTGTCTCTTAGGCCTTGTGCTGTTTGTCCATTCACCCGAACTTCCTGCCGATGATGCTGTCGGTTATCTGGCGAAGCAGCTTGTATGGGATCTGCTTCATACAAAATCCCCAGGCATTCCTCAGGGCCCATTTCAGCTTCCACACAGTGAGCTGCAGAGGGTCGTGATGCAGGGGCCTCTGCGTTGGGAGTTGTGCGTCTCCAATTGTTACTAGTGGATCTTAGGGGACAATATCGAGCAATATGTCCGAGGTTGCCGCAGTGATGGCACGTCACTTTCGACAAATCTCGGGGGTAGTTGGTAGGTCCCTGAGGACGGGGTGGTCCTGGTGGGACTGGAGCTCGAAACTCTGGGCGTGAGACAGCGGCTGGGGTACGTGGCTCTATCTTATGAGCTGGTCGTGGAGTACCCTGGCTTACTCTCCTTGTCTCGGCGTATTCATCGGCCAGCCGAGCCGCCTCATTTAAATTAGCGGGGCGCCGGTCTCGTACCCAGTCTTGTAGGTCCGCAGCCAAATTTTGGAAGAAATGTTCCATTAAGAACAATTGTAATATCTCCTCTCCGGTGTTGGCCTTACACCCTTGGACCCAATGTGATGCCACTCTTTGTAGTCGGTTGGCCCATTCCATGTGGGAGTCCACAGCTTTCTTTTTGGACTCCCGGAAGCGGCGACGGTAGGCTTCTGGGGTTACCGCATACCTGGTGAGCAGTGCCTCTTTTACTGTTTGGTACTGCGTGATCTCCTCTGTAGTGAGCGCTCGAAAAGCCTCACTAGCTTTTCCTGATAGTTTTCCCGCCAGGATAGTGACCCATTGCCCTGGCGGTATTTGATGTAGCGAGCACTGTCTTTCAAAGTCCGCCAAATACCCATCAATTTCCTCTTCATTTTCCGCAAAGGTTTTAAATGCATTGAAGGGAATTTTCTTTACTGTAGTAGTGGGTAGCGGGGTAGGAACTGTCTGTGTAGTGAGCTGTCTGGCTCTTACCAGTTCCATTTCTTGATCCCTCTTGGTTTGGATCTCTTCCCTTGTTTCCCGGAGTAGTTGGGTTATTAGCTCTGTAGACGTGACTGGATACAACGCTAATCTCCGCTGCACAATTGCCGTAATCACATCGTCCTCACTGATGGGTGCCCTGGGTTCCGTTACCTCCATGGACCTATCCATCTCGTCCAGCTCCAGCAGGTCAGCTATCAGCTCCCTCCGTGGTCTGTTGCTGGCACTCCTACCACGATTCTCCAATAAATCCTTTAGTGTGGGTCTTTTCAGCTTGGCATACTGAGACTCCATTCAGCACTTGCTCCTTGGATAAAAGGACCATCCCACCGCTTGCCACCAATGTAACGGCTACCCAGATAGAGAGAGGGTTTCTGCCGTTGGGGACGTCCTTTTTCCCTGCAAGCTGCTGTGGAGAGGTAGGCTGATGTAATCCCATCCACGATATCCAGAGCGAAGATCAGGTTCAGCTGCAACAGGAACAGAATAACCTTCCCAAACAATCCCCTTTCAAGAACGAGACGAGGCTACGTTATGAAGGGTCAAGATGAACTGAGGACTGGGACACCCAGCCTGCTTTTTATTAGAAAAGGGTACACACAAGACACTCCCAGGGGGAGGATGAAAACAACCAATTATGCACAGGGTAACACCCCCACGTCTCCTCCCCTCAGATAACCACATAATACAATTAGAACATACAATATTTTACCCCAGTTCTGGATGTACCCCAAAAACAGGGGGTACACCTTTAAATCCGGCACCGCTTGAGAGATCTTAATTAGGGGAACACTCTGTCCAAAAATCAGCCCGATTGGATGAACGGTTCGGGAGTTACAGAGTTTCAAAGTTTTGACCGACCGCACAGACCAACTAGCCGAAAATAGTTCCATGAGTTTTGGCCTTGCGGTCGGTCTCTGTTCGCACGGTAAAACGGCATGAAAATCTTGTCATCCATCCGAATCGCGGGGTTCGCTGAAATCCCCATAGATGACTGAGTGTAACTACCGAATGGTGGAGTGTTCGGTAGTTTCTGTGCGAACTTATGGAGGTCTGGAGGACTCAGCGGTGTTCGCCTGTTTGCGTATCCGTTTTCAGTTCCATGCGGTTACAGGCAAACACCGCTGTTCGTACACAAGATGGCCGCGAACACGTGTAAAGTCCTGAAATGGCGGCCACCTATATTTCACATACGGACTTCGCACGAAATCAGGCGAACAGAGGTATGAACCGAACAAAAGAAAGGACTAAGTAGAAAGGATCTGTTACAGTACTGAATCCTGCTGAATATGCAGGAGTCATCAGATCCTACAAAATGAACACAAGCGTCAATTATGCTATTCAGATGCACAAATTGCAAAAATTACATTGCAAGCCAGCTGTCCAGTGTTTCAAAAGGAATTTGCAGTATGTCTTCATGCTATGAAGAATCTTATTATAGCTACAGAATAATACAATTTTCCGCACATTAGGTGTCCTAAATAGCAGCTCACTCCATCTTTAAAATTACTAGCAAATACTAATATAACTACCGTATTTTCCGGCGTATAAGACGACCCCCAACTTTTCCAGTTAAAATATAGAGTTTGGGATATACTCACCGTTTCTGTGTATGTGTGCAAAGGATGCATTGTCTTTATGTGTAAGGTTTGCATTGTGTGTGTGTGTGTGTGTGTATAATGGATGCATTTTGTGTCTCTCTGTGTGTATAGGGATGCATGTTGTTGTTCTGTGTGTGTATAGGGATGCATTGTGTGTTTCTGTGTATGTATAGAGATGCATTCTGTGTGTGTTTGTGTGCGCGTAGTGTGAAAGAGCTCCCTGTCTTATAGAGCTCCCTCTTCCGTCCCTTAGAGCTCTCCCATGCCCCTTAGTGTTCTCCTCACTCCCCCCCTCCCTGTGTTCTCCTCACCCCCCCCTGTGTTCTCCTCACTCCCCCCCTCCCTGTGTTCTCCTCACTCCCCCCGCTCCCTGTGTTCTCCTCACTCCCCCCCTCCCTCCCTGTGTTCTCCTCACTCCCCCCCTCCCTCCCTGTGTTCTCCTCACTCCCCCCTCCCTCCCTGTGTTCTCCTCACTCCCCCCCTCCCTCCCTGTGTTCTCCTCACTCCCCCCCTCCCTCCCTGTGTTCTCCTCACTCCCCCCCCCCTCCCTGTGTTCTCCTCACTCCCCCCCCCTCCCTGTGTTCTCCTCACTCCCCCCCCCCTCCCTGTGTTCTCCTCACTCCCCCCCCCCTCCCTGTGTTCTCCTCACTCCCCCCCCCCTCCCGGTGTTCTCCTCACTCCCCCCCCCTCCCGGTGTTCTCCTCACTCCCCCCCCCCTCCCGGTGTTCTCCTCACTCCCCCCCCCCCTCCCGGTGTTCTCCTCACTCCCCCCCCCCCTCCCGGTGTTCTCCTCACTCCCCCCCCCTCCCTGTGTTCTCCTCACTCCCCCCCCCTCCCTGTGTTCTCCTCACTCCCCCCCCCTCCCTGTGTTCTCCTCACTCCCCCCCCTCCCTGTGTTCTCCTCACTCCCCCCCCCCTCCCTGTGTTCTCCTCACTCCCCCCCCCCTCCCTGTGTTCTCCTTACTCCCCCCCCCCTCCCTGTGTTCTCCTCACTCCCCCCCCCCTCCCGGTGTTCTCCTCACTCCCCCCCCTCCCTCCCGGTGTTCTCCTCACTCCCCCCCCCTCCCTCCCGGTGTTCTCCTCACTCCCCCCCCCTCCCTCCCGGTGTTCTCCTCACTCCCCCCCCCTCCCTCCCGGTGTTCTCCTCACTCCCCCCCCCTCCCTCCCGGTGTTCTCCTCACTCCCCCCCCCTCCCTCCCGGTGTTCTCCTCACTCCCCCCCCCTCCCTCCCGGTGTTCTCCTCACTCCCCCCCCCTGCCTCCCTGTGTTCTCCTCACTCCCCCCCCCCTCCCTCCCTGTGTTCTCTTCACTCCCCCCCTGTGTTCTCCTCACTCCCCCCCTCCCTCCCTGTGTTCTCCTCACTCCCCCCCCTCCCTCCCTGTGTTCTCCTCACTCCCCCCCCCTCCCTCCCTGTGTTCTCCTCACGCCACCCCTCCCTGTGTTCTCCTCACGCCACCCCTCCCTGTGTTCTCCTCACGCCACCCCTCCCTGTGTTCTCCTCACGCCACCCCTCCCTGTGTTCTCCTCACGCCACCCCTCCCTGTGTTCTCCTCACGCCACCCCTCCCTGTGTTCTCCTCATGCCACCCCTCCCTGTGTTCTCCTCATGCCACCCCTCCCTGTGTTCTCCTCATGCCACCCCTCCCTGTGTTCTCCTCACTCCCCCCCCTCCCTCCCTGTGTTCTCCTCACTCCCCCCCCTCCCTCCCTGTGTTCTCCTCACTCCCCCCCCTCCCTCCCGGTGTTCTCCTCACTCCCCCCCCCTCCCTCCCGGTGTTCTCCTCACTCCCCCCCCCTCCCTCCCGGTGTTCTCCTCACTCCCCCCCCCTCCCTCCCGGTGTTCTCCTCACTCCCCCCCCCTCCCTCCCGGTGTTCTCCTCACTCCCCCCCCTCCCTCCCGGTGTTCTCCTCACTCCCCCCCCCTCCCTCCCGGTGTTCTCCTCACTCCCCCCCCCTGCCTCCCTGTGTTCTCCTCACTCCCCCCCCCCCTCCCTCCCTGTGTTCTCCTCACTCCCCCCCTGTGTTCTCCTCACTCCCCCCCTCCCTCCCTGTGTTCTCCTCACTCCCCCCCCTCCCTCCCTGTGTTCTCCTCACTCCCCCCCCTCCCTCCCTGTGTTCTCCTCACGCCACCCCTCCCTGTGTTCTCCTCACGCCACCCCTCCCTGTGTTCTCCTCACGCCACCCCTCCCTGTGTTCTCCTCACGCCACCCCTCCCTGTGTTCTCCTCACGCCACCCCTCCCTGTGTTCTCCTCACGCCACCCCTCCCTGTGTTCTCCTCACGCCACCCCTCCCTGTGTTCTCCTCACGCCACCCCTCCCTGTGTTCTCCTCACGCCACCCCTCCCTGTGTTCTCCTCATGCCACCCCTCCCTGTGTTCTCCTCATGCCACCCCTCCCTGTGTTCTCCTCATGCCACCCCTCCCTGTGTTCTCCTCATGCCACCCCTCCCTGTGTTCTCCTCACTCCCCCCCCTCCCTCCCTGTGTTCTCCTCACTCCCCCCCCTCCCTCCCTGTGTTCTCCTCACTCCCCCCCCTCCCTCCCTGTGTTCTCCTCATGCCACCCCTCCCTGTGTTCTCCTCATGCCACCCCTCCCTGTGTTCTCCTCATGCCACCCCTCCCTGTGTTCTCCTCACTCCCCCCCCTCCCTCCCTGTGTTCTCCTCACTCCCCCCCCCCTCCCTCCCTGTGTTCTCCTCACTCCCCCCCCTGTGTTCTCCTCACTCCCCCCCTCCCTCCCTGTGTTCTCCTCACTCCCCCCCCTCCCTCCCTGTGTTCTCCTCACTCCCCCCCCCTCCCTCCCTGTGTTCTCCTCACGCCACCCCTCCCTGTGTTCTCCTCACGCCACCCCTCCCTGTGTTCTCCTCACGCCACCCCTCCCTGTGTTCTCCTCACGCCACCCCTCCCTGTGTTCTCCTCACGCCACCCCTCCCTGTGTTCTCCTCATGCCACCCCTCCCTGTGTTCTCCTCATGCCACCCCTCCCTGTGTTCTCCTCATGCCACCCCTCCCTGTGTTCTCCTCATGCCACCCCTCCCTGTGTTCTCCTCATGCCACCCCTCCCTGTGTTCTCCTCACTCCCCCCCTCCCTCCCTCCCTGTGTTCTCCTCACTCCCCCCCCTCCCTCCCTGTGTTCTCCTCACTCCCCCCCCCTCCCTCCCTGTGTTCTCCTCATGCCACCCCTCCCTGTGTTCTCCTCATGCCACCCCTCCCTGTGTTCTCCTCATGCCACCCCTCCCTGTGTTCTCCTCACTCCCCCCCCTCCCTCCCTGTGTTCTCCTCACTCCCCCCCCCTCCCTCCCTGTGTTCTCCTCACTCCCCCCCCCTCCCTCCCTGTGTTCTCCTCACTCCCCCCTCCCTCCCTGTGTTCTCCTCACTCCCCCCTCCCTCCCTGTGTTCTCCTCACTCCCCCCTCCCTCCCTGTGTTCTCCTCACTCCCCCCCCCCTCCCTGTGTTCTCCTCACTCCCCCCCATCCTCCCTCCCTGTGTTCTCCTCACTCCCCCCCATCCTCCCTGTGTTCACCTCACGCCACCCCTCCCTCCCTGTGTTCCTCACGCCACCCCTCCCTCCCTGTGTTCCTCACGCCACCCCTCCCTGTGTTCTCCTCACGCCACCCCTCCCTGTGTTCTCCTCATGCCACCCCTCCCTGTGTTCTCCTCATGCCACCCCTCCCTGTGTTCTCCTCACTCCCCCCTCCCTCCCTGTGTTCTCCTCACTCCCCCCCCCTCCCTCCCTGTGTTCTCCTCACTCCCCCCCCTCCCTCCCTGTGTTCTCCTCACTCCCCCCCCTCCCTCCCTGTGTTCTCCTCACTCCCCCCCCTCCCTCCCTGTGTTCTCCTCACTCCCCCCCTCCCTCCCTGTGTTCTCCTCACTCCCCCCCCTCCCTCCCTGTGTTCTCCTCACTCCCCCCCTCCCTCCCTGTGTTCTCCTCACTCCCCCCCCTCCCTCCCTGTGTTCTCCTCACTCCCCCCCCTCCCTCCCTGTGTTCTCCTCACTCCCCCCCCTCCCTCCCTGTGTTCTCCTCACTCCCCCCCCCTCCCTGTGTTCTCCTCACTCCCCCCCCCTCCCTGTGTTCTCCTCACGCCACCCCTCCCTGTGTTCTCCTCACGCCACCCCTCCCTGTGTTCTCCTCACGCCACCCCTCCCTGTGTTCTCCTCACGCCACCCCTCCCTGTGTTCTCCTCACGCCACCCCTCCCTGTGTTCTCCTCACGCCACCCCTCCCTGTGTTCTCCTCACGCCACCCCTCCCTGTGTTCTCCTCACGCCACCCCTCCCTGTGTTCTCCTCACGCCACCCCTCCCTGTGTTCTCCTCACGCCACCCCTCCCTGTGTTCTCCTCATGCCACCCCTCCCTGTGTTCTCCTCATGCCACCCCTCCCTGTGTTCTCCTCACTCCCCCCCCTCCCTCCCTGTGTTCTCCTCACTCCCCCCCCCTCCCTCCCTGTGTTCTCCTCACTCCCCCCCCCTCCCTCCCTGTGTTCTCCTCACTCCCCCCTCCCTGTGTTCTCCTCACACCCCCCCCCTCCCTCCCTCCCTGTGTTCTCCTCACTCCCCCCCCCCTCCCTCCCTGTGTTCTCCTCACTCCCCCCCTCCCTGTGTTCTCCTCACACCCCCCCTCCCTCCCTGTGTTCTCCTCACTCCCCCCCTCCCTCCCTGTGTTCTCCTCACTCCCCCCCTCCCTCCCTGTGTTCTCCTCACTCCCCCCCCTCCCTCCCTGTGTTCTCCTCACTCCCCCCCTCCCTCCCTGTGTTCTCCTCACTCCCCCCCTCCCTCCCTGTGTTCTCCTCACTCCCCCCCCTCCCTCCCTGTGTTCTCCTCACTCCCCCCCTCCCTCCCTGTGTTCTCCTCACTCCCCCCCCTCCCTCCCTGTGTTCTCCTCACTCCCCCCCTCCCTCCCTGTGTTCTCCTCACGCCACCCCTCCCTGTGTTCTCCTCACGCCACCCCTCCCTGTGTTCTCCTCACGCCACCCCTCCCTGTGTTCTCCTCACGCCACCCCTCCCTGTGTTCTCCTCATGCCACCCCTCCCTGTGTTCTCCTCATGCCACCCCTCCCTGTGTTCTCCTCATGCCACCCCTCCCTGTGTTCTCCTCATGCCACCCCTCCCTGTGTTCTCCTCATGCCACCCCTCCCTGTGTTCTCCTCATGCCACCCCTCCCTGTGTTCTCCTCACGCCACCCCTCCCTGTGTTCTCCTCACGCCACCCCTCCCTGTGTTCTCCTCACGCCACCCCTCCCTGTGTTCTCCTCACGCCACCCCTCCCTGTGTTCTCCTCATGCCACCCCTCCCTGTGTTCTCCTCACTCCCCCCCCTCCCTCCCTGTGTTCTCCTCACTCCCCCCCCCTCCCTCCCTGTGTTCTCCTCACTCCCCCCCCCCTCCCTCCCTGTGTTCTCCTCACTCCCCCCTCCCTGTGTTCTCCTCACACCCCCCCCCTCCCTCCCTGTGTTCTCCTCACTCCCCCCCCCCTCCCTCCCTGTGTTCTCCTCACTCCCCCCCTCCCTGTGTTCTCCTCACACCCCCCCCTCCCTCCCTGTGTTCTCCTCACTCCCCCCCTCCCTCCCTGTGTTCTCCTCACTCCCCCCCCTCCCTCCCTGTGTTCTCCTCACTCCCCCCCTCCCTCCCTGTGTTCTCCTCACTCCCCCCCCTCCCTCCCTGTGTTCTCCTCACTCCCCCCCTCCCTCCCTGTGTTCTCCTCACGCCACCCCTCCCTGTGTTCTCCTCACGCCACCCCTCCCTGTGTTCTCCTCACGCCACCCCTCCCTGTGTTCTCCTCACGCCACCCCTCCCTGTGTTCTCCTCACGCCACCCCTCCCTGTGTTCTCCTCACGCCACCCCTCCCTGTGTTCTCCTCATGCCACCCCTCCCTGTGTTCTCCTCATGCCACCCCTCCCTGTGTTCTCCTCATGCCACCCCTCCCTGTGTTCTCCTCATGCCACCCCTCCCTGTGTTCTCCTCATGCCACCCCTCCCTGTGTTCTCCTCATGCCACCCCTCCCTGTGTTCTCCTCATGCCACCCCTCCCTGTGTTCTCCTCATGCCACCCCTCCCTGTGTTCTCCTCATGCCACCCCTCCCTGTGTTCTCCTCATGCCACCCCTCCCTGTGTTCTCCTCATGCCACCCCTCCCTGTGTTCTCCTCATGCCACCCCTCCCTGTGTTCTCCTCATGCCACCCCTCCCTGTGTTCTCCTCATGCCACCCCTCCCTGTGTTCTCCTCATGCCACCCCTCCCTGTGTTCTCCTCATGCCACCCCTCCCTGTGTTCTCCTCATGCCCCCTCCTTGTGTTCTTGTCACTCCCCCACCCTCCCGGTGTTCTTCTTACTTCCCTCCTCCCTCTCTCCCCATGTTCTTTTTAATCCCGCTCCCCAACCCTTCCTATGTTCTCCTCACCTCCCCTTCCCTGTGTAGCGTGGCCGAGCTCCTCTTCCTCCTGTCAGACCGGCCGGGAACAGGAAACTGAATCGCCTGTACCGCGCAGTACCCGGCCGGACTGACAGGAGGAAGAGGAGCTCGACCACATTACACAGGGAAGGTGAGGTGAGGAGACAGGCAGTGCTGCAGCCGCCTGAGGCTCTCTATAGAGCACTCAGGCGGCTGCTGTGCCTGCACCCAGCGTATAAGCCGTTTTGGCCAATCAGCATCTCCTCTTAGAGATGCATTGAATCAATGCAACTCTATGAGGAAATTTCAGCTTTTCCATGCAGAGCGTGAAGACGCTGAACGCTACACCAGGAAGCACCTCCAGTTGCCATGTAAGGAGTGGCCACTTGGAGGCGTCCATAGGGGGAAATTTAAACACTGCCTTATCTCTGAAAAGGCAGTGTTTGCCTGAAAATGCCTGAAGGCAATGATTATGCTCACAAGAACTACATTAAGCTGTAGGTATTCTGGTTACTATAGTGTCCCTTTAAAGACTACTATAAATACCATAACGTGGCAAAAAATGTCCCTTAAAGGAGCCTGGTAAGCACCATCACCTCTAAAGCCAGTAGTCCAATAAGAATAGTTTAGAAAAAGAAAAAAAAAAAAAAACACACTTGCCTGGAGTCCCTGCCTCTTTCAAAGCTAAAGCTTTTGACAGTTGTTTTAAAGTGATATTTGGCCCTTTGATGCAATATGCATGAGGACACCAGTAACTACAAAGACTCCTTGGCAGCTCCGTCTGCACAGTTAAGTTTTTTTGGCCAAGGACTAAGAAACATTTCCTGACACATGGACTCAGAGGAAGTCCTGTCTAATACTGTCAAAGGTTCAGAACACTTATCATATTACAGACTACTTTAATGGGATATTTCAAGCACTATAGCATTCCAACGATTTTTATTTTCCAATATTATTTTCCATTTAATATTTCTTTATATTTTCCAGTTTTCTTTTCTTTTACTGGTCTTGGCTTCCAGCAAAACAGCCAGCTTACCATTAAAATACAGATTTGATCATAATCATTTGCACAGTTTCTGACAAGGAAGGGCACGCACTCAAAGCCAATACTGGAGGTACGTGGTCAAAAACTGGCTTGCCAAATAGGACACTTTCATCTCTTACAAACAGACTGGAATAGAGTGATGTGATACAAGTAACAGCAGTCTGTTACAAAGCCTAATCTAACCTATATGTTGCGTGAAGAATGTTTTTACATACTTTTAGGTTATGCAGTCCCTTTAATCTCTTAAGGACCAATTTTATTAAAGGACACGGAGGCTCATATTATGCTTATCTCTTTCTTTATTATACCTCAGCAGCAAAGTGAAGGTATAAGATATTCATAGAAAAAAAAAAAAATCAATAAGAACAGGTTCTCAAAGGGTTAACATAACATTCTACCCTTAACCAATAGGAACAGTCCTCTTGTCCATAACCACCCATGTGACCTTTCCTCTCCCTCTTTCTTTGCTGCTGCCTCAGCTAAGTATCACCTAATTTTACTTCTCTCTAGTCAGAGGAATTTATTGCTTCATGTGCTTGCATTTGTGTACTTGTTTTCTGTATTTTTTTCCACAGTTTTCCCTTAGGTATACCCCTTTAAGCCAGCGTGTCCAACACGCTTTGGGGTTTTTATTCACTCAGCGGTTTGCCGCCTCAGACGGTAAACTCACCCCTCCCCCACCGCTCCGGGTAGTTTATTACCCGTTCCATATCCCCATCCTCCCCCCCTGAGCGCTCACCGCGACCGCTTTCTCCGGCGCGAGCGTTTCCCGGCTGGGAAACTCTCGCGCATGCGCATTGGCAGCCGCTCAGAGCGGCAGCCATTACCGCTAGCGGCGGACAGGATTTCCCGCCTTTTTCCCGACGCCCTCCTGTGTTCTGAGGGGCGGGCGGGAGTGCGCGGATTGGCTGCTGGCTGGGGCTTGCAGCTTACCAGTGCTCCCTTGCGGCCATTCCGGAGGGAACACTCGGTAAGCTGACAGCCTTTTGATTGTGCCTTGTCCCATCACTCCCAGCCAGCCACATTAATCAGAATTTCTTACAGGGAATTCTGTGAATAACTCTGTGTATAATTCTGTGTTTTCTATACAGTCTGAGTGTACACTTATAATAGTTACACATACACCCTGTGGTTATTCAGTTGCTTGTGCAAACTGAATATTAACCAATTGCTCACATTCCCTTCAGCCAATATATCTAGCATGCTGAACACCAGAGCCCAGGAGACTGGCACTCCTACTACTGCCAGCAAGGACACCAAACTCCGGGCGCCCCCTCTCACCACAGAGAGAGGACGCGGCTTCTATGGAGCAGCTGAGGAGGAGGAGTTCCATATGCTCCTGGACGCGACCATGGCCAAGTCGGTCACACAGGCTATTTACACGGCTATGGGGGCAATGTCAGACAACCTGACTCAGTCCATTAATAACGCCATTTTGGCGTCTAGTCACAACCCCAGCGGCCTCCACCCTAAGGCCCAAGATGACAAGCCTGCTTCCCTCACCGGTCGCAAGGCCACTGAAAAGACCCACCACGTGGGCAGACGAACCTCCAAAACATATATGACGGACAGGTTGCGCCCTGTCACTAACGAGGACGTGGGGCCCCCACGTAAACGAGCCTCCCACCGGGCAAAAATGGTGAGGAAATGGAAATGGGCAAAAGCCCAAACTGAGACATCCGACTCTGATTCGGAACTGGAGGAGGTACTGAACGAGTCTGAGGAAATAGACTCTGTTGAATCGGAGAACTCCTCTCCGGAGCGCAGCCTGGCAGCAAACCCTACCAACACGGGTAAGGCGGCTAAGGATGACTCCATCATCCTAGACCCTCAGGGCGAGCCCCTTTTTAACCTGGACGACCTACAACATCCTAGGTCTACCGAATGGTTTCCAGCTGACCATGTGGCCCAGTATATTGCGGCCAGGATAAGGAAACCCCTGGATAAAAATACCAGGAACAAGCTAAGGGCGGAATGTCCATGCCCGACGGTCCCCGATATGGCCTGTGCCACACCAGAAGTGGACCCAAAAATTGCCCAGTTCCTGGGTAAAGCTGGCTGGAAGGCCAAAAAGGGTTTGGATTATTCGCTGCGCCACTGCCAGGACAAGGTGCTTGACTCCTTGGGCCCCAGCGCAAAAATCTTCGACATGGTCGAAGCGGCACTCTCAGGTGACACACCTGTAGACCTCCTGGCTATTCGAGAATGGGCACAGCGCTCTATTTGCCTCATCGGCAATTCCAACGCTGCGCTAAGCACAGAGACGAAAGGCGATCCTCATGAAGATCGACCCGAAACTGGTCAACATGGCCATATCTGAGCCTGGTACACAGGCAAAAGGCCTCCTTTTTGGAGACAATTTTGTGAAAGAGTTGGGTACCTATGTGAGTACATTTACAGCCCTGGACAAGGCGCAAACAAATCTCAAACGAGTGTTCTCACCAAAGGTTTTTGGGGGGGCTGGCAGACATCGGGGCCGTCTGTCCAGCCGCTCATCACGGGGCTCCTACCGGGGCTACCGAGGCCCCACTACATCCAGGTTCCCTCAGACAGAAGCCAGGAATCCTACACCCTTCTTTCCTGTCAGAGGCAGATCATGGCAGTCCAGACGACACAGAGGTGCCACATACGGCAGACGGCCTTATGGTAAGTTCTCTTCCCCTACCTCATTCTGGTACAACACATGTGGGGGGCAGACTATCCCAATATTTCGGGGCATGGCAAAGACTCACGTCCGATGCCTGGATCCTCAACACAGTTCTAAGGTACCACATAGAATTTGTGAAAAACCCAATACAATACACTATGCCAAGGCGGATGGTGTTTGCCCCCCAAGACAGGGAACTAGTGTCGAGGGAAATCGGAGCATTGACGGAGAAGGGCGCGATCTACCAGGTCGCGCCTCACTCCCCAGGCTTCCTGAGCAACCTATTCTTGGTTCCCAAAAAGGGCGGCGGCGTGAGGCCGGTGATCAACCTACGCCCTCTCAATACATTCCTACGATACCGCCACTTCAAAATGGAAGGGATCCATTGCCTTCTCAGACCTTCTCAGGCTGGGGGATTGGATGGTCAAACTGGACCTCCAAGATGCCTACCTCACCATCCCCATCGCAGAGGAGTGTCACCACCTCCTCCAGTTTCAATGGAACCAACAGACATGGAGGTTCCGGTGCCTACCATTTGGCCTCTCATCAGCACCATGGTGCTTTACAAAACTGCTAAAACCGGTAGTGGCACTGCTACGCAGCAGAGGGGTGCGCATGATCATATATTTGGACGATATGCTGATCATGGCACAGGATGCCCTCCTACTTCAACAACACGTATCCTGGGCACTATCCCTCCTTCACAACCTGGGATTCCTAATCAACTGGGAGAAATCGGTTCTAATCCCCTCCCAGTCCATGGAATTCCTAGGATTCACTATAGAGGCAGTCCAAGGGACCCTAAGCCTACCACCTTCAAAGATCAAGACTATCAAGGAGATTCGCAGAACGCTGGCCCGTCCAACGCTCACCGTGAGACAACTAGCCAGAATAATCGGACTCCTCTCAGCCTCCATACAGGCAATCTTCCCGGGCCCCCTACATTACAGAGCCCTACAGAGACTGAAAACCGCACAACTACAATCAGGTCACTCCTACTCAGACTCCGTGCCACTCGATCACACAGCCAAAGAGGAGCTCAGGTGGTGGCTCCAACACATGGAAGCATGGAATGGCAGAGCAATCTTCGGCACCACCCCAGATTGCATAATAGAATCCGATGCCAGCACGCGGGGCTGGGGAGCGCGTTGTGGTCCTATCTCCACGGGAGGAAGATGGTCCCAACCAGAAAAGACACTGCACATCAACAGCCTGGAACTTATGGCAGGCTCTTTCGCGCTGAAGAGCCTCCTGGGTCCCAAGACGCACTGCTCCATCATTTTGCGGATGGACAACATATCAGCAGTCCAATACATCAACCGCCTCGGCGGCACCAGATCCAAAATCCTGGCAGACTTAGCCGCAGACTTCTGGCAGTTTTGCTTGGAACGCAACATATCAGTTCAAGCAGAATATATTCCGGGACTCTCGAACACCGTAGCAGACTGGAATTCCAGATACCTACGGGATGCCAGCGATTGGCACCTGAACCGCACAATGTTCTTAAAACTTCAGACATTATGGGGCCCGATGCACATGGACCTGTTTGCGTCGAGATTGAATACTCAACTTCCGAAATTCTTCAGTTGGAGACCGGACCCAGAAGCAGTAGCTACGGATACATTCCTCCATCCCTGGCCGGTCAGAAGACTATACGCTTTCCCTCCATTCGCTCTACTGGCACGAACATTGGTACACCTCGACCGCTCGCGGACGTCCATGGTCCTCATAACACCATTCTGGACAACTCAGCCTTGGTTCCCTTCACTCATGGAGATGTCCATAGATGTTCCCAGATTGCTACCAGAGCATCCACACCTCCTTTCGGATCCCGAAGGGAATCCACATCCACTGGTGATGCAGGGTCAACTCAAATTGCTAGCTTGGCTCCTCTCAGGGGACCCTGGATCATACCAGATGTTCCACAGACAACTCTCGAACTATTGGCGGGAGCCTGGGCTCCAGGAACACGGAGATCCTACGGTAGGGCCTGGAACGCCTGGAGTGGTTGGTGCATGGAACAACAAGTGGATCCCGTATGTGCCCCTGTGAATTATATGTTACGTTTCCTCACACTCCTATATGACCAAGGCCTGGCGTATCGGACGATAAACGTTTACAGATCAGCGATCTCCGCTGGACACAAAGGCTGGGAAGGATCCCCAGCGGGCAAACACCTACTAGTGTGCAGACTTCTACGTTGGGTTCGTTTTGCCAGACCCCCACAACCCCGATACACATCAGTGTGGGACGTGAATCTAGTATTAAACTTATTAGAAAGATGGCCACAGAACTCTACTCTCACATTAAAGCAACTATCAGCGAAACTGGCCATGCTCTTTTGCCTGATTTCATGCAAAAGAGTTTCGGATGTTCGAGCACTAGACGTTGATGCACGCTCGTTCACCCCAACGGGAGTAACATTCAACATCTCCAGACGTACCAAAACAACGATATCTTCAGTATCATACCCAGCATTCCCTCATAACGTAAACCTATGTCCAATAGCCTGCCTGAAGGAATATGAAAAACGGACACAGGCATTTAGAAACCCGAGACACCACGAACTGTTTTTGGCCATCAACACGCCACACCAACCAGTATCCTCGGTGACAATAGCCCGATGGGTGAGGGGGATAATGACCACCGCTAATATAGACACGTCCATATATGGCGCACACTCCACCAGGGGAGCTATGGCGTCCAAAGCGTTCACTTTGGGATGCAGGTTAGAAGACCTATTGCGGACAGCAGATTGGTCTCATGAGTCCACCTTTAAAGATTACTATTTTCACCCTACAGACCACATATCATCGACAGTCATTGCACAGCTTTGAACTAGCATAATATGAGCCTCCGTGTCCTTTAATAAAATTACCAGATTTTACTAATTACATGACGTAAAGTCATGATTTTATAAAGGACACGGAGGCGAATATTCGCCCACCCGGTAAGTATGTCATTTCAAACCAGTTTTAAGTCAAGAATTGTATGCCCACCCGATATATCCTGACATGCAGGTAAGGTTGAGTTTGTCTAGATACGACTCGATTATGTATCATAAGTTATATTACATACCATAGCACATACAACAGGCAAGTTAGTCTGTACAGATAACGAATACATAGAGTTAAACAACACCAATGTGGCAAACAGTTACGAGACCATATTTTACCACTTCTTTTCTCTATCCCATTTCAGCCTGAAGATCAAATATCGAAACCTTCAGATGATCAGTTGTCAGCACAGTTCAAAAGGATAACTTCTACAGTTCAGATGCATAGAAGAGTTCGTTACAAGGGATAAAGTTTCCAAATCGTTCTTCTCAAGTTATGATGATCCAGCTTCGGCATGACCAAAGAAAGAGGGAGAGGAAAGGTCACATGGGTGGTTATGGACAAGAGGACTGTTCCTATTGGTTAAGGGTAGAATGTTATGTTAACCCTTTGAGAACCTGTTCTTATTGATTTCTTTTTTTCTATGAATATCTTATACCTTCACTTTGCTGCTGAGGTATAATAAAGAAAGAGATAAGCATAATATTCGCCTCCGCGTCCTTTATAAAATCATGACTTTACGTCATGTAATTAGTAAAATCTGGTAATTGTTGCACTTTTCCCAATGTAACAATCTGGTTCCTCTGAACAAAAGAAACAGGAACTCCAGACAATAATTTCTGCCTTCTTTGGGTATGGTTAGTGAGGTAATTGTGAATACCCCAATATCAAAAACTGCAATAATTACAATTGCAGGGTTAAGGGACCTGGGGCACTGCATCCAGACAACTTCAATGGGATTTTATACATTTGCTAAACAATAATTTACCTCTTTCATATTAAGTGCACCCACACATATTATAGAGATCATATTTTCATTCAGGAGGATAGGGCTTTCATTTCACTTCATTAAAATATTTATATATTAAACAACCCATAGATGATAACCCTTATTTAACAAGAGAATGATCAGATCCTACACAATCTTGCCATTTGTGCCCACATAAAAATGGCATCCTGGTGGGTCAAGATGAATGAATCCGAAATGGTCATGTATAGCCAATGGTGGAAACACATAAGATATCAAACCTGATGCCATATAATGACCTTTAAATTTCATAAGGGATTCAATACAAATGTTATGGTCTGGGATAGAACTTTGGGGAAATTTGCCAGATACAAGTTGGAGAAGGGGCCAGATTTTGTGGAGCCTGTCAAACAATGGGTCGTTTATAAGGTGACAGTGATACTTGGCTTTTATACAATACCCATTACAAGGGTTATAGCTCAAATTGTATTCCTTGTTACTACATCAGTTTTCTTTCTACTGTAATGTAATCCTGGATTCGCAGAAAGGTACTGGCTGACAAAAGTTGGTTTGATCAATCATGACCTCAACTATGTCACCCAACATTGTGATGCAAGGTGTAGCCGTGAATAGGAGTATTTCTGGGGCAGTCAAGTTTGAGGGTACCCAGTTTTCCTCTGGAACTGCGCGGCGTCCTAAGCTCTTTCTTGGAAATGGTGGTGGGACACTATTACTTGAGGACTTATTTAGGATCTCAATGACAGAGGCTGTAATAGTGTCACAGTGTGAGAAAGTGTCAGCACTACAAGTGTTAATAAATAAATACAATTTTTAAAAAAAAAACTCCCCCACCATCCAGCACAGATACTGGACAGTACAGTGTTCAGGCAGCAGGAAAGGGGTAAAAAATAATAAAAAAATAATAACTGCTGCAGCTGTGTTAAAAACTCTTTTTTTTTTAAACCCCAAAAATATATATAATACACACAACCACAGAACCAATGTACTAAATCACCCTAATAGGTGTTAATTCTGTGATCATCACTGAAAGGGTTACAAAAAATGTTTTTATGTATTTGTGTTACCACTTTGTAGCACAGTTTAGTTAATGATCTTGTTGCCTTTCTCATCTCAGATAAAAGTGAGGAGAAGAGAGGGGCAGAGACAAAGTATCTGCCAATGTTACGAATCATTGGCTGAGGCATTGTAACAGGGATCGCAGCAACAGCCTGTCACTGCAGATTGCTGTCAAGGTCTACAGGGGGACCCGTGGGTTGCCAGGCAAACCCCTAAACGGCGACTGGCAGCATGGTTATGAGGCGGGCTGGTGGGTGAGTCAATATGCAAGGGCATTCTATGCTGCCCTGCGGCATTTAAACCCATCTCCTGCAGGACGGCATAGCACACCCACCATCCTTAAGGGGGTTAGCTTAAGGAGACGATAAGCAAACGCAATGAAGCAAAATGTAAAAAAAATGTATTACAGAATAGATTGTTGTGATGGCATAAACCAGGGGTGGGCAATCTGCGTCCCTCTAGAGGTTTTGGACTACATCTCCCTTGATGCTTTGCTAGCATTATGGCCCCTAAGAGCATTATGGGAGATGTAATCCAAAACATCTGGAGGGTCGCAGGTTGCTCACCACTGGCATAGACGATCACTGGTCTTTTAGTGCTTACACAAAAACAACTGTAAATCAATTAGATCAAATATACAGCCTTTTTATTCCTCATTCTATTTAGATTAGTATTCAGAATTACAGTGTGCAGACATGCAGTTTTTTTTTGTTTTGTTTTTTAACAGCTCTCGGCCATCTAAAAGATAAACCTTTTTTTAACGTATTCCCACTTATAAAAAGGCCTTTAAATATACTCTGTAGTTATTCTAGGCGTTGAAGTGTCTAGCTCAACAATGAGATGCTGGTTTAAATATCTGGCCTGCTTTCTGCTGCACCTCCCATCATATGACAACTTATTGAGCGAGCAGATAACATAGTGCAGAGTAAGTCAGTCAGCAGGACAGTGCCAGCAAAAATCTTCATCTCTACAAACTACTGACCGCTGTCTGCCACAGTCACATTATTTACTAAACACCAACTTGTAGTGGACTGAAAATAGGGTTATTTATATAAGTGAGAATTCAAACTGAATTCAAAATTTAAAGTCAAATAGCTGAGCGTACCCTGTAAAAAGTTCACACTGAAATACCCATGATGCCATTACAGACAAGTTGGTTTATTTTTCTCAAAATGTTTATTGTTGCTTACTTTTTCTATTTCAGTTATCAATTCAATACACTTTGGTGTTTAGTGGAAAACCCCATAATGTCAGGAATGTGTTTTCGTAAGAGTACATGGGCCTGTCACATGCAGTTTATAATGTTTTGTTAAGATGGTACAGTAGAAGTCAGTGAATCAAAATAAAAAATAAAAAAAATCAATCAATAAATAAAAAAAATAAAAAAAAAGGAACAGCTTTGATGGATAACAACACCTGAAAAATTCTAAGCTAGTTCCTGGTGGATGCAGGACTACATAACATGCATGTGACTTTTAGTACAACTGTAAACTTCTGAAAGTGACATTTCCTTGTTGGCTCACCCCAGTAAAGAGTTTTCTGGCGTATAGTGATACAGAGGTAAGTGGCAAAAATAAGTACAATTCTAAAACTCGCGCAGCATCTATGTGCTCAGGACCACTTAACCATCTCAAGATACTTCCAGTGTGCTCAGGCATTTCTTAAATAGTGCCACAAGCCTGTGTGTTTGGCACTGAAAGGGTTAATGGAGTTTACATAGTATAACTGTGCACTGCACAGCATTCCAATATTGCCACACATTTATAGTGCAACTATAATTTACATTTTGGTGTCACCTGACTGCTATTACTCACTGATGAGATTGTCCCTGCTTGGGAAGGTATAATCCTTAAAGGAACACTATATGGACAGGAACACAGACATGTATTCCTGACCCTTTAGTGTTAAAACTTCCATCTAGTCCCCCTGGCGTCCACCTTGCCCCACTAAATATAGTAAAATCTTACTTTTGTTCAAGTCTGCAGCTGCTGGCTCTGCTCCTGATCTGCCTGCTTGGCTGACATCAGAAGTGTTGTTTTGAGCCAATCACAATACTTTCCCATAGGATTGACAAACTATCAAGGAGTCAGATTAGTGATTGCCTCAGACCACCACTTCTGATGATGTCAGCAGACGGGGCAGGTCAGAGGCAGACGGGGCAGGTCAGAGGCAGACGGGGACAGAGCCAGCAGCTACAGACTTAAACACAAGTAAGATTTTAATATATTCAGGGAAGCAAGTGGGTGCCAGGGGGTTAGGTGTGGTTTGTGCTCCAGACCCTATAGTGTTACTTTAAAGCTGCTATTCGACTGCAACAGAAACCAATGTTCAGTGTTACATTTGTGATGATTCCATTATTATTATTGCCATTTATATAGCGCCAACAGATTCCGTAGTGCTTTACAATATTATGAGATGGGGGATGTAACTATAAATAGGACAATTACAAGAAAACTTACAGGAACAATAGGTTGAAGAGGGCCCTGCTCAAACGAGCTTACAGACTATAGGAGGTGGGATTTTAGAAACATTAGGACAGGAAATATCAAATAGGGTGGGAGTGAAGCAGAGCTGGAGGAGAGAGTAAAGCACTGTCCTATAGGAGAGAGCAAGAGACAGGTATGTAAGGTAGAGATTCCTCTGGGAGGCCATAAGCTTTCCTGAAGAGATGGGTTTTAAGGCTCTTCTTAAATGATTGAAGACTAGGGGAGAGTCTGATGGCAGTAGGCAGGCTATTCCATAGGAAAGGAGCTGCCCGCGAGAGGTCCTGCAAGCGTGAGCAGCGGTCAGGAGGTGGTCACGGGCAGAGTGGATGGAACGAGGAGGGGCATACCTATGGATCAGTGAAGAGCTATAAGAGGGGCTAGAATTGTTCAGAGCTTTAAATGTATGGGTTAGCACTTTGAATTGACTCCTATAGGATACAGTGAGCCAATGTAAGTACTGGCAGAGGGGTGAGGTGTGAGAGGACCGACTAGAGAGGAAAATCAGTCTAGCTGCAGCATTCCAAAAGAGGCAATAAGTTTACCAAGAGAGGCAGTATAAAGAGAAAATAGAAGGGGACCAAGGACAGAGCCTTGGGGAACTCCAACCGAGACAGGACGAGGGGAGGAGGTATCCTTGGAAAAGGAGACACTGAATGAGCGTTGGGAGAGATAGGAGGAAAACAAAGAGAGGACAGTCACAGAGACCGAGCGATTGAAGAGTTTGAAGGAGGAGAGCATGATCAACGGTGTTAAAGGCAGCAGAGACGTCAAGGAGAATTAATCTGGAGTAGTGACCTTTGGATTTAGCGGAGATTAGGTCATTAGTAATAGTAACTTTGATAAGAGCAGTCTCAGTATAGTGGAAAGGGCGGAAGCCAGACTGAAGAGGGTCAAGGAGAGAGTTGGAATTAAGGAAGTGAGACACACGGGTAAATACAAGTCTTTCCAAAAGCTTTGATGAGAAAGGGAGCAGGGATATGGGACGATAGTTAGAGGGGGAGGATAGGTCAAGAGATGTTTTTTTTAGGATAGGTTCTACAGTGGCATGTTAAGGTCAGCAGGAACAGTGCCAGAAGAGAGAGAGAGTAGTTAAAGATTTGTGTTAGAGTAGGCACAAGACAAGGGGAGAGAGATCTGATGAGGTAAGATGGGACAGGATCGAGCGGGCAAGTGGTGGGGTGAGAGGAATGGAGAAGCGCAGCCACCTCTTGTTCAGTAGCCGGGGGAGAAAGTCTGGAGGGTAGGGAAAGCATGATTTACGTGTGGTTGAGAAAGAGAACGGCAAGGAGGGGAGAATTGTTTCCTTAGCTGTTCAATCTTGTCGGTAAAGTAACATGCAAAGCTATCACCTGTAAGGTTAGTTTGGGGGGCGGCCACAGCAGGGCAGAGAAGGGAATTAAAGGTGTCAAAGAGACGTCTGGGATTGCGGGAGCATGAACTAATGAGAGAGGAAAAGTATGACTGTTTGGCGCAGGCAAGGGCTGCTTTATGAAAGCAACATGAATCTATAATGGAGAAAGTCTGCCTGGGTGCGGGACTTCCTCCAGGAGCGTTCAGCACAACGGGAGCAACTCTGCAGATAGTGTGTTGATTTAGTATGCCAAGGTTGGGGTAGTGTCCTCCTTGAGGTGCATGTTTGGATTGGGGCTGCACCGTTCAAGGCAGATGTGAGAGTAATGTTATATGTGGAGATGGCCAGTGAGGGACAGGAGAGGGAAGGGATGGATAGCAGTTGTGAATCAATGTCAGCTGACATCTGCTGAAGGTCAATAGAGTTAAGGTTCCTCCTGAGCTGAGGGGGGTTAGGCTGAGGTTGTTGGGTGAGGGGGTGATCAGAGAGAGGAAATGGAGTGTTGCAGATATTAGATAATGTACATGAATAAGAGAAAATAAGGTTGAGGGTATTGCCAGCTACATGAGTGGGAGAATAAGCCCACTGCAATAGTCCGAGGGAGGAAGTAATTGAAAGTAGTTTAGAGGCTGCTGGGGTTAAAGGTGGGTTAATGGGAATATTAAAGTCTCCAAGAATTAGGGATGGAATGTTAGAAGAGAGGAAGTAGGGTAGCCAGGCAGCAAAGTGGTCAATGAAGAGGAGAGGGGAACGATAGATAACGGCAATGTTAGCAGAGAAGGGTTTGAAAAGGCAAATTGAATGAATTTCAAATGATGGGAAAGAGAGGGAAGGGGGGGTGGGCAGGGTTTTAAAGGAGCAGTAGTGTGAGAGAAGAAAACCTACACCGCCACCTTTAATCTCTGCTTGTCTTGGATTGTGGGTAAAGTGAAGACCACCAAAGGACAGTGAGGCAGGGGTAGCAGTATCAGAGGGAGAAAGCCATGTTTCTGTTAGTGCAAGTAGGTTTAGGGAGTGTGAGATAAATAGGTCATGGATGGAAGTAGATTTAAAAGGTGCTGCACACAGAGCGTGCATTCCAGAGGGCAGCTTTAAAAGAGGAATTATAGTGAGAATTACATGGAATGGGTATTAGGTTGTTGTGGTTTCTGGTGTTTGAACCAGGTGGCTGAGTAGTGGAGGGACCAGGGTTTGGAGAGACATCACCAGCTGCTAGGAGTAACAGGATGGATAGGAAGAGAAGGTGGGAGTAAGATTTAAATAGGGGGGGCTGTAGTGGTTTCAATATTGTAAGGGGCCCAGGCTATAAAGGAGAGAATCTGGGGTTAGATAAAGCAGATTGTGGGTGGAGAATCAATGGGGTGTTAAAAAAATCAAGGAAAAAGCAGATGAAAGGGAATTTAAATTTAAGGATATGAGGGAATGGCAGAGATAAGATCGGTAAAAGTCATAAATAGGGAACATCATAAATTAATGAGGCATAGAGTGCAATAACTAACACTAGCAAAACAAACATGTAACTAAACAAGAGTTAAGGATGGAGGGTACAATAGTCATCAATTAAACAGTAATACTGTGGGGGGTGGATAAAGAAAGAAATACAATTTAAAAACAAAAAGTAGGAGAAATAAGAAGTCGAGGTATTCCATGTGAAATTTACATGAAATGAAAAGGTTTAGTCGCCAGTAGTGCATATACCAAGTGTATAATAGCCTGTACTTTTTTTTTTTTTTTTAACTCTATAGAGAACATATTAAATAACAGTGACATTTATTTATATGTAGTTGTGTTTTTTTTTTTTGGGGGGGAGGGGAGGAATTAAAAATAAACGACAACTGCATTAGGGAATCACCTGTGCAGTCAGCATGATACTTTTCAATTGAGAGTTACTGATAACGAGCACGTATACACAATCCAGGGGATTACATTAGATTAGGCCGGGAATTAGCCAAAGACTTCCTACTCACTAACTGCTTGCAACAAAAGAAGTGGTTAACCCTACCCAGTAAAAAAATACTGTAGAAAAGAGGTGGATAGCAATACAAAGTAAAAATACTGTAGAAAAGAGGTGGATAGCAATACAAGGTAAAAATACTGTAGAAAAGAGGTGGATAGCAATACAAGGTAAAAATAAATACTGTAGAAAAGAGGTGGATAGCAATACAAGGTAAAAATAAATACTGTAGAAAAGAGGTGGATAGCAATACAAGGTAAAAATAAATACTGTAGAAAAGAGGTGGATAGCAATACAAGGTAAAAATAAATACTGTAGAAAAGAGGTGGATAGCAATACAAGGTAAAAATACTGTAGAAAAGAAAGGAATTGAGAGAAAAGCTGCATGGCATCATCATCAGGGAAGATTGCCCTTCTTGGGAAAGTATCCCCAAGCAGGGACAATTACTGCACAGGGAGGCCAGGAGGATAGGTGTTACCGTAGTGTAGCACCTATAGACTCCTCAAATTCTGGTCCTAAAGCAAGGAGCTACAGGTAAGTAAAAAGATATAACATCGTCCAAAGCAATCAAATATATAGTTTATTATAATGAATTTGGTTATGTCGGCAGTTATAAAAACTTAGATTAACTCCTAATGCAAGACTAAGAGTTTCCCTTGTAGAAGCCTGTGCAGGATGGAGACCCTTAAATTCTTGCCATTACCCACAGTAGCACCTTCTAACACCTTGAGGATTTGGGTGTAGTATCCATACACTACACAATTTACTTCTCCAGGATACAGTCTGTTGTATAGTTTTAAGATGATACCAACTGTTTTATACTGCTGTTAGAACACAACGTATCCTCTGCAGACTCATTAGATCATCACTTAATGTCCACCATGTACTTGACAACACCTACCAGAAATTTAATCCATTAAAGTGACTGAGAAATTAGAGACTAGTCAGCCCATTACAGATGCAGCCACCTTGTCAAATTGAATTTAACATTCAAGCTGGCAAAGTCATCTGCAAGGTGTTTTGTGAACACTTGGCAGAGCTGCACACGACATTAAGTTGTACACATTTCACATCTCAGCTTGGCTAGAAGATGAAAAGGAAGAAGGTTCGACAGAAAAGAAGCAGGAACATTACTACCCTGCAGGCTTTTCAGATACAACTTCTATTATGACACGGGTGGCCGATAAGGTAAATCAACAGCTGATATGTTATCCCATGATCATAATTGTGTAGCTAAATATAGCTGTAGCCAAGCACCATAATCACAGCAATAAGGTGATTACATATTTTTAATTTTTAATATACAAACTAAACGTTAAAACAAGATTGTCTAAAGTTCTGCTTTGCAGTCAGGGTTCCAAATGAGAAATTTTACAGTCTAGCGGCTCATTTGCAGTTAATACATAGTGAATACAGACCAATTCATTCAATGAAACTTTATTCAACATAAAGTTGCGTTTTATGTGCCTCCATCAGGCCGTGCAACAGTTTCCCTTATAAAAGCAAGAGGAATTGAAAGGACCTTTAAAGGCACCCTGACCACTTCATTTCAATGAAAAGGTCCGGTGTGCCCTGTAGCTTTAAATGTGCAATATAAAACATTGCAGGTTTTTTTTTTTTTTTAGATACCGCAATGTCTCTATTGAAGGGTTAAACAAAACTGACTTATTTCTGACCACCATAGTCTCTTTTTGCCATTACTGTTACAACATCATACACTAATCAGTCAAAACATTAAAACCACTGACAGGTGAAGTTACTAACATCAATTATACCATTACAAAGTGGCGCAAGTGGTGTCAGGGTCAAGGGAGCCCAAGGCTGATTGATGCACATGGGGAACGAAGGGTAGCCCATCTGCTCCAATCACACAGAAGAGTAACTGTAGCAGAAATTACTGAAAAACTTCTGGACATGATAGAAAGGTGTCAGAAGAAACAGTGCATCACAGTTTACTGCTTACTGGGCTGCGTAGCCGCAGACTGGTCAGAGTACCCATGATGACCCCTAACCGCTGCTGAAAGTGCCTTCAATGGGGACATGAGTGTCAGAACTGGACCATGGAGCAATTGGAGAGGCTGTCTGGTCTGATGAATCACGTTTTGTTTTAGATCGGGTGGATGGCCGGGTGAACATCCGTCGTTTACTTGGGGAAAAGATGGCAGTAGGATGCACCGTGGGAAGAAGATAGGCCGGGGCAAGGAATGTTATGCTCTGGGCAATGTTCTGCTGGGAAACCTTGGATCATGGCATTCATGTGGATGTTACTTTCCCATGTACCACATACCTAGAAATTATTGCAGACCATGTACAACCCCGACATGCAGATTTTTCATAGACCCCAAGATTGTACTATCAAGCATGCGCGAGAATGCAACAATGATGGCAGCACCAGGAGCTGAAGAATTAGATGAAAGGAGATGGTAGCATTCAGGTTAGTTCACCTATTTGTACAGTACCTATCACACCTCACTGACAAGACCCACCAAGGCTGAAACAGTCATGTGGGTTTGCTGCATGTCAAGCGCAGAGAAAGCAAGCCAGCATTTTGGATCTGTATAGTCCATTAGCATGAGATCAGTACGATATGCAAATTGTTATTTTCTCTCTGTATTGACACAAAGTGAGCTAAAACTATTTCAAGGACTGAGTGGGGATTGCACAGGGGAAAAAAATTATTTGTGTGTAACAAGTCCTGTGTTCCTAATTACAGATAAAATACATTGAAACGGGGGGCGGAGCTAGCTCTCAACGGCATCGGACGCACATCCCTTGAGCTCTGACAAACGGGCACGAAAAAAGCCCAAAACCAGCTAAAATACGGGGTGTACTACCTCCCAACAAGCACCGGACAGCTCTACAAATGATGGGGAGAAAAAACAAAAAAACCCGTCCTGATCGACCCAGATTCTGTGCCGATATTAGCGACCTCCTGAGAGGGCGGCATGGCGCGGGGAGAACAGACATGGCGGCGGACCTAGGAGACTTCTCCGATGACTCGGATGACTATTCCCTCCACAAAATAGAGGAGCCGGGAATCAAGCCTCCAAAACCTGGCCAGCCTACCCAGCCAGCAGCCACAGGGTCAGAACCGCTCACCACAGGCATACTTACCAGCCTCCTGGTGGACCTCCGTCAAAGCCTCTCCTCAGAAATCTCACAGGTGAGAGAAGACCTCAAGGGGTTCAATGGGTGCCTAAACACAATAGAACAGACCACCACAACACATGCAGCCCACATTCTGGAGCTACAGAACCAAATAGGCACCTCACTACAGCTCACACCACTCTGAGCCACCAGCTTGCAGCAATGGAGGATAAGAGAAGGTGGAAACACCTGAAGATCAGGGGCCTCACAGACAATATTACACAGGCAGAACTGCCACACTGCCTGCGCAGGCTCTTCACAGCCCTTCTTTCTCCCAAACAAGCGAAGGGCATCATACTGGAGGAGGTGTTCCGGCTCCCCAGGCCTCCTGCAGCAGCCGCCTCCAACACCAGCGACCTACTGGTCAAATTCCAAAATGGCCAAGATAAAGCAGCCATCATGAGCGCAGTGAGAGGGAACCCCCCGCTCTGCTTTGAGGAAATGGACATTACCTTTTACTCAGATCTCTCCCGCCCGACCCTACAGTGGCGGAGGACACTACGACCCCTCACATCCATACTATCAACGCAAGGAATCAAATATCGCTGGGGTCCAACACGAGTGCTAATTATTCAGCACCAGAACACAGAGATCAAGGTGGCGGAGCCAACGGAGATAGAGGCAAACCTAACCACTCTGGGCCTGGACCATACTGCAACGTCTGCACCGACAGCATGGGACCTGGCTAACACTGTCCCGTTTATCCCGGCAAACCGGAGCATACCCAGCCGGGCAACTACCTGACTCTGGCAATCATCAAGTTTATTTTGTATATTTTTTACTTAAAACCTGGCCTTTCCATTTTCAAGGCACAGGCACCTCACAGGGCCAGCCTCACGCAGATGACCTGTTGACACAGTATAAGTTATTGTATTCCCCTCTGTTTATGTTTCATGCACCACTCAGACAACATGCTACATACCACGGAGTGTACCGACAGTGGGGAAAGGCCATACCTATCTCCACCACCTACCTGGCCTAAACGGGCCGAGACCGGGAACACTAGCTTCTTAAAGAACACCTACCCACCCAGCTCCACGCTAGTAACCACATACACCCACTCCACCAAGGGGAGCTGTATCCACACAACATCCAGTCCGCTCTTGACATACACCACAATACATCTCATTCTCTGCTAACACACAACCATACATGACCGTAACACACTTACACCCACTACAACCACCGCTCGTGGCAGGATTATGGCGGTATCAAGCCACATCACTATAAACAATAAAAACCGCAGGCAACATCTTACCAAATGCATGCGAAAGGTTAAGTGTAATGCTATGCTTTATTGAATGTACTACACCATGTTGACTGCCAAAATAAAGAATAAAAAAAAAAAAATTTGTAACACATCTTGCTTAATGAGAGACTCTTTTTTTGTGTAAATGATGTGCACTGATACGTGGCAAAGCAAGAGGCTGCTTTAAGACAGAGGGACAAGAATATTTATAGAAAAGGACTATTATTTTAACCACCATGAAAAAACTAACAGCTATGTATAAAAGTTCTCTTAAGATAGGAATGCTTGTACATAAAGATATGTAAATTATACAAAGTGTTCTTTCTACTGCAATAACACCCATTTTTTTTATTCTAAATTTACATACACTTGTTTCAATACAGCTCTACTTACTATTGCTGGATTTCAGATCACGATGTATGACGGGCACAATAGCTTCATCATGCAAGTAATTCATTCCTCTGGCTATCTGTACAGCCCAATTCACAAGAACATCCGGTGGAATCTTCTTGCCAGCTAGCACCCTATTTAATGATCCCCCTCGGGCAAATTCCATTACTAAACAAAGATTAGGTTCCTTCAAGCACACCCCCTGTAGTGCAATAATGTTGGCATGATCCAGCATTGCAAACAGTTTAGCCTCCTGTCTGACATTCTCAATGGTTTGGCTGATATCTTCATCAGGATCATGACGGGCTGCTTTGACAGCCACCTCCTCTTCTCCCCAAATAGCACGATAGACCTTCCCAAAGCCTCCAATTCCAATGATTTCCTCCAAGACCAGCTCTGTAAAATCGATTTCTAATACTGAAAGAGAAAGTAGAAAAACAAAGATTTTCAGAACACACATGATCTGTGAGAATCTACCATTTAATGGAACACTCCAAGCATCATAACCACTATAGCGCTATGTAGTGGTTATTGTGCCAGGATTTCCAGGCACCTTCCATTGTAAGCAATTAAACCATTTTAGAAAGGTTTAAGTTCTTATTGGGGGTCTGCCAGGCATTGCTTACAATCTCCACTACTTCAGTTGGAGAGTCAAAAGCTCCAAACAGAAGCTTGCGTTCACTCTCTTGAGCCAAGCCCTGCAGTGTGGAGCTAGCTCATTGGTTGAGAATGTCGGCTGATGAATAAAGCATTAAGACATCACGAAATGTATTTGCCACTCTTACAAATAAATACATGGATTGCATTGTGTAGTCATAACAAAATAAATATCACGGTTTCCATCCTATCTTTAGATAAGAAAATTGTGCAACCAGTAATCAGTCAATTTAAAGTAAGTTGTATTAAAGAAACACTCCATGCACCATGATCACTACAGTACGCTGTGGTTATGGTGTCAGGAGTGCCTTGGCACCCCCTACTGCCAAGCTTGTCACAAGCAGACCTCATGACTACTTACAATAGGGGGTGTGGAATCACTGCACTCCTGAGACCATAATCACTGCAGGGCGTTGTAGTGGTTACAGAGTTTGGAATGTTCCTTTAAAGCCACAATATGACCTTTACCTGGCAATGGGTAAATAGTGTGGGGTGTGGGGAGAGGGGGATTAATATATATTATATATTTTTATATTACAGGCACTCCACTGTAAATTACAAAAAGGTGCTGATTTCAGGGCCACCCTTTATAAACTGCCCTTAAAAGGACAATCAAGGCACCAAAACAACTTTATCTAAATTAACTTGTTATATGGTGTCTGGAGGCACTTTTACCGATGTAATGCTTCTCTATGAGGAGACGCTGACTGGCGCAGTGTGGCGTTTGTGCCACACATGTTTGATAGCCTCCAAATGTTTTCTTATCTTATGGACAAACCTGTGGTTGACAAAAGGTGGAGCTCCACCATCAACTGTTGACCAGTAACAGCAGCCATCACGAGCGACAGATGTGGGACTCTGGCATTGACCTATGAGCAAGAATACAGCACTGTCGCGGCTCCTGGCAACTGAAGTGCCAGGAGCCGTGAAATGAAGATGGCAGTGACTGCAAGTGACAACTTGAGATGAGTAATATTTACCTTCCCCTGCACCCCATGGCCATCCGACCCACACGGGATCTGTCACTTTGAGGTGCTTGCAAAATAAGCAAAGACCTATGAAAGTTACGGATGTGTGTTAAACTCCTTCAAAAGTTTATAAACATTTTTTATTTTTTTTAAAGGCACAAAAGAAAAATGATCCAGATTTTCAAATGCAAATGTGATCTAGTCCTCTACAGGCACAATGAACATGGATTAGATCACACAGTAATTCCTGGAAGTCTACTCATTGTTCAAACCATGTGAAAATGCATTGCACCATCTAGACACCTTATTGTTCTGTAAATATTTATTTTTAATGTTACATTACATACTTTCCAACATTTCAAAAGGACAAAGAGGGACACTTTTATTCTACGGGTGTGAATAAGAATGTAGCCAGGTGTAAGGCAATTCTAATTAAATTTCTAATGACTATTTACACATCTAAAATTTTATTTAAAACAAGAACAATGTATCCTATTTACAAAGACTGAATTCTAGACACACTTATTGTAGTTTAAAGATACATTACTGGGAGTATTATTACTGTGGAGCTCACACATCAACAATAAGGAGCTCCTAAAAAAAGAGAAAAGAAAGGAGGGACAGATGGATTTGGGCCCAATATAGCAACTGTCCTTTTTCTAAATAGGGACAATTGGAAGGTATGACATTATAGATACTAAAATTCTTAAAGAATCGTGGAAATCACAAAATGTTGAAAGTTAAAAGAACACTATAGTGTCAGGAAAACAAACATATATTCCTGACATTATAAACCTGATATGGCTTTTTAGGTCCCCAGCCCTTGCTTCCTTTTGTAAAGATGATTTTACTCATCTTTTCTCCACCGCCAAACCTGTCTTGCCACAGCTCGCTCCACCTCCAAGACGGAGATGAAACTCTGATTTCTCTCCCATAGGAAAGCACTGGAAGGCTTTTGTGCAAGTGCAGGAAAAAAAAAAAAGCGCTGTGCCAATCAGCATCTCCTCATAGAGATGAATTGAATCAAGGCATCGCTATGGGGAGTGTTCAGTGTCTCCATTCAGAGTGGGCAACACTGGACTAAGAAGCAACTCTAGTGGCCGTCTGAATGACTGCCACAAGGGGTGTTCCTAGGCAGCAATGTAAGCAGTGCCTTTTCTCTGATGCAGACTTTACATTGCAGGGACAGGCTATAGACACCAGAACCACTACATTAAGCTAAAGCTGACTACACTGGATAGCACCCGCTATAATAGGAGTATCAAAAACACAAAGTAAAATTTAAATTTTCAAACAATTCACTAAGTAAATCCAGTGATTACAACGACCATATTAGAGCTTTTCTCAGGTTTATTCAAAGTACTGTGTACAGTTTGTGAACAGTATCATGGTGGCCTGAGGGAATGTCATGTACCGAGTTCTCAGGGTACATGGGTGTCTTGGTTTCTTTCATGCCACACGGTTGACATGTTCATGTCCACCACGGAGCAGGCATATTGTCAGTGTCAATTGGTCGCAAAGACACAGAGCCATGCAGTACTGATGCCCCGGGCATCACTGCTGTTGTTAATGGTACCAGCATGACACCAGCGTAATCAGCACCCTTTAAGGACTCATGTGATGCACAACCCACATGAAAGGGATGTTTTCATGACCAGGCTGCACCTTTAATTCCCAATAGCATGCTCACAGCAGTGGTCAGCTACTCTAACACCTCAGACCCAGAGCTGTCCTACTCAGACCCTCTTCCGAGTTCCTGACCCTTTGTTCCCTGTACGGACTTGTCCAACTTCTTGACTACACCCTCTACCTTGCTCTTCTGGATTTGACACAATGGACTCTGTCCTTAATTCCAGTTAACTAATAAAGCCCCAGTGCCATCACAGACCTCCAAGGCATCTGTTCCAAACCTGAAGCCACCAAGGAGGTTGTCTGCAACTGGTTCCCAGCTCTCCTTCTGGGTCATGAAAAACTGCCCTGTTAAAAGCATTTATCTAGACTGCCAAAACATGCATGAACACAACTTCAGTTTGGAGTGGAGAGGAGAATATGAGGAACTTGCCTAGCCTGTACATTCTATATGCATAGCAGTGACAGCTTTTTAGTGCCAAACGATTAAATTTCCTTTAACATCCATGTCATAAGGGACACACTCCACAATCTGTGGAGATTTTTGCAAACGAGTGCAGGGGACCTTCTTGGACCAAAACATATGCAATGAGCATAGATCATGGTGTTTAGAGAGTCCCCTTTATGAGCACATAAGGTTGCTTATTTGAAATGAATACTCTAAGAACCAGAACCAGAACCACTAAAGCTTAAAGAACCAGTCTGGGCAACATAAATGTTGATAAAGTTGTTATGGTGCCCAGATTGTTCCTTTAAAATGTTGGTTTTGGTACAAGGAGAATGCTCCTACAGTCTCAAGTGTAAATGCTGCCTTTTCTTTGAAAAAGGTAATATTTAGATTTGTCCCTAAGGACACTTCTTGTGCCTGTCACTCAGACAGTCACTAGTGGTACTTCCCATTATAAACCTACAATCTTCATTGTGAGAAGATGTTGATGATGCAAAGAGGCAATTTCAATGAGCATTAGCCTCCCACATAATTCTCTATGGAAAAGTATTTGATTGGTTGATATCATCGATAATGGGGGTTGAGCTAACCAGAGGGCGCAAAAATGGCTCACATTTATGCCTACAAAAAAATTCTGATTATCACATCAAAAATATGGAGGTCACTTAATAGAACAGGCTCCCTATAACTTATGTTCTCTCAGAGTATTTAAAACACCATAGATGGTGCAAGTGTGCCTTATCACCATTTATATTCACTAGGCCTGTGCAAATATTTGTTTAACCAGTGCATCCAAATCAAAATACTCTTAATTCATATGCTAACTAATCAATTTGTCTGGGATTCACCTGCAGAACTTATTCAATGAATAAAACTCAACAGGCTAATCTTGTTCTAATTAAATTTGTTTGGGTGTAGATTAAAAGGATTTTGAATCGGACAAACATTTTAAGTCTAACATTCACTAGCACAATTCTCCAACACAACTACAATTATAATTAGTGTACGAGACTCTGCAAGTACACTGCAAAGAACAGTGCCAGCTTAAAAAGGTCAGTCTAAGATCCATAACTAGCACAGGGTACTGTAATAGTTATGGTGCTTAGACTGACCACACTTGGAGAGTCTGTCCCTGGGCCCCTTGAATCAACGCTCATGAAAGCCAGAGAAGATTAAAGATCTCGACAAACTCGACAACTTTTTTCAGGTACTCACTTTACTAAAGGCAGAGTGCCCTTAAAGGACCACTATAGTGCCAGGAAAACACTTGTTTTCCTGGCTCTATAGGGTCCTTGGGTCCCCCTCACCATCTAGGCCCCCCTCCCGCCGGGCTCTAGGGTGAGGAAAGGGCTAAATCCCTTACCTTTTTTCCAGCGCCGGGCTCCCTCGGCGCTGGGGACTCTCCTCTTCCTTTCCCGTCATCGGATGAATGCGCATGCGCGGCAAGAGCCGCGCGCGCATTCAGCCAGTCTCATAGGAAAGCACTCTCATGGACGCTGGCGTCTTCTCCCTGGGAAAATCACAGTGAGAAACGCCTCTAGCGGCTGTCAATGAGACAGCCACTAGAGGCTGGATTAACCCATTTGTAAACATAGCAGTTTCTCTTAAACTGCTATGTTTACAGCAAAAAAGGGTTAATCCTAGAGGGACCTGGACCCAGACCACTTCATTAAGCTGAGGTGGTCTGGGTGCCTATAGTGGTCCTTTAAAGGAACACTCCAGATCACAAAAAAAAAAAAAAAGGAAAAAAAAGACACCTTTATAAAATTAACCATATCACAACCCCTCATCCTCTTACTTTCTGGTTTGCTTAGCTCATTAGAGTTGAAACTCAAGAGGCAGCCAATTGTACAGAGTACCTGCCTTGCACATACTTCTTATTGAGCTGCATTGGCAAGTCTGTGATTGGACAGCCACAGAAAGTCTGGGCATGACAAGAAGCTTGCAAAGGCAGCAGATGAGATATGCAGTTATTGCAAGCTGTTTTGAGATGTACCACATATTTTAAAAAAAAATTAAAATAAAATAAACAAACAAATGCATGCATGCATGTTTACATGCATACCTACTAAACCGTGATTGAAGAAAAAAAAATATTTGGTCACTGGAGTATTCCTTTAAAGCTGCACGGTCACCCATGGAACTCATATCTGCAGAGGAGCAGTGCAAGAAAGATGGCAGCGCCCGTGAGGGACATGTTCAGGTAAGTAATTTCACCTTTACCTGCCCTCATGGCCACAGGACCACTTGCGGCCATTTCACCGTGTGGGGACTTTGTGAATTTGGCAAAGTTGCTAGATGGTGACAGTACCCATTTGAGTTACAGTCAAGTGACACCGAGTAATCCCTGAATTTTAGGATCCTAAAAATTTACTAAAATTAGATTATTGTAAGTAAAACCATAAGATAATATTCTTTAACAAGCTGAAACAGAAATATGCACATACTGTGAACCATTAGTAACCTAAAATTATTGGTTATCTAACGGACATGATGCAGTAAAATTTAAAAATAAAAGATAAAATTAATTTAGAATAATTTTGTGTCCAACTGCATTATATATGCATCAGAAATTCCGCAATAGGTTAAGTACTCCTCATGAAATATATTTTTCATTACACAAAAGTGGCACAATAGGTGTGTAAAAGGACAGAGTTTAGGATAATAGTGTTGTAGTGTAAAAACGGTCATACTGATGCTCTTTTGAACGCAATTAAAATAAAACGTATTATCACATTATCCAAAGTATTACCAAATAAAATCACAAATTCTTACACTGGATTGCAGAAGCTGGGTAGCAAGGTAGCTCTTCTACTCTCTTGCATTGTAGTTTGCTAGAGAAGCTTTGTGTCGTGGTGACATAATTGCTGGGAAAGATGCCCACACGGTCTTGAATCTTTCCTGTCCACCAGCCTTCATCCCCAGACACCCGAGAGTCCTTGGAGAGCACCTGGACCAGATCGCCCAACCTTAGGGTCAGCTCATCTTCTGCAGAGGCCTCATAGTCAAATACAGCAGTCCAATAGAATGGGTTAGATGGGGAGGATGAAGGTTGGCTTCCAATGACTCCAGGGACATCATTGGCCCCTCCTCCCCCAGCTTCATAGTCTTCATCCAAAAAAACCTGTCTAGTGGGAGTGCTCTCTCTGTCCTCTTGCTCTTCATCTTCCTCTGTAACCAGTGGTACTGGTAATATTGACGCATTTGGTGCTCCTCTAGGTATGCCAAATGAAGATTTGCTACTGCCAGGCAAGGAGAGCAGGGATCTGAGGGGCTCCATTGAACTGATCCATAGGTGAGGCTTGGGGTATGGTGCCTTTTACTCATGCACTTACAGTTTAGGGAAGCAGAAGTCCATACACAAATCCAAGAAGTCACCTACAAATGCGTGTAACTGTATATGGTAAGAAAACCACAGTGTACATGACTGAGTCACCTCTACAGACCAACCAAAAACCTAAAGTTTTAGCTTTACAAGAGAAGAGAGCAAATCCAGCAGTTTCAGACAATTCAAGGATAATGGAATACAACTAAGCACCTACAAGTTCATTGATGTCACCATAAGGAGGTATATCAGGAGCAAACTAAAGCAGGGTATCATACCATAACCTTAGCTTTCCACAATTACATTTAGAAGAATTCGCAAAATCCTGGGGGGAGTAGTTATTGATTCCTTAAACATAAAGAGAGAAGGTAAACACTGGGGCTTTAATAAGATGAGCAATCTAGAATGTAGAATGTCTCCCAAATTTTTTATATAAGAGTCTCACATTAGATACCAGATGCAGAGCTTGCTGAATGGAGAAATACAAAAAGTAGCATCCAGGGTACTAGAACAGCAGAGAGATATGAAGTAGCAGCCGTAGAACTAAATGAGCAGAAGCCAGCAGCAGAGGTTTCTGAATGGAGGAATGTAAAGTAGCATCTGTGGAGTGATAATAGCAAATAGCAGAATAGGTTTCTGAATGAAGGAATGAATATGAAGTAGCAGAGGTTGATGAATGAAGGAATATGAAGTAGCAGAGGAGGTTTATGAATGGAGGAATATGAAGTAGCAGAGGAGGTTTATGAATGGAGGAATATGAAGTAGCAGAGGAGGTTGCTGAATGGAGGAATATGAAGTAGCAGAGGAGGTTGCTGAATGAAGGAATATGAAGTAGCAGAGGTTGATGAATGAAGGAATATGAAGTAGCAGAGGTTGATGAATGAAGGAATACGAAGTAGCAGAGGTTGATGAATGAAGGAATACGAAGTAGCAGAGGAGGTTGCTGAATGAAGGAATATGAAGTAGCAGAGGAGGTTGCTGAATGAAGGAATATGAAGTAGCAGAGGAGGTTGCTGAATGGAGGAATATGAAGTAGCAGAGGAGGTTGATGAATGAAGGAATATGAAGTAGCAGAGGAGGTTGCTGAATGAAGGAATATGAAGTAGCAGAGGAGGTTGCTGAATGAAGGAATATGAAGTAGCAGAGGAGGTTGCTGAATGAAGGAATATGAAGTAGCAGAGGAGGTTGCTGAATGAAGGAATATGAAGTAGCAGAGGAGGTTGCTGAATGAAGGAATATGAAGTAGCAGAGGAGGTTGCTGAATGAAGGAATATGAAGTAGCAGAGGAGGTTGCTGAATGAAGGAATATGAAGTAGCAGAGGAGGTTGCTGAATGAAGGAATATGAAGTAGCAGAGGAGGTTGCTGAATGAAGGAATATGAAGTAGCAGAGGAGGTTGCTGAATGAAGGAATATGAAGTAGCAGAGGAGGTTGCTGAATGAAGGAATATGAAGTAGCAGAGGAGGTTGCTGAATGAAGGAATATGAAGTAGCAGAGGAGGTTGCTGAATGAAGGAATATGAAGTAGCAGAGGAGGTTGCTGAATGAAGGAATATGAAGTAGCAGAGGAGGTTGCTGAATGAAGGAATATGAAGTAGCAGAGGTTGATGAATGAAGGAATACGAAGTAGCAGAGGTTGATGAATGAAGGAATACGAAGTAGCAGAGGTTGATGAATGAAGGAATACGAAGTAGCAGAGGTTGATGAATGAAGGAATACGAAGTAGCTTCCGGGGAACCAGAATGGCAGCAGAACTGGGTCCAGTCAGAGTCCAGTAGCACCAGAACCAGAATACACAGGTCCCTTCAGAGCCAGTGGAGAGTCCATTTCCCAGAGGGCCAGGGTTCTAGGGGCAGCAATGCCAGTTACTGCAATGTCAGGACACCCTGGGACCCCCGACTGGCAGAACTGGGGCAAACGGGCCCAACTGGGACCTGTCCAAGCACGGCCCCCGAGCGACCACTCCCCCTGCCGGCCCACCTCAGGTGCTCAGGCTGTCCCTCGCCAGGAGAGGCTCATTGAAAGCCAGTACGATAGGAAGCTGACCCGCAGCATCTCCCACACTGCCTCCAGTATCCGCTGCCCGCACCCATCCGCCCGGCGCCTTACTCCTTATTGCCACAGGGAAGGAAGCTCGCCTGCCGTAGCCGCTCCGCGCTGCTATTGGACAGTCTGCACGTCAATCGAGGCCGCTGCCTGTTGTGATTGGACTACACGGTCGAGTGCCGCTGCCAGCCACCTTACTGTACACGCCCTCTCGTCTGAAACCTGCTGACCCTCAGTTTTTGTGTTTTTTTTTTTTAAACAAAACTTTAATAGGGTGTCAATAACAGTACAAACACAAGGCGCAGCTTTATACAGGTGTCTTTCTAAGAGGCAGTAGAGAAGGTCATATACAGGTATCAAGTTATCCATCTAAATACATTTATGCTACATATGCTCACTGTTGTACTTCTCTATGAACTCATACCTCTGCTTTACTTAATATACAAAACAGTCATAACTCCCAAGTGTCCCTATTTAGGAGGGACAGTCCCTACTTTGGGTCCAAATCCCTCTTTTCTCTTCAAATATCCCTCTTTTCTTGGAATTCCATAATTTTTGGTTTGTCTGGGTGTATAACATAACTCCATGGTATTAATACTCACAATAATATTTCTTTAAACTACAATAAATGTGTTTAGAAATAAATCTGTGTAAATAAGATACATTGTACTTGTTCTAACTTTTTAGTAGCATAATAGTCCTGGCTACACCCCAGCTCACACCCATAAAAATTAAAGTGTCACTCTTTGTCCATTTTTGTAATGTTAAAGGGAGACTATGCACCCAGACCACTTCAGCTCATTGAAGTGGTCTGGGTGCAGTGTCCCTTTTGCACTACAAAAATGGACTTAGTGTAAACACTAAGAGTGTTTACCTTGCAGCTCTAAGTCTGCCCACAGTGGCCATCTACCATTAGTGCCCACTCGTTGCAGGCCATTGGAGCAGGCTGAGCGTCGGCCCAGCGCCGAGGGACATAAGCGCTGGGAAAAGGTTAGTATATAAAGGGTTTTTTAGGAGTCAGAGAGAGCTATAATGCCAGGAATACAGCTTTGTAATACTGGCACTTATAGTATCCCTTCAAGTGGTATGCAGAGCCTCAAACCACTGTATTCTGTATTATTATTATTTATATATAGCACCAGCATATTCTGCAGTGCTTAACAATTATAGAATGGGATAATGGACAAACAAACAAAATATTAACAGAGACAAGAGGAGAAGAAGGCAAAAGTAGGCGACCCTGCTTAAAGAGCTTACAATCTAGAACAGGGGTTCTCAACCCAGTCCTCAAGAACCCCCTACCAGTCCAGGATTTAGTGATTACCCTGCTGTGTCTAAAGTGTTTTTTTTTTTCTTTTCTAAAAACCACCTTGACTGGTAGGTGGTATACTCCTGGACTGGTAGGGGGTACTTGAGGACTGAGTTGGAAACCACTAATATAGAAGGATAGAGTGTAATGGTATGGATAGGGTTTAACCCCTTCTCTGCCGAGCACTTTTTGATTGATAAAGATTAGTATAAAATTTATTTGAAAAAACTTGGCATAAAATGTATTTGAATCAATGAAGGCATAGCTAGCATATAAACATATCATCCTGCAGCAATATGTGTAGAATAAACTTAACTATTAAAATTATGTAAATGTACACAATTTTATTTTTCACTTATTCGTTAATACTGTATAAAAATAATTGGGAAATGAACAGCTTTAGACAGTACACGGTGTAACCAAGTCCTTCAGAATCTTCTGAGCAGAGGTATCATCTCTGGAAGATCTACTCAAGAATTACAAGTATTACTGTTTCCTTTAAACTCTTATTTTAAAATTGTGTTCTATTCCATCTCCCTCCCTATACTATCACTACTTAATTGATAACTATATCTCCCATCCTGATCTTCTGTTTTTGTTTTTCTTAAAGCTGGTATAATCATGTCATTTTAAGTTCATTCTCGAAGACTCGTTGTTAATTGTTTGTTTAGCTAGTGTTACTACTCTCACTGATAATCTAGTAAATTTATGTTCATGGTTTATGACTTTCACCTATCTGATCCTTCCTATCTTTTTATCCCAAATGTTCTCTCCTTTTAGTTTTTCATCTCTAATTAATTACCTCAATAGCCCCATGTCTCCCCACCCATAATAGTGTGTTTTATTTCTTTTCTTTTTTTCTAACCTCAGACCTTATATTTCAGACTGGGCACCTTAAAACAGCATTAACACCCAGCACTCCCAAGCAACCAAGTCCTGCAGAATCTTCTGAGCAGAGGTATCATCTCTGGAAGATTGCCCACCCCACCCATGGTCAACAGCTTACTTATAGATAGTGCACATCAGCTGGTTTCCTTAACACACCAATCAAGTCACTAAACCTCTCCTCACCTGAATTCATTTAACACACTGCATCCTTACATTGGTTTAAACACTCATTGATATTTATGTGTGTTTGTATATATGATCTACATATCTATATAATACACGTTTTCTCTAATGTTCTCCCTTCTATTTTTCACTTTAACACTAACTTCTCTGATCACTAAAATATCCCTATCCTTTCACTCACCTGTCCCTGGAAACACAATCATCATTACTTCCACCTTACTCCCCTCCCCTCTCTATTCATCCCATGCACTCTACACATACCTTTCAAGCCTATCTCCACCAACTCCTCCCAAATCCTCTACATACATACCCTCCTACAAAACTTTCAAATCCTACTCCCACCTTCACTTCCTTTCTATCCTTCTGCTCCTAGCAGCTGGTGATGTCTCTCCAAACCCCGGTCCCCTCTCAACAAACACAGCACATACTAACCCAAGGACCCACACTAATCTCATACCCATCTCATGTTCCTCTAGATCCTCCTTCAATACTACCCTCTGGAACGCACGCTCTGTTTGCAATATAACTAAATCCACTGCTGTCCATGACTTCTTTATCTCTCATTCAATAGATTTACTAGCCTTAACAGAAACCTGGCTCTCCCCCTCTGACACTGCCACCCCTGCATCTTTGTCCTTCGGTGGTCTCCAACTTACCCACAACCCAAGAAACTCTGAATGTAAAGGTGGTGGTGTTGGGTTTCTCCTCTCCCCTCACTGCTCTTTTAAACCTCTTCCCACCCCCCCTTCCCTCTCTTTCCCGTCATTTGAAATACTCTCAATTCGCCTTTTCAAACCCTTCTCTGCTAACATTGCTGTTATTTACCGCCCCCCTGGCTCCCCTCTTCTCTTCCTTGACCACTTTGCTGCCTGGCTACGATATTTCCTCTCTTCTAACATTCCATCCCATCCCTAATTCTCGGGGACTTCAATATTCCTATAAACCCACCTTTGACCTCTGCAGCCACTAAACTACTTTCAATGACTTCCTCCCTCGGGCTATCGCAGTGGGCAAATTCTCCCACCCATGTAGCTGGCAATACCCTTGACCTAATCTTCACTTATGCATGTACAGTAACTAATATCTGCAACACTCCATATCCACTCTCTGATCACCACCTCTTATCATTTGCTCTTGCGTACCCCCTCACCCAACAACCTCAGCCTAACCCCCCTCAACTCAGGAGGGACCTTAATTCTCTTGATCTCCAACAGTTGACATTGATTCACAACTGCTGTCCATCCCTTCCCTCTCCTGTCCTTCACTGGCCATCTCCATATATAACTCTACTCTTACATCTGCCTTGAACACTGCAGCACCACTCCAAACAAGCACCTCGAGGAGGACCCGCCCCCAACCATGGCATACTAAATCAACGCACTACCTGCAAAGATGCTCCCGTTGTGCTGAACGCTCCTGGAGGAAGTCTCGTACCCAATCAGACTTTCTCCATTATAGATTCATATTGTGTTCATACAGTGCAACCCTTGCCCTTGCCAAACAGTCCTATTTTTCCTCTCTCATTAGTTCATGTTCCCGCAACCCCAGGCGTCTCTTTGACACCTTTAATTCTCTTCTTCGCCCTGCTGTGGCCACCCCCAAAACTAACCTTACTTCTGATAACTTTGCATGTTACTTCACTGACAAGATTGAACAGCTAAGGAAATAATTCTCCCCTCCTTGCCTTTCTGTTTCTCAATCACACATAGATCATGCCTTTCCTACCCTTCAGACATTCTCCCCAGCTACTGACCAAGAGGTGGCTGCTCTTCTTTGCTCCTCTTGCCCCACCACTTGCCCGCTCGATCCTGTCCCATCTCACCTTATCAGATCTCTCTCCACTTGTCTCGTGCCTTCTCTAACACACATCTTCAACTGCTCGCTCTCTTCTGGCATCGTCCCTGCTGACCTTAAACATGCCACTGTAGTACCTATACTAAAAAAAACATCCCTCGACCCATCCACCCTCTCTAACTACCGTCCCATATCCCTGCTCCCTTTTTCCTCAAAGCTTCTGGAAAGACTTGTCTTTACCCTTGTGTCTCATTTCCTCAATTCCAACTCTCTCCTTGACCCCCTTCAATCTGGCTTCCGCCCTCTCCACTCTACAGAGACTGCCCTTATCAAAGTCACTAACGACCTAATCGCAGCTAAATCCAAAGGCCACTACTCCATACTAATTCTTCTTGACCTCTCAGCGGCCTTTGACACCGTTGATCATGCTCTCCTTCTTCAAACTCTTCAATCACTTGGTCTCTGTGACTCTGTCCTCTCGTGGTTTTCCTCTTATCTCTCCCAACGCTCATTCAGTGTTTCCTTTTCTAATGATACATCCTCCCCTCACCCTGTCTCGGTTGGAGTCCCCCAAGGCTCCGTCCTTGGTCCCCTTCTATTTTCTCTTTATACTGCCTCTCTTGGCAAACTTATTACCTCTTTTGGATTCCACTACCACCTGTACGCTGATGACACCCAGCTATATCTCTCCTCCCCGGACCTCTCCCCTGCCGTCCTGCAACGTGTCACTGCTTGCCTTTCTTCCATCTCTGACTGGATGTCCTCCCGCTTTCTGAAACGCAATCTCTCAAAAACTGAGCTCCTTGTCTTTCCTCCTCCTAATACTGATCCTCCCCTTTCGCTCTCCCTTCAAGTTTGTGGTACCAACATCAGTCCATCCTTGCAAGCGCGCTGTCTTGGCGTCCTACTTGACTCTGGTCTCACCTTTGAGCCTCACATCCAGCATGTTGCCAAATCCTGTAGATTCCATCTTAAAAACATAGCCCGCATCCGCCCCTTTCTTGCACCAGATACTACCAAGGAGCTTGTCCATGCTCTAGTAATTTCCCGCATGGATTACTGTAACCCTCTCCTGATTGGTCTTCCCAAAAGCCGTACTGCACCCCTACAGTCTGTAATGAACGCTGCTGCTAGACTGATTTTCCTCTCTAGTCGTTTCTCTCACACCTCACCCCTCTGCCAGTCCTTACATTGGCTTCCTGTATGCTATAGGAGTCAATTCAAGGTACTAACTCACACCTATAAAGCACTGAACAACTCTAGCCCCTCTTATATCTCCTCACAGATCCATAGGTATGTCCCTTCTCGGTCTCTCCGCTCTGCCCGTGACCACCTCCTGTCCGTTGTCCGCACTCGTATGGCCAACTCGCGCTTGCAGGACTTCTCACGGGCAGCTCCCTTCCTATGGAATAGCCTGCCTACTGCCATCAGACTCTCCCCTAGTCTTGCATCTTTTAAGAAGTGCCTTAAAACCCATCTCTTTAGGAAAGCTTATGGCCTCCAAGACTAACCAATGCCTCACATACCTGTCTCTTGCCCTCTCCTAAAGGGCAGTCCACCTTATTTGATTGCAAATTCCTGTCCTAATCTGTTTTACACCCCACCTCCTATAGAATGTAAGTTAGATCGAGCAGGGTCCTCTTCAACCTATTGTTCCTGTAAGTTTATTTGTAATTGTCCTATTTATAGTTAAATCCCCTCTCATAATATTGTAAAGCGCTACGGAATCTGTTGGCGCTATATAAATTGCAATAATAATAATAATAATAATAATAATTTATCTTGCAATATTTCACACAGGGTCTGAAATATTAGCATACAAGCAAAAAACCTTTTTTTTCACATACAGTAAAAAATAAATCAAAGAACCTGCTTATAGGGATTTGCAAGGACCATGTAGGCATTACTATCAGTACAGCTTACTGAAAATAGCAACAGAATGTAAAAAGAATGTCCACATGCAGCAAATACAGTTAAATCATATATTTCTAAAATTACATTTAAAACTGCTGTATCAATCATTATCAGTGTCTGTACTGCTAATGTAATAATGACATGTAGAGTCCAACCTCCCCCCCCTTCTTGACTGTGGGAATTATATCACCCATTGGAACTTCCTGTAATGTTTGAAACCAGTGGGTGAGTTTACATTTTAAGCAATTTTACAGGCATTATATTAGTGACTAGAAGCTTCTTGCTGATATGTTTGTTCCTCTTTGGGCAGGTAATCATAATTAGAGTACAAATGATGATGTGAGGCTTCATAGACTAGATTCCATATTGCAAATACATGAAATTAAAACGGTTAAATCGAGGAATCACCCTAAATTTTAGAGAAGCAACCCCTGAATTTCCGAGGGAGGAGGGCAGTTATTGGCTAAAAATAAATATCCAGGCACTCAAGTGTTGAAGCCGCAGGCAGGTTTTTAATGGAACAGAAATAGCAGCAACCTTTCGACCTTCACAGAGGTCTTTTTCAAGTTTGAAAAAGACCTCTGTGAAGGTCGAAACGTTGCTGCTCTTTTTGTTCCATTAAAAACCTGCCTGCGGCTTCCACACTTGAGTGCCTGGATATTTATTTTTTTGGCTTGACGTGTTGGGATGGCTGGTCCTGTTCCAGAGCACTGGTGGCTGCTGGGATTCAGTGCGGTTTACACAGTTATCTTTGTAAGGCAGTTATTGGCTAAACACAGAACCACTGAAAATTTAAATCTAAATGGGGAAAAAATGGTTAAAATAGCCAAGCTGTGGCTAAAGCGGATTTGGAGAATTTCTGTAGATCAACTATTTTAGACTTAATATTTCCATTCAGATTTCAATTAAAGGAACACTATAGCATTATCTATATACGTAACTGTATTCCTAATGCTATAGTACTCCTGACCTTAGTACTATATAGGTGTCATGAAATGGTCTGGCATACATGAGTTTCCCTTTAAGTACAATTAATTATAGTTTAGTAAATAACCCTGATAATTATAAATACATGAATTTATTTTACACACAGGAGTTTATTCACTTTCATTCTCTAATTCAGTTATAGTAACAGTTTGGTTATGTTCACTGCACTTGCGCAATTCAGGTTTCTCCAGCGACATCCGGTTTCTTCAATGCAGTTTCAGGAAACGCAGAGATCCACCAGGCAACAACGCTGCTGATTGGCTTAGCGTGGTCACCCATTCATAAAAAAAAGATATGTACCAGGTAAGAACTGTGCATTACATTTGCTATCTGAGCCCTGTTTTGGTTTGTGCTTGACATGTGGCTTACAAATTTGATGCTCTTCCTCTCAAGACAGGTCCACCAGGATATCTCCTGGGAAAGTACATTATCTGGGGCCAACTATGATGATTATGTATAAAGTGGAAATGTTTGCAAAGAGATGGAAGTTGAGATAAGACACTGGTCAAAGCAGTCTCGTGAAAGAGAATCACTTAGCCATGGATAGTTTCAAATATCTGAATGCCCCTTCATGTTGCCCAGGTCATACTGATAGAAGCTACATGGATATATGATTTACACTTTGTGTCTCCAGCATCTTATGTCAAGCCCAGACATCTCAAGTCTCCTGGAGGTTCTGGGAGACTCAAGCATTTTTAATGTGGCTCCATGACACCCGCAAAACATATACAATATCCCTGAAATCACGATCTGACATAAAATGTGTGCGTGTGATTTCCTGGATATTGTATATAATTTGCAGCCACCCCATAATACTCGCTAAACAGGGGCTAGGTTGGGTGCCTTTAAGAGTAGTATCTGCTGGCTGGGAGGAAGTGACAGTCGATCACTTCCTCCCAGCTTCACAGAGTGCCCTGTGGGAGGAATTGAGTGGGAAAGGAGGAGGTTAGAAGAGACGGCTCACACAGCAGCATGGAGGCAGAGGAGAGGATGGGGTGAGCTGTTACATGCTCACTCCCATTAGCCTCAGCCACCATCATTAGGACCCCAAGCAAGTAACAGTGTATCTGTGTGTGTTTATCTCTGTATGAGTCTCAGTGTGTGTATATATGTCAGTTTGTGTTTGTGTGTGTGTGTATGTCTGTGTATTAGTGTCACTGTGTGTATGTGTTTCAGTGTGTGTATGTGCCAGTGTGTATGTGTTTCAGTGTGTATCTGAGTGTGAGTGTGTGTGTATGTACCAGTGCATTTATCTGTGTGTCAAAGTGTATGTATATGCCAGTGTCTGTGTATGTGTCAGTGTGTATTTGTGTATCAGTGTAAATATCTGTGTGAGACAAGGTGTGTGCATGTGTCCGTGTGTAACGAGTTACACTATATTGTAAATAGTTGTAGTCTGTCATAATAAAATGTCATGTCCTTGTTCATACATATTTGGTGGCTGTGTGCATGGGGGTGGGGGCTCTCTGAAATTAGTTTTTGCATGTTAGGATGTCTGCAAGCCCATATATTTTGTTTTAGCAATATGAGTAGGTCTATTCACAGTGATCTAGGTCTATGGGATGTTCCAGTAGTTAAAATCAGGCCTCTGTAGAGTTGTGCAGCTGAATTACATTTGCTTAATGTAAGGATATGTATACAATCTAACTCGCAAGCCAAGCCGTAACAAAGAAGGAAATCAAAAAGGAAGTTATTTTAATAATCCATAGAATAGCTCGGCTTAACAAACTACCTCATAAAAGGGAAAAGACGGAGTACCTGTGAGTGTTACAGTGTCGACCGTAAACAAGTCTGATTCAGGAACCAAAACTATTTTACCTATTTAAGGAATAACATAGGCACACCAGAAACAGTGTTGTAAAGAACTTCACAAAGGCATCAAACCCCGAATGTTGGGATTTTAAATAACTTCATGTGCCCAATACTCTAGTACACATTCACAAGAAGGATACTTCCTTGTTGGCAGTACAAAAATGGTGCAAACCATGGAAAAGGTGGGGATGGATTGGAAGTGCACGTCGTTGGAAATGGTTCTGAGGAAATGTGTCATCCATTGATACTCCAGTTTATTCATAAAAGTGAACTCCAGCCTCAGGTTACCTTACAAGAACAAATAGTGCGAGTAGACCCTATAACCATCAATTAGTGTCAAAAACGGTTAATGAACACAGCTTCCCGAGATCACTTCCCTGTGGATGACCTCATAAAACTCAAATACTCCAGGATAAAACCCATCTATAGCTACAGCACCATATCTTTTATTCAAAAGAAAAATAATGGCATTATTACTAGGCAAAATCACAGACTGGCAAGGTTACATTTCAGAACTACACTGCTTCTTTTAGAGACTTCTGCATTTCCTGATAGGAAGGCTCCTATTGTTCACAGGAAAACTGTTTCCGAATAGGGTACCATTGTGTAAATTACGCTGAAAGTCTGTGTTCGCACTATAGTACCATGTGTCTGTTACAGTTCCTGTGTACGTCTCTTTGCTTCACACAAGTAGACATTTCATTGCTGTACACAATGACAGAAATATAATACCAGAGTATAGTTAAAGGGACACTATAGTCACCAGAACAACGATAGCTTATTGCATTTGTTCTGGTGCGTGTATTCAGTTCCTTCGGGCTTTTTGCAGCATACACTGTTTTTTCAGAGAAGTGCCCCAACAAATTAAAAAATATATAAAATTAATTTTATGGATATACCCAAAAGAGTGAGGCTTGATTTTCTCTCCTCTGTCATATCCAGTAATAGTAAGAGTTGTGGAAACAATTACTGTAATGCAATACCAATAATTCAATTAAAAAAAAAAAAAAAATATATATATATATATATATATATATATATATAAAAAAGAAGAATAAGGGATACAACTGCAAGAGAGTAGAGTAAAAATGTAGCCATTTTATTGTAAAGCTCACAAAAAAGTGGGGAGTAAATACCTAAAAAAAAAAAAAAAAAAAACACAAAGTGTTGGTCCACAAGATCTGTAGTGCCGATGATTGCCTACCCCTGGGTTAGAACGTTATCACTTTACAGTCTACACAAACATTCTTCTTTAGGATACTTTAAATTGATGTCTTTGATATCACCTTCCCATGCTGGATTGTACCACTAATATTCTTATTTTTACCTAAAACCCTCTTTCTATATACACTGCTGAACATGGATAAGTCTCCATTTTTGTTTACTTTTAGCTTATTACATAATGATTGTAAGTTGTTTTACTTTCTGTATGAAGCAAGCAGAAGTAAAGATTTTGTTTGGGGAAACAATAGCAGCAATTCAGCTATAGACACAGCTTGGCTATCCTAACCTAAATCACTATTCAGATTAAAGGGATTCTATAGTGCAAGGAATACAAAGTTGTATTCTTTACTCTATAGCGTTTTCAGGTCACCTCCCCCGGCTTATAAAGGGTTAAAAAGCCTTTTAACACTTACCAGATTCCAGCGCTGATCTCTCTCTGCGCTGGGTCAGCGATTTGCCTACTCCAATGTCATCCAACACATTAGGCCCTCCCTATAGAAAAACATTGCTTCAGTGTTTTCCTATGGGGATTTTACTGATGATCGATGTCCTCATGCAAAGCGTGAGGACGTCCAGCGTCAGTTAGGCAACCAAAAGTCGGTTAGAACTCAGGAAGTGCCTCTAATGGCTATCTGATTGACGGTAAATAGAGGCAGTCTTAGTACTGCAAGGTAATTATTGACGTTTCTCAAAAAATGCAATAAATGACATTGCAGGACTGAGTGGGACTGGTACACTGCACTTAGACCACTTCATTGAGCTGTAGTGGGCTGGGTGACTATAGTGTCCCTTTAGAATTCACTACAGTTCAGAATTCAATTTAGCTTATTTTCCCTTTCTCCACTACAACAGTTAAAACCGATTGAACAAAGTCTCAGTGGGTTCATTCCATTGCATCAAGTGGCTGTGCTTTAAAATCTACAAGAATACTTAAAGGTTTATTTACTTAAGTGATAATTCAAAGTGAATTTCAAATGTAAGGCAAAAGTTGCCAAACTGAAAACATAGCTGACAGAGAATTTATCCAGTTCGGCTACTTTAACCTTAAATTTGAAATTCCGTGATTAGTGTATTTTTTCACTTTCACTGGTATGCATCATTTTTCTCGTTGTGGAAGGTGTTAGCTCTATGTAAATAAAAATAATCATAATGATAATTTAGGTGTTTTCAAGGAACTCCTTAGCCAGTCACTTCTACAAGCTGCACCCACAATCAGCCTGTCACTAGCTGTCTAACTTGACAACTTCCACCCAAAGTATTTCCGGTCTGGTTACTGTATATCTGTAGCATCAATCACATCTCCAGAGGCAAAATATACGTAGAAAGAGTCAGCTTTGTAATGAGTTGAGAAGCATTGATTCTGTAAAGACTTAATGACGGGCAAGGTTCAGTCTCAGAGATTGCTGGCATCAGGTCAAATATAGAGTTACAGAAAGTATTACGAGGTAGGGTAATGTGATAAGGACGGAGCTAGCGCATGAAATGGGGAGGTATCACTTTCACTATGTGAGGATATGGTGTCTTATGTGAAAGAACTCGATGTAACTTTACAGTTCATGAACAGGCAAACATCATCACTTGCCAAGTATAGAACTAATCGCAAATTAGAACCAGTACGTAGCTGTCTGTTAAATCTTGTGTGTAGATACAGCATTAGATCTGACAAATGTCTGATTCATGAAGCTCTGATATTTCAAATCACCCGTCAATCATCTTCTCAATCATATTACTTTTATATAAAGAATAAATTAAAAAAAAAACAACAACTGGGTCCAAGAATGAAATGCTGCCCCCCTCGCCAAAACCAAACCTACTAAAACACACCACATCAATGTATGCAGCATGTGTTGAATACATTGTGTGTGTGCAGTGGATGCAGAGTTTGTGTTTTTGTAGTTGATACAGTGTATGTAGTGGATGCAGAGTCTGTGTCTATTGTATGCAGTGTGTGAAGTAAACACATTGTGTGTGTAGTGCATGTAGTGTGTGTAGTGAATGCATTGTGTACAGTGCATGTAGTGTCTGTTTAAATGTAAGAAAAATAAATTTCTTCCATTTTTAATTTTCTTTATTCCCACCTCCCTAGCTCCTACCTGTGGGCAAGGAGAAGGGAAACTTGATTCCCTGGTGGTCTTGTCGGTGAGTAGAGCCAGAGGACAGTGAAGAGGGGGCCTAGAGATCTAATCTTCCCCTCCAGCAGTATAAGGTACTGACTGCTCCTCTCATGAGACCGCGGCTGCCTATTAGCCATGACATGCCACGCAGAGTGTTACCATGGTAACCCACGGCAACACTCTCGCATCTTGAGATTTTACTATTAACATGCCGTAAAGTCATGATTTTATTAACAACACGAAGGCGAGTATTATGCAGCACTCTTTCTTTATTTCCCTCAGTGGCAAAGAAAAAATTATAACATTAACTCAGTATGATAACAATAATAGCATGAGAGGTATATATTCCTAGCGACAGGAACAGCCAATCAGTTTTCACTCCCCAGCATAATAGGCAGTGATAAGTAAACTACTTCCTCTTTCTTGCAAACCCGAACAAGGACAACCATCCAACCGAAAAAGAGGAATCCACAAGAAGAGAATGCCAACAGAGATGTGAGGTCAAAATTACGCTGGAATAGAGAGCAGAAATATGGTAATATCCAAGTATAAAACTGGATGTATGCATAGGACGTAATACATGTAAAGAATAATTTAACGATATTAGTTTGGAAAAGTCTAAACTTAACTGTACACAATCAGAAAACTAGATAATACCATACTCAAAGACTTACCGTGAAGTCAACTTACCCAAATCCAATCAAGCCTCGGATTGCGAGGGAGGGATAATACTTACCTCCGTGTCGTTAAGAAAATCATGACTTCACGTCATGTTAATAGTAAAATCTGTGAATTTTATTAAGACACGGAGGCTCCTATTATGCTGGTTTAATGCTGAGAAATCACGTGACCCGCAAAGTGTTGAATAGGTCGGGGGAAAAAAAATCACGGAAAGTGGACTCTGAAGACCACTCAGCCGCTTTCAAGATATCTTCTAAGCGACAACCAACTGAAGAGGCTTTGGAAGCCATTGCTATCCGAATCGAATGGGGCAGATATAGACCTATCAATACCGGCTAACAACATAACCCATTTGACCCATCGAGCCAATGTGGGTGAAGAAACTGGGAGATGAGGCTTTTGGAAGGAGATAATAAAGTTCAGGTTTTACTGGAGTCCACTAGGTAGCAGTACGAAGTTCATATAAACGACACCTTACCTTCATTGAATATGGAAGTCAGAAACTGGAGGATATGAGTCAAAGGAGCCGATATGGATTCCAAGTTCAGTTCCAAGCACCAACTATGCCATCTGCTCCAAGCAGACCTTGAAGCCTGTCTCGTGCCGGGTGCCCATGCACCTTCGAGAAGTTGAAGAGTTGATTGTGAAACTCCTTTGATAGACCAGGGTCCCCCAAAATCAACCATACCATGAGATGTAAGTGGCCTTGAAGAACCAGGAGGTGAAACTGGCCATCTGGATCCAGAAGGAGGTGGTCGAGTGGTGGTAGGAGGCGCGGTAGATGACAACCACCTCTAGGAGGGGTGGAAACCATGGCTGCACTGGCCAAAGGGGGGTCACAATCACCAGGGAGCTGACTTGGTGTTGTCGGTGCAGGTGGCAACAGGAGATTAGTGCAAAGGGAGGAAAAGTGTAATTCCTTGCGGAAGACCAATCTTGTGCGAAAGCATTTGAAGCTAGTGCTGTCGGATCTGGTCTCCAACTGAAGAAGCGGAGTAGTTGCGTATTCAGACGTGAGGCGAAAAGATCTAGATCTAATGGGCCCCATAGACCCTGGATGTCTTGGAAGACTATGGAATCCAACTGCCGATTGCTTTAATCTTTGAGGTGTCAGGAATACCAGTCCGCCGTGATGTTGGAGAGGCCAGGGATGTATTCCGCCATAACTGATATGCCTTGAACCAGGCAGAATTGCCAAAAGTCCCGTGGCATGTTCGCTATAACTTTCAATTTTGTTCCTTCCAGGTGGTTGATCTACCAGACAGCTGATACGTTGTCCATCTTCAGGAGGATAATGCATTGGAATAAAGTTGATGAAAAACTGCGGATTGCAAATGAGACGGCCATAAGTTCCAAACAATTCATGTGGAGGTTTGATTCTAAATCTGACCATCTGCCACCGGTGGAAATATCTCCGCAGCTAGCTCCCCAACCGTGTAAGCTCGTGTCGGAATCTATTATCAAATCTGGAGTTGTGCCAAATATGGCGCGACTGTTCTAAGCTTCCATTTGGAAGAGCCACTATTGTAGTTTGTCCCTTGTGTGAGATGAGTGGCAGCAAGTGTGCGCCTCATCTCCTTTCTGATATTGGATAGTTTTTCTTGGGGCAGGTGAAGGCTCTATGACAAAACCCACAAATTCTATGCATCGGGTGGGGACCATGATGGATTCCTGATTAGGAAACCCAGGTTCTGTAACAGTCCAGGATAGGTGAGATTTGAGGATATGAACGAACTGAGCCATAATGAGAATGTCGTCTAGGTATATTATGAGACGTATTCCACGTTTTCTTAGCAGGGCGACCACCTGCTTCATGAGCTTGGTAAAGCACCATGGGGCTGAGGACAGTCCGAATGGGAGGTAATTGAATCTCCACTTCCGACCTTGCTAGGTGAACTGTAGGAAATTCTGGTGGTGGTGGTGTGCGATAGGCACCGTGAGATATGCGTCTTGCAGATCTGACTTAGTCATCCAATTCGATGGTTGGAGAAGGTCCCCTAGACAATGTATCCCTTCCATCTTGAAGTGTTGGTAAGACACATAAGTGTTGAGTTGTTTTAGATTGATCACTGGGTACTAAGAACAGGTTGCTCACATAACCCAGGGTAAAGTCCAGAATCTCTATGATGGCTTGTTCTGCGAATTATTTTTCTTACCCAAATTTCCAAACCAAACCAAATTTGTTTGCCCATGCACATCCCTAGTAATACCCAATATTTCAAACAAGGAAAAGCAATGTATATGTTACCATTAGCTACTCAAGAACAATCTTACTAGAAAAATTAAATGACCAGCTCTGACATCTAATTGGTCATGTCTCATGAAGGAGATAACAGAGGGCCATGGAGCTGTAATATATATCAGTATTGTGAAAAACCTAGCTGCAGCAGCCCATGATGAAGAAAAGAACCAGGAAAACTGGTCATTAGTCCATCAGAACCAGAACTCTTGAGATTTGGGTAGCCTGAAAAAAAAATGTCTGAAACAATACATCTACTGATAGTTAACTTAGATGCTGTAGGCCTACCCTGCCCCATTATGGATAACAGACTTTATTATTATTTTTGCCATTTATATAGCGCCAAATTATTCCGCAGCGCTTTACAATATTATAAAAAATTGAGATAGGTACAATATGTTACAGGAACAATAGCTTGATGAGAACCCTGCTCAAACGAGCTTACAATATAGGGGAGGTAAAGTATAAAAAACACTTTTGGAATGTTTTTAAGGTTGAATCAGAAGGATGTGGCAACAGACTAGATGAGAGGTGTAAAGGCGAGGCCAGAGATAACACAAAGACAGTGAGCTTGCAAGGATGGGCTGATGTGTGGTACAGTACAAACATCTTGCTAGAAGAGCGAAAGAGGAGGATTAGTATTATGAGGAGAAAAATAAGAAGCTCAAGATTTTGCAGCGAATTGATCATTAGGTACTTTGGTCAGAGCCGTTTCCACAGAGTGCTGAGCTCGGAAACCAGACTGAAACAGGTCGAGCAGAGAGTTGGACTTGAGGAAGTCTGTGAGGGAATCTAGCATACACAACTCTTTCAAGGATCTTGGACGCAAAAGGCAGTAGCGAGATAGGGTGGTAGTTGGACAGGGAATTAGGGTCAAGCTTAGGCTTTTTTTAGAATCGAGGTTACAGTTGCATGTTTGAAGGGTGATGTAAATATGCCAGAGGAGAGAGAGAGATTGAGAATTTTAGTGAGAGGTAAAAGAGAAGAATACAGAGTACAGATGAGATGTGAGGAAATAGGATCCAGGGAGCGGGTGGTGGGGCGGGAGGACCGGAGCAGAGCAGAAACCTCTTGCACTGTAGCGGGTGCGAATGAACGTAGAACAGCAGAGGGAGTGAGGTTGGGGGAAATATTGTAAGGAGAAGTAGAGAGATGAGAGATCCCTTCCCTGCTTGTAGTGATCTTGTCAGTGAAGTGAGTTGCAAAGTTTGTGGCGGGCAAGTTAGGAGGAGGAGGAGGAGCAACAGGACGAAGAAGAGAGCATGATTTATACTCTAAAAATGCTTTATTAAGCTAAAGTTGTTTTGGTGACTGTAGTGTCCCTTTAATACCCAGTGTTCCATTATAAATAGGGATATAGAAAGAAACCAGTGACTTAACCCTGACTGATGAATTTCAAATACATGCAATTCCAGTATTGGCTATTACAGCTCCTGTGTATTAAAAAGAATGATTGAACAGATGGGATGCATACTGTTTCATCACATTATTGATGGATTGGCTCCATGTTTTATATATTGCTGTACACATGTATGTGAGATTTCTGCCAAATTGCAAACTCCTGGCTCAGTCAACCTGAGTCTCTCGTATTGTTTGAATCATCCCTACTTGAAACAGGTGAAAGCCTGCCCTCCAGTGATAAAGAATGGTAATGTAAAATGATCTCTTGTGCAGGCATGCATGGTTGTTATCTCAAAAAGAGATTAATGGACCGTAAACTGAAATCATTGCAAAATGTAGGACTTAGACAATAGAAGGGTGGTTAGAGACATTTGGCTTTGTATTTCTCCCCTGTCCTGTCAAAAGTGAAACAAAAACCAGAAGATAAATCTCCAAATGGACAAATTCACTGCGTCATTATTCGTAATTCTTCCGAATTAATTCTTAGCTTGAAACTTTACATTTTTTAACAGATATTTCAATCAGTAATGATTTTTGTTTCGTAATATGCTAAAAATGTTTTTGGATGGTTTGTATTGGCATTTAAGCACGGTAATGTAATAATACAAAATCAATTTAAGATTTGCAGAAACAAAACAAAACAAAAATGAAAAACATCACAGAGAGCAGGATCCTGCTCTGCCAATCCAAGTGGAATTTACACTTCAGGGGTTTTTTCAATCATGTTATTCTGATGGGTCAATATTTTATTTCATGTATTGCTTGAGTTTATTATTTGGTTAATTCAATGTATCATCAATATCTCCAAATCTACTAGATAAGATTCAAAAAAAATATTATAGATGCCATAGTTTTCATATAATCCTGTCCTGCAACTGTCAAAAATTACCTACTAAGCCCTTAGTGAATACTTTTCTAAAAACCTAGTTCGTGCCTCTACTTTTACCCTTTGTGTCACTATACCCCACTCCCTCTAGAATGTAAGCTCATTGAGCAGGGCCCTCCACCCCTCTGTTCCTGTACATCCAGTTGTCTGGTTACAATTACATGTCTGTTAGTCCACCCATTGTACAGCGCTACGGAATCTGATTGAGCTATATAAATAATAAAATAATAATACACACTTCATTGTTAAATAAAATCTGTTAAATTAAAACTGTTGTAAATTGAAGTGGATATGCCATTACATAGCTCCTTCCTATAAGTCCAAGTATCATATTGACATATTTTATTCTATCCTAGTTAATAGACCGTATTAGATTTGATGACACATTATATTAGAGTACGAATGGCACATTATATACTACGGTCATACGACAAAAAATTAACTGGTGCAAAATTCATCAGGTCGAAATTTGCATTCGCATTTCTTTTGCTATATGAACTAACGCCAGTGCTACAGACAGTGTGTGTTTACATTAAAAAGCCTGCAGGGACAGGCTATAGACACCAGAACCACTTCATTAAGCTGCAGTGGTTCTGGGGACTATAGTATCCCTTTAATGTGAGGTAAATTAGAGATGAGTGTCACTAATAATATACTAGATTGCCTACTTACAACCAGATGAGGATGGTGATGGGCTCTGGTTGCAGTTTGGCTCCACTGGTCTGGTGTAGAACAGGATCTCTGGAGGCTGTTTGTAACTGTGGTCACAAAATGAGCTTTTCTTGGAGAACGGGAACCAGCTCCATTTTTTTGGGCCCCTTACACAGCTTAAGGTCAGAGCCCCAGGGCCTGACGGTGAGTATGCCCATAAGTCCACCTACATGTTCCACCCATGAGTTCGCTCATAGGGAGTGGAGTGTGTAGGGGATGTGTTATGGGTTATTGTAGAGGATCTAATGTGTGTGCTTATGGAATGTAGTGTATAGGGGTACCAGTTTGTGTAGGTGATGCAGTGTGTTTGTGTGTAAGGGATAGAAAGCTGTGTGTGTTTGTGTGTAAGGGATGCATTGTGTGTTTCTGTGTATGTGTGCAAAGGATGCATTGTCTTTATGTGTAAGGGTTTCATTGTGTGTGTGTGTGTGTAACAGATGCATTGTGTGTTTCTCTGTTTGTAAGGGAAGCATGTTGTGTTTCTGTGTGTGTAGGGATGCATTGTGTGTTTCTGTGTATGTGTGGAAGAGCTCCCTGTCCTGCCCCCTGTCCTATAGAGCTCTCCCTTCCATCCCTTAGAGCTCTCCTCTGCCCCTTAGTCATCTCTCTTCTCCTCCCCTGTCCCTTAGTGGTCTCTACTCTCCCTCCCCCCTCCGTTAGTGGTCTCTCCTTTTCTCCCCGACTTTCCATTAGTGGTCTCTCATCTCCCCCTTAGTGGTCTCTGCTCTCCTCTGCCCCCCATTTACATTAGTGGTCTCTACTCCCCCCCCCCTTTCCATTAGTCACTGGCTGGTGTAATAGACTGCGTATTTCTGGCATTCTAATGTAGGGTTGTTTAACATTTTCACCTAACCTCCTTGGTCATGCATGACGAACAACACTGCTTCAAGCCAACAAACCAGCAAAAATGAAAATGCCCTTGTCTCATGACAAATCCAACTGGGCTGTTCCTCTCCACTTCCGTCCCGGAGCTACAAATGTCTTTGTGAGTTGCGTAGTGTACAGACAAAGAGAATTATAGACAGGTGCTTCTGAGGGGCAAAATGACAGATGGCCTTACATGTATATAAATGAGTGTCTTGGAATGCATTAATTCACAAACGGAGGATACCACACTCACACTTAGTAATCCAGGTGCTTATCAGGGCCAGGGTTGGCAAAACCCAGTTTAGAAGATAAAATAAATTAGGTCCAGGCACTCAGGATTGCTACAGGAAGGCGGGTTTATTGAAACAAAAACTGCAACCTTTTGGCCTACACAGAGGCCTTTATCAAGCTTGGTATGCATGTCACTGGGTGTGTAATGTTGAGAATATGTTGTGATGGTGTATGATTGGGAGCCTGTGCATATATTTGTGTGTCTGTGTATTTGACTATACAGGTGCCCATGTTTGTAAGTGACTGCATGTGTGATTACATGTTGTGTGTGACAAGGGGGGGTACAGAAGAAGTAACATGGGTAAACATACTCACACGCTCGAAAAGGGGTGATTAGAAGAAAGACACAAGGTTCATATTGTAAAGCGCTACGGAATCTGTTGGCTCTTTTTAAATAGCAATAATAATAATTGGAAAACATTCAATATGGGGAAGCTTGGATGGGCACTCGCCAAGCATGTGCATCTGGTTCCCAATGCCCCTTTATGAGGAGCATTATATTAGTCCGAAGCCTTGCCTCCTTCATGATGTCACAGGAGGAGATGTAAGCAGCGAAGAGGGGGTCTCTGCCCTGGAAAAAGGCAATTCAATTAAAAAAAAAAAAAAAAAAAAAAATGTTATTGCTCACTGGGGTGGGTGCGGGTGGCAATCTGACTATACATAGGGATAGGGGCACTACAATGTTTGGAATACAGGTTTGCTTTAAATAAAAAAATGTTTATTTGATAAAAGGCTATATATATATATATGATTCTACAAGGACGATTACAGGATTTAGACTCATTTCCAATCGTGATGTAAATAGGTTGCCCCCTTTCTTTTTTATTGTTTAATTTTGCTCTGAATCATACAATCAGACTTTTACATGATTGTGAAGCATTCTCCATTCATTCCATGTAGGCTCCCACACAATTAAACTCATAGTATTTGCTGCTGATGTGTTCCTTATATATTCCTAATTCAGCCTTCCAGAGAGAGCATGCACATTATCACGTATTACAGAGCAATTAACAATTTTCGCATTAATATAAATAAATCATCTGATATAAAGATGGCTCAGCACATTTCAGCCTTGACACCACATTAGCACAATTCAATCAAGAATACTCCCACATTAAATAAACCCGGAGAATTACCGTACATCATAACAACCTTTCCTCTTAATACACATTAAACATCTCGAAAACTATCATAGACATCTAAAAATATATGAGTCATTGGAAGCACTCACTCTCACTGAGCAAAGACACTCTCTTGAAATTTGTTTACTACTCCTCAAACTCTCTACACCTTCCAGCCTCTGCTACGGCTTTTCTCAAAGGAAATTTTAAAAGATTTCTGTCCTTATATGGAGAGATAAAAAGATCAAAAAACACAATCCAAATTTAATGTGGGGAAAGAAACCCTTCCTAATACACTAGACATTGATCCAACATGTAAATAAAGATACGTAATAGAGTATCAATGGCTTACATTTACAAACCAATACGTGAACACACATTCAGTGAGCAACAACTGTTGCTATCTATGAATTTAGTCCAACATTTAGATACTTTATGCCTTATTTCTAGGTGAAGTATAAATAAATGAATTACTATCCTTAACTATTATTATTATTATATTATTATTATTATGATTCCATAGCGCTTAACAATATTATGAGAGGGGGGATTTAACTATAAATAGGACGATTAAAAGAAAACTTACGGGGGGCGGGGCCTGACCGGGGAGCTGAGCAGACACGCTTTTCGAGAGCTCCCGAGGCTGGGCCCAATTTTCGGCGGAAAACGAGGGGAAACCCACCCAATCTGGACCCTCAGCACACCTAAACTGGCACTGAGACAACTGGGGTACGGAGGAGCACTTTTCAGACTCACTAACCCGGTGGGTATCCGGGCTGAGACCTTGGGGCCTACAACGCACGGTGGTGGGGAGAGACGGCCGCTCTCCCAACCTACCAAATCAAGCACCACCCGCAGCATCGGGCCCCTCTACCCCCCGGGACCAGTGGGGGTTATCCTGGTCCATTCAAGCAAATACCTTAAGCCAAACTCAGCCGCAGCAGGAGTAAGCTGCCAAACGCAAGAGACACTACGACAAGCAGACGCACCTAAAATGGCGACCACAGGCCATGCTACAGAGCTCGCTCCCACTCAGCCTCTACATGAGCGACTGGACGGATTGTTCCGTCGATTCTGGGAGAAGCTGTACGGCCGGACGGCACCTCTAACCCCGCTCGGAGAAGAGGTGAGGCAGGGCGGGCTGACCCCGAGAAAAGCCGCTGTGCACCGACAGACGGCCCACACATCCAGGCAGGGGAACAGAAGGTGATCCCCTCCTATACACCGGCCACACCGCAGGAGAGCCGCCCGCCGCTGGCGGCGGTTTACCACCTGGGCCCTCCGCAGCGCCCGTCGTGGGAAAGACCCGGCCCCGAGTGGCAACCGAGTCCGTGGCCACATGGTGCGTACCCCACTTGCTGCCAGGAAAGAGGGAGAAGCCCCCTGCCGCATTCGCTTCCACTCCCCGATGACCCACCTGAAATCTATGCCGGAATCCAGGACCAGAGAGATCCCGAACGGCCGACACGCGCCCGATCGCACTAAAAGAGCCTTCAGAACGGGCATAGGGTGAGGCAAGCTGGACTCATACAGGCCCCGGCCTGCAACTCAGCCAAACCGCAGAGACTGACCTTATACCGAACTGAACTAAATACTTTCTTGCATGCCTCCTCTCGTGGTAATCAGACCAAACCGCACGTATCACATACCACATCCCTACTAAGGGAATACACTCACCTGACACTATCAGCAACTTACAGGCACCACACATACAGAAAACGCACCAGCTTGAACCCGAGAATGCCCTGCTCAGCAAACTCGGATAGTGTAACTTCACCCACATGAATAGCGGAAAAGCCTCAGCATGCTCACACATAGTATCACACACCTGTGTTACTCTCCTTGTCATGCATTGTCGCAACCTGATCTAAGGAATGTTAGTGCTCCATTACCTTAAGCAGCAATTTAATTATCATAACATAATAGCTTGTTATGCCCTTCTTTAATAACTGGCAATGCCACACCAGCTGACACACGGTTTAATTCACTTGTACATACAATGTTGGATTATTTAGAAACATTTACGCAATGAGACCCTAACATGCTATATGCTTGACTAAACAACCCTGAGATGTTCTTGTCCCTAAGCCTGTTGTACAGTATTAGCGAGTTTTAATCTATGCTATATTATAACGATCATTCACCTGTTGCTGTTGAGAACATACGTTATTAAGCCATGTCTATCACATTGAATGTTCATCACCTTGACCTTTTTACTTTCTTATGTACTCTCTCAGTTAAGCTTGTTTACAAAATATAAAATGAGGCCCTTAATCCTAGGAGATATTGCTATTTATCACGATGTGTACAACCTGTATGACGACTACATGTCTCCCTCTCTTTATTCTGTACCACCATAACCACATGCCTCAATAAAATAAAGATTGACAAAAAAAAAAAAGAAAACTTACATGAACTATAGGTTGAAGAGGACCCTGCTCAAACTTGCTTACAGTCTATAGGAGGTGGAGTGTAAAACCCAATAGGACAGGAAATAGCAATCAAATAAGGTGGTAGTGAAGCAGAGCTGGAGGAGAGAGTAAAGTGCTGCCCTATAAGAGAGAGCAAGAGACAGGTATGTGAGGTAGAGGTTACTCTGGGAGGCCATTAGCTTTGCTAAAGAGATGGGTTTAAGGCACTTCTTAAACGATTGAAGACTAGGGGAGAGTCTGATGGTGGTAGGCAGGCTATTCCACAGGAAGGGAGCCTCCCGCGAGAAGTCAGGAGCATAGCGGAGAGACCGAGAAGGGACATACCTAGATACCTGGATCTGAGAAGAAATTTAAGAGGGGCTAGAATTGTTCAGTGCTTTATAGGTATGGGTTAGCACTTTGAATTGACTCATATAGGATACAGGAAGCCTATGTAAGGAGTCTGACAGAGGGGTGAGGTGTGAGAGGACCGACTAGAGAGGAAAATCAGTCTGGCGGCAGCATTCATTACAGACTGTAGCGGGGCAATACGGCTTTTAGGAAGACCAATTAGAAGATGGTTACAATAATCCATGCAGGAAATTACTAGAGGAAGGACAAGCTCCTTGGTAGCATCTTGCATAAGAAAGGGGCAGATGCGGGCTATGTTTTTAAGATGGAATCTACAGGATTTGGCAACATACTGGATATGAGGCTCAAAGGTGAGGCCAGAATCAAGTATGACGCCAAGACAGCGTGCTTGCAAGGATGGACTTATGTGGATACCACTAACTTGAAGGGAGAGCGAAAGAGGAGGATCATTATTAGGAGGAGGAAAGACAAGGAGCTCAGTTTTAGAGAGATTGTGTTTCAGAAAGCGGGAGGACATCCAGTCAGAGATGGAAGAAAGGCAAGCAGTGACACATTGCAGGACCGCAGGGCAGAGGTCCGGGGAGGAGAGATATATCTGGGTGTCATCAGAGTACAGGTGGTAGTGGAATCCAAAAGAGGCAATAATAGGCAGTATAAAGAGAAAATAGAAGGGGACCAAGGACAGAGCCTTGGGGGACTCCAATCAAGACAGGACGAGGGGAGGAGGTATCATTAGAAAAGGAGAAACCAAATGAGCATTGGGAGAAATAAGAGTAAAACCACGAGAGGACAGAGTCACAGAGACTGAATGATTGAAGAGTTTGAAGAAGGAAAGCATGATCAATGGTGTCAAAGGCAGCAGAGAGGTCAAGAAGAATTAGTTTGGAGTAGTGGCCTTTGGATTTAGCTGCGATTAGGTAGTTAGTAACTTTGATAAGAGCAATCTCAGTAGAGTGGAGAGGGCAGAAGCCAGATTGAAGAGGGTCAAGGAGAGAGTTGGAATTGAGGGAGTGAGACACATGGGTAAAGAAAAGTCTTTCCAGAAGCTTTGAGGAAAAAGGGAGCAGGGATATGGGACGATAGTTAGAGGGCGAGGACGGGTCAAGAGATGTTTTTTCAGGATAGGTACTACAGTAGCTTGTTTAAGGTCAACTATCAAAGCTTTACTACATATAACCGATAGATACAGATAAAATATACATGCAGTCATGGGTAAAAGAAAGTATACCCTCTTTGAATTCTATGGTTTTACATATCAGGACATAATAACAATCATCTGTTTCTGAGCAGGTTATAAAATTAGATAAATACAGCCTCCGGTGAACTACAACACATCACATATTCCATCCACCGTGTCATGATTTTTTAAACAAAAATAAAGCTAAAATGGAGAAGCCATGTGTCAAAAAAACGTAGTCCACCCATACTGCTTCCATAGAAATTAAGAGGCTAAGTAGCAAATATATACTTAGCCTCCTAATTTCTATGGAAGCAGTAAGGTTTTTTTGGTGTTTCAAGAGGGAAACGCCAACAACCTTTATACCTAGGCTAAAGTGAACCTATACTACATTACAGATTGTCTTTGAAATCCTTAAAAGGGACACTTTAGTCACCAGAACAACTACAGCTTATTGTATTTATTCTGGTGAGTAGATTCATTCACTTCAGGCTTTTTGATGAAAACACTCTGAGAAGCCTAACGATAACTCCACTGGCCACTCTTCAGATGGCTACAAGAGGTGCTTCCTGGGACAGCAGCACGGCCATTCAGTGTCTCCACTCTCAGCATGGAGACACTGAGCTTTCCTCATAGAGATGCATTGATAAATGCACTGATGTCAGTCAAGTAGGCAGGTCAGGGGCAGAAGCAGCAGCAGCAGACTTGAATACAAGTAGGGTTTTATATATATTAAACCCTATACTTAAGGATGCAAGCAGGACCAGGGAGGCTAGATAGTGGTATTAACACTATAGGATCAGGAATACATGTTTGTGTTTTTGACCCCATAGTGTTCCTTTAACAGCATCCCAAGTCTCCTGGTAGGTCCGAGAGACTCCTGTATGTGTAGTGTGTCTCATATATATATCTCAGATTGTGTGTGTGATTTTCAGGCTATTACATATGCTAAATGCCCTCAACAAATTAAGGGCATTTAGCATATATTAAGAAACCACCAGGGTGCTTGGCCCTTTAAGAGCCTGACCGGGCCCCTGCAGTGTCTGCCAGCTGGGAGGAAGTGATAAACAGCCTGTCACTTCCTCCCAGCTAAGAAGACAGCCATGTGAGAGGGAGGAGCCTGGAGGGAGGAGGCTAGAGGTAGCTGGAGCACACAGGTAGCATGGAGAAAGAGAAGAGGCTGGAGTGAGCAGCTACATGCTCACTCCCATCAGTCTTAGCCAGGACATAAGGTAAGCTAAGGGTGGCTGCAGATCAAATTGTTATGCCTTGTGTGTGTATGTGGTAGTGTGTGTGTTAGTGTATATCTTACTGTGTGTGTATATGTGCAAGTGTGTGTATCTGTGTGTATTTGAGTGTGTGTCTGTTTATCTGTGTGTCAGTGGGCATCTGAGTGAGTGTGCATGTACCATTGGGTGTATTTGTATGTATCCAAGTGTTTGTATGTGCCAGTGAATGTATCCAAGTGTATATACCAGTCTGTGTATCTAAGTGTACTTGAGTGTGTGTATCTGTATGTCAGTGTGTGTGTATCTGTGTATGTATGTGAAAGTGTGTGTATGCATCAGTGTCCGTATCTGTGTGTCAGTGTTCGTATCTGTCTGTGTATGTGACAGTGTATGTGTCAGTGTCTGTATCTGTATGTCAAGGTGTGTGCATGAGTCTGTTTGTTAATAGCGTCTGTAAATAGGTGTAATATGTAAATAGCTGTGTTCTGTCATAATAAAATATCATGTCATTGTTCATACATGTTTGATGCGGTGTGAGTTTAGGGATGCGCATGTGTGCATGCGTGGCAGTGCGTGGGTGGGGTGTGACATTGCAGGTGAAGCCACCTCCCTGAAATGAGCTTTTGCATGGTGGGATAGAAACATAGAATGTGACGGCAGATAAGAACCATTCGGCCCATCTAGTCTGCCCAGTTTTCTAAATACTTTAATTAGTCCCTGGCCTTATCTTAGAGTTAGAATAGCCTTATGCCTATCCCACGCATGCTTAAACTCCTTTACTGTGTTAACCTCTACCACTTCAGCTGGAAGGCTATTCCATGCATCCACTACCCTCTCAGTAAAGTAATGATATTATTATACCTGATATTATTTTTACACCTTTGTCCCTCTAATTAAAGGCTATGTCCTCTTGTTGTGGTAGTTTTTCTTCTTTTAAATATAGTCTCCTCCTTTACTGTGTTGATTCCCTTTATGTATTTAAATGTTTCTATCATATCCCCCCTGTCTCGTCTTTCCTCCAAGCTATACATATTAAGATCCTTTAACCTTTCCTGGTAAGTTTTATCCTGCAATCCATGAACCAGTTTAGTAGCCCTTCTTTGAACTCTCTCTAAGGTATCAATATCCTTCTGAAGATATGGTCTCCAGTACTGTGTACAGTACTCCAAGTGAGGTCTCACCAGTGTTCTGTACAATGGCATGAGCACTTCCCACTTTCTACTGCTAATACCTCTCCCTATACAACCAAGCATTCTACTAGCATTTCCTGCTGCTCTATTACATTGTCTGCCTACCTTTAAGTCATCAGCAATAATCACTCCTAAATCCCTTTCCTCAGATGTTGAGGTTAGGACTCTATCAAATATTCTGTACTCTGCCCTTGGGTTTTTACGTCCAAGATGCATTATCTTGCACTTATCCACATTAAATGTCAGTTGCCACAACTCTGACCATTTTTCTAGTTTACCTAAATCATTTGCCATTTGGCTTATCCCTCCTGGAACATCAACCCTGTTACATATCTTAGTATCAGCAGCAAAAAGACATACCTTACCATCAAGACCTTCTGCAATATCACTAATAAAAATATTAAAGAGAATGGAAAATGAGAAACTTACTAGTATACCTGAAGGGGTACAAACACAGTGGAGCAGTACACCTACTAGGTTCTAGTACATAGAGCAGCAGTCCATAAATAAAATTTAACTTTTAATAATACATTTAAAATAAATAGGTACAATCAGAAACAATAATTGGGGACAGAGCCCAAAAGAAAACAGGTCCTGTAAATTGAAGCACTGTCCCTACTAAAATCAAATAGAGTGTAGAATCGAAAGGAGGGTAGGAGGGTAGTATATTCTGTAACGAGCTGCATAAATCTAGCACAAATCCTCCCTGTCTGACTGACTCCCCCCGAAAAGGAGGGGGGAGTCAGTCAGACAGGGAGGATTTGTGCTAGATTTATGCAGCTAGTTACAGAATATACTACCCTCCTACCCTCCTTTCGATTCTACACTCTATTTGATTTTAGTAGGGACAGTGCTTCAATTTACAGGACTGCAGACTGTAGTTAAAATGCAGAGGAGATAGAATCTACATTAACCTTAACAGCATTTAGGGTTTGGTTGGTGGTGGGGATGCTGGGGATTTTTAGCGTACTGACTTTTTCCTCACCCCTCTCCCTCTCCCCTAAACAGTACAGCTAGCCACTAACTTATGTATGTGGCATTTCTTCGTGTATCCTATCACGATTAGGTTTATGTTTTCTCCTCTTGAATATAAGCCCTGTTTTATTTTGGGCTCTGTCCCCAATTATTGTTTTTGATTGTACCTATTTATTTAAAATTTATTATTAAAAGTTAAATTTTATTTATGGACTGCTGCTCTATGTACTAGAACCTAGTAGGTGTACTGCTCCACTGTGTTTGTACCCCTTCAGGTATACTAGTAAGTTTCTCGTTTTCCTAAGCTCTTACGTAGTAGAGGTTACCCCCCAGTCAATTCCAGCAGTTTGACACACTCTCCCTAACACTGTCTCTTTCTATGGCAACACATATTAAAGAGAATAGGTCCAAGTACAGATCCCTGAGGTACCCCACTGGTGACAAGCCCAAGCTTCGAATATACTCCATTGACTACAACCCTCTGTTGCCTGTCACTCAGCCACTGCCTTACCCATTCAACAATATTGGAATCCAAACTCAAAGATTGCAGTTTATTGATAAGCCTTCTATATGCAACAGTGTCAAAAGCCTTACTGAAATCTAGGTAAGCAATGTCTACTGCACGACCCTGATCTATAATTTTCGTTACCCAATCAAAAAAATCAATAAGATTAGTTTGGCATGATCTCCCTGAAGTAAACCCATGTTGTCTCTGATCTTGAAATCCAAGTGTTTTTAGATGTTCAACAATCCTATCCTTTAACATGGTTTCCATCACTTTCCCCACTCCTGAATTAAGGCTTACTGGCCTATAGTTGCCCGACTCCTCCCTATTACCTTTCTTGTGAATGGGCACAACATTCGCTAACTTCCAATCTTCTGGGACTACTCCTGTTAACAATGATTGGTTAAATAAATCTGTTAATGGTTTTGCTAGTACACCACTAAGCTCTTTTAATAGCTTTGGGTGTATTCCATCAGGTCCCGTTGACTTATTTGTCTTTACTTTTGACAGTTGCTATAGAACCTCTTCCTCTGTAAACTCACGTGTAATAAATGACTCATTTTTTTTATAATTACTAAATGCTAACTTTTAGTTTTTTACTATTTTGGCCACATCTGTGGAGTACCACAGTGGTTTCTTGAATTTTTTTGCTTTTACTGACAAGCCTAATGCAATTTTCTGTTGCCTTCAGTAGTGCAACTTTTAAATAATCCCATTTCTTTTGGACGTCATTCAAATTTCTCCAGTCTGATAATGACTCCTTTACACATATTCTAATTTTAGAAAAGTCTGTTTTTCTAAAGTCTAAAACTTTTGTTTTTGTGTGGTGTGGCTCAGTCACTGTTCTTATATTAAACCACACTGACTGATGATCACTGGATCCTAAACTTTCACCTACAGTAATATCTGATACCAAATCTCCATTTGTTAATCTAGTATGGCCTCTTTACGAGTTGGCTCCTCAACGACTTGTTTTAGAGACAATCCCAGTAGGGAGTTTAGAATATGTGTGCTCCTGGCACAAGTAGCTATTTTTGTTTTCCAATTCACATCAGGAAGATTAAAGTCACCCATGATGATAACTTCCCCCTTCATTGTCATTTTAGCTATTTCTTCAACTAGTAGATTATCTAACTCTTCAATTTGTCCTGGGGGCCTATAAATCACACCTACACAAGTTACTGTGTGATTACCAAATTCTAACGTAAGCCAAACGGACTCTATGTTTGCCTCACTAACCTTTATTAGGGTAGATTTTATGCTATCCTTCACATACAGGGCCACCCCTCCCCCTTTCTTGCCTTCCCTGTCTTTTCTATATAAAGAGTACCCTGGTATTGCTATGTCCCAGTCATTTTTCTCATTATACCATGTCTCAGTACATCCAATTCCCCCTCCTGCTTTGCTTGCTTAACAATATTACAGATACGTCTCCTGTCTCTGTGAGCAGTAGCTCCGGGAAGACACCTCACAAGACCACCATTATCCATATCCACACCTCTTATGATGGAATCCCCCAACAACAACTGCTTTCTATTAGGCCTCACCATAGTCTTCAAGCCTCTCTGCACAACACCACTAGCCTCAGTGCCTCTCTGCACAACACCACTAGCCTCAGTGCCTCTCTGCACAACACCACTAGCCTCAGTGCATCTCTGCACAACACCACTAGCCTCAGTGCCTCTCTGCACAACACCACTAGCCTCAGTGCCTCTCTGCACAACACCACTAGCCTCAGTGCCTGTCTGCACAACACCATTAGCCTCAGTGCCTCTCTGCACAACACCACTAGCCTCAGTGCCTCTCTGCACAACACCACTAGCCTCAGTGCCTCTCTGCACAACACCACTAGCCTCAGTGCCTCTCTGCACAACACCACTAGCCTCAGTGCCTCTCTGCACAACACCACTAGCCTCAGTGCCTCTCTGCACAACACCACTAGCCTCAGTGCCTCTCTGCACAACACCACTAGCCTCAGTGCCTCTCTGCACAACACCACTAGCCTCAGTGCCTCTCTCCACAACACCACTAGCCTCAGTGCCTCTCTCCACAACACCACTAGCCTCAGTGCCTCTCTCCACAACACCTCTAGCCTCAGTGCCTCTCTCCACAACACCACTAGCCTCAGTGCCTCTCTCCACAACACCTCTAGCCTCAGTGCCTCTCTCCACAACACCACTAGCCTCAATTCCTCTCTCAACAACACCACTAGCCTCAGTGCCTCTCTGCACAACACCATTAGCCTCAGTGCCTCTCTGCACAACACCACTAGCCTCAGTGCCTCTCTCCACAACATCACTGCCCACAGTGCCTGTCTCCATGACACCACTACACTCTGAAAGTGCAGAAAATGAATTATGTAGAGCAACAGACTGTGCAATATGCCCTTTATCCACAACTCTAAGTCTACCAGATCCTACAGTGATCCATCTGCCATTCCTAGGATGTCTCTGCGGCAGTGGCTTTGCAGCAGTTCCAGCCTGAGTTTGGTTACCAGATAATTTACAAATCTCAGACTTCAAAAATACAATCTCCTGTCGCAAGATAGAGAACTGTCTACAGATTAGACAACAACCAAACCTCCAAAAAGTGGAACGCGAAACAAATGCATAGCAACTATTACACTGAACTAAGTCTGCCATTCCAAAGAGGTAAATAACTTAAATTAAACTAATCTTAACTTTTTATTTATCCTCCTGAATACCTCAGATTACCTCCAGTTTATCTCCAGAATATCTCCAACCACACACACTTAGAAGCAACACTCTCCAGAATATCTCCAACCACACACACTTAGAAGCAACACTCTCCAGAATATCTCCAACCACACACACTTAGAAGCAACACTCTCCAGAATATCTCCAACCACACACACTTAGAAGCAACACTCTCCAGAATATCTCCAACCACACACACTTGGAAGCAACACTCTCCAGAATATCTCCAACCACACACACTTAGAAGCAACACTTAGATGAAGCAACCAAGCTATATTAGCCAAGCTAATGACAACTACCCTTATATACTCCTAAAATCACCTCCCACCAGGAATGTTTAACACGTGGGTAGGCCTCTGCTTATTTGCAAACAATAGCTAATTAAAAGCAATCAATAGCAAGTAGCTAACTAATCAAATCAAATGCCTTATAATTACCAACAGGAAATCAAACCTTGTGCAATCAGTAACCTTTTCCTACAGATGAATCTTACCTGTAACAGTAAAAAAGAAAACTCTTAGCACAAACCGTAGACAGTTGAAGCTTCTGTAAAACTCTCCAGAATATCTCCAACCACACACACTTAGAAGCAACACTTAGATGAAGCAACCAAGCTATATTAGCCAAGCTGATGACAACAACCCTTATATACTCCTAAAATCGCCTCCCACTAGGAATGTTTAACATCTGGGTAGGCCTCTGCTTATTTGCAATAGCTAATTAAAAGTAATCAATAGCAAGTAGCTAACTAATCGAATCAAATGCCTTATAATTACCAACAGGAAATCAAAACCTACTGCTTTAATTAGTAGGACGTTTTTCTGCAGTGCATATCCCACTTTTAGCATATTTGTAGGTTCAAGCTATTAGAAAAATATGATGCAGAGTTAGCACATAAAACGTAGGACAAAACAGTGTACATAGAATGATGCCATTGCATGCTGAAATGCAGCCCTGTAGTGTGTTCAGATTCTTCCCTCATTCCTAACCTGGCTATTTGGGTTTGGGGCCGAGGGCAGCATTTACAGTTTCTCTGTGAGATGCGGATGTACGGAATGTAGTCCAAGGGGAGAAATTCGTTCTTCAGAGAGAGGCCTGGCGCATGAGTGGAAGGGAAAGGTTACTGAGGCTTTATGTAATAAATGTATTTTTCCCATTGCTTTGCAATGTCCATATATGCACTGGATTGGTAGGAAAGGGATACATAATTTTCCATTGATTCTGTTCTGTTAAGAATACATGTTTTATATACATAGTACTTGTTCTATTTCTATCACTGTGTTGAGGATTGAAGAGAATGCAGGGGCAGTTGTTTAGTTAGGACAAAATATGTATGTTTTGCATATTACGAGTTATTACTGTCTTGCAGCTTTTCCACAGGTGTTTGCTCTTGAGAAATACAGTGTGCCCAGAATTTCTGACATTCCAAAAATTACTGGGGGAGGGTTAGGTATACTGATCACATCTACTTTATTACATTTCTGAAGGCAACATGCAAACATTTTGTATTTAGCATCAACTCAGCAGTTTGATATTAAAGGGACACTATAGTCACCAGAATAAGTACAGCTTAATGTAGTTGTTCTGGTGTCTATAGTCAGTCCCTGCAGGCTTTTTGCAGTAAGCAGTCTTTTCAGAGAACATACAGTGTTTACATTACAGCCTAGTACCAACTCCAGATGTAGCCACTAGAGGTGCTTCCTGGGTCAGTACTGCACAATGTGCAGCACTAACGTTCAGCTTCTCTATGCTCTGCATTGTTTGTTCGGTTCCCGAACAGTACAGGAAAACCCCACGAACCAAGTCTTTTTAAAAGGTCTTTTACATGGCCCATAATCCTTGGGCAGGCTCCTCCAGTAGCTCGTGGCAGAGGCATCTTTGCCACAGCATGTATTAAAATAAATTAAGAAGCAAAAACAGAAGTCTGTCTGACTGACTTTCACTAGAAGAGTTACTAGACAGCATTGTAAACACTGCCTTTTCTCTGAAAAGGCATTGTTTACATAAACAAGCCTGCAGGGATAGACAGTAGACACCAGAACAACTACATTAAGCTGCAGTTGTTCTGGTGACTATAGTGTCCCTTTAAGAAAGGTTTTACCTGGGACCCTTCGCTTACATCCAACTGCTCCTCTAAGAGAAGCGAAATCTCTCCCCTGAGAAAAGTACAGCCCAGTACAGGCGAGAGCACTCACCTGAAGCTCTCAACCCAGGTTAGTTGCTAAAATTTTCTTGAACTGTTTGGCAGATTACACCCCTCCTGGTGCTAGGGCACACCTTGCACCATAACCACTACAGAGGGCTGTAGAGTTCATGAGGTTTGGAGTATTCCTTTAATATTACACAAGATAAGAGGGTCTATTTATTTTTTTTATAATACTATGCTAGGAATTTGCAGCACCATTCCAAGTTTTGAAAAATCCAAACCCAACACAAAAACATACTTTAGGACTGTAATATTTAATCTGCCATGTTTACTATTTGTGTGTGTTCAGACTCTCTTTTGACAGTTTATAAAAATGCACTTTTATAACTGGGGACAGAAACACCTTACTGGCAGTGACTCAGGCAGACAGGTGTTCTTCCCTTTCCGTTAGTTCCACTGAGCCTAGGTATACAGCAGGTACGCTGGGCTACAACTCATCGAGAAGCCTTGGAATGTCCAATAATTAATGAGAATCCTCTGACTGGTCAATTCCCCAACACCGACTGAAAGTCTAGGCCAAGAACAATGGGAGCGTTTGCAAAGGCTGCAGACACCAGATTTGCAGCTTTTGTAAGCTGTTTTTGTTTCCCCACACCCTTAAAAAAAAAAAAAAAAAAAAAAGCATGTTTTCTTTGGGGTATACCTACTTCATAGAAGAATAAGCCAAAAAATCTAAAGAAAAAGTGTTCCTTTTTTTAAAAAAAAGAAAGCTGCACGGAAAGGATCTTTGCATCATAACTACTTCATTGACAAAAAGTGTTTATGGTGCTTAGAGTGATCCTTTAGAGCAGGCTCCCCAAAACTCCGGCCCTCCAGATATTGCTGAACTACAACTCCCATGATTCAATGAATGAAATCGATAGGCTGAGAATCATGGGAGTTGTAGTTCAGCAACATCTGGAGGGCCAGAGTTTGGGGAAGCCTGTTTTAGAGCAACACTCCAAGCGCCATAACTCACTATAGCATTTCCTGGCATAGTCCCACTGTAAGATGTGAAATTAGTTTGCCAATATTCCTGGGTCCAGCTGGGTATCGGCAAACCCTGCATCTGGTCTTATGCAACAAGAGAATCCAGCTAGCTCTACAGAGTTGATTAGGGTCTTCCAGATCTAAACTCATGCGCTGTTAGCGTTTGCAGAGCGCACACACATCAAACCACTAAGCCTTGCGCACAGAAATTACACAATTTATGCCAACAGATACTAAAACACTATAAGTCCCCTGCCATTCATCAGTGCTGGGAGGTGATGTAGTGCTACATAGCAAGAAACCAGAGGCGTAACTAGAAGAGACCAAAGAAAAAAGTTACCTGCACACTTCCCAAATCCCTCTGCATATTTAATTAAATTAAGGTTATTTAGTAACTCCAATGGCAATAAATGGTCAAAAAAAACATTTAAAATTTTTAAAATTATCTTTTTTTTTTTTTTATTCTTTATTTTTGTTGTGCATAGAGGGTTACAACAGTGCTTGTACAACTCTCACAAGCGCAAATATCAACGAGGAATAAACAGATATGTGGTATGTAGAGCACATGCACATTTTTTTTTTTGTAAGTTGACTTTACATAGTGTTACCAACAAGTTGAACAAAATATTAACAATAAAAATAGGTGGACATATGCTTAGAGTCGAGTAGTGCTTTAACAAATATGTGCTATGAGGGATAGTGCTATACTAGTGTGATTGAGCTGTAGGTTATTCGCACACTTTAATGAGGAAGGACTAAGTTAGCCTATCGTAATGGCTTGGGTTATGTGGGAGCATACGATTAGTGCCTTAGAGTTAGCGCTTAACAGGTCACATCATGGTGAGGTAATCAGGTCTTAAATAATATAGCAACAAAAAAACATAGTTTGAACTGGTAACGTAACATTAATTTTGTTGTGCCGATTAGTACAAATAAGTAATATGCGCCACAGTGGCGTGTTCCATGAATAGCAGAGGTTAGACTGCGGCATAGAAGTGTGTATATTTTTAAATTTTTCAGAGAACAAGGATAACTAAATTATTCTGTTGTCAGAATAGGAGTGAGTATCGACAACTGCGTTAGTGTGGCTTACGCCGCCGTGTGTGTAGTGCAATATTAATGGCAACCATGTAGTTGTGGTCAGCTTGGAAATAATGCTTAAGTGACTTGTGTGACGATTCCTTACGAGATGACCCATGTTCGGCTAGGCCGTTATACTGTCCTGGTAAGGTTAAGTAAGGAGTGATGAGCCGTGTCAGCCCAGCTTTGTCGATGTGAGTTGTGTGTGAGCTCGTTATGCCTCGCAGCGGTGGCTAGGCTGTATGCGGCTTTCAGGTAAGTCTTGCCATAGATATATGGGCTAGTGAGTGTAAGAAGGTGCCCCATTTATATATCAGATGTAAAGGCCAGGGCTCTATGGTATGTTTTGTGCCTGGTTGAGCTTGTGTATCATGTTGTGCGGTCAGTATTGTCCCGGTGCTGTTACATTCTAATCAAATTCACATTTACATGGGGAAAATCATTTTGTGGCCATAACGCTATTATAAACGGTTATAAACAGTGGTCCCCCTCATGGGCTGGCCTGCATGGTGGACTGAGAGTCTCTGGGTGCGGGGTGTTGACTGTCTCAGTACAGTCGAGTGCCCTGGGGCATCCGAGGGAGTTACAGTGAGGCTCTGTGAAGTCCCTCATGAGTTCCTCTCGCTGAGTAGGCAAAAGTCACGGTTTGGCACGGTCTCCCAAGCGTCCAGCAGTGTAATGCCGCCAGGTATAAAATAAAAGTCCATGAAAAGAAAGAGAGAAAACTGGGTACAAAGAAAAATAAGGTCTGATGATGGGCAGGAGCGGCCATGAGTCGCTGTCACTGCGCCTCTTGGGGCGGTGTAGTGCCGCGTGGTGCCCCGAGCTTCTCTGCAGGGTTGTTTGACTGCCGTTAGTGGCACGAATGGCTTGATCCTTGCGGGGTCCCACTTGTGTTTTGTGCTATTGGCTTCCGCTGGGCCTGTTGACGTAAGAGAGTTCTCTGGCAGGCCAAGTGTGGGCAGCAGCCTCTTAGCCTCCGGTAGGTCTTTAACTGTGTGAATCAGGTTGTCTTTTAGGACCTGTAGGGCCCTTGGCGTGCGCCATCTGTAGCTGATGTCATTTTGTCTCAGGAGTGTCGTGAATGGTTGAAGGGATCTGCGCCATTGCATGGGGTCTCCAGATAAGTCTGAAAAGAAGGCAAGGTTGGCGTTTTCAAAATTGAGCGGGGTCTTCCCCTGCATGGCCTTAAGCATAGCCGCTTTGTCTGTTCCAGATCGGAATCTCACCACCAGATCCCTGGAGGCCGTGGCTGGGGCCGTCCTCGGTTTAGGGAGTCTGAAGATCGCTTCAAAGCTCAAGGCTTTCGCTTGTTGCGGCTTCAGTAGTGTTCCCGCGAGCCTCCTCATCAGGTGTGGGAGTTCTTCTGTCAAGATGTCGTCTCGGACACCTCGGATCTTGAGGTTATTGCAGCGTCTTTGATCCTCAAGGGCTGCAAATCGGTGGTCTGTAGTTGCTTGGTGCTTTTTGAGCGCCTGTAGCTCTTTACGCAGGTCTGTAATTTCTTGGGCCTGTTTGTCTGTGTGGGCCTCTATGGCTCCAACCAGGCCTGTCACCTCTGCCCGGAGCTGTGCAACATCTGCCTGGAGCATTCGCTGTAGGTCGCCCAGCATTGTTCTCAGCGTGTCAGTGGGGCGAACATTCTGCTGGTGTACTCATCTAGGCTCAGTTCGTCCGATGAATCTGAGTACCCTGTCATGTCGGTGGCCATCTTGGCCCCTCGTGTGTCTTGTGCCTGGCGGAATAGGTCCCCGATATCGGGTCCCAGTTTAGGCTTGTCCGGCTTCTGTTTCTTTGTTTTTCTTCCCATGGTTCTTGTGGGCCTTTGGGATCGATTTTCAGCTTGTTATTTTTGCGAAATTCGCGTTTGTAATAACTGTGGATGAGGAGCTCGTTGATCGTGCGTCTGTTCCTGTTGGCTGCTAGGCTCCGCCCCCTTAAAATTATCTTAATTCCAGCACGAAGCTGCCTCTGCATTGGCTAGGTCTCCTCGTCCTGTGACGTCATAGCAATTGTTAGACCTAATGCACATGCGTAGCCTATTAGGGGTGGCCAGGTCTATCTATAAGTTATTCTTGTGTCACTTGTGCTACTGGTGATGGCTACAAAGGGCAGCCCATCCTGGATGTGTGTAGTGTCACCCAAAAAGGGACATGTCAGCTTGGCATGCAGGTCAGGCAGACTGACAGCCTCTTGATAGGATCGTTTCAAGGCAGGCTGTGCACAGAGCATTGCTGAAGCCCTCTGCCCTGTTGTCATTCAGCATGTCTGGCATATTGCTGTTGTGCTTTTTGGGTACAGTTCCTTAGTATCCCAGGGTAAGACAATGCCAGATTACCCATATGGTGGCTTAGGTGTCAACCTAGGTCTGGGCTCTTAAAGGGACCTGGAGCTCTGGCTGTAAGGGGACCCTCTTTGATCAAAAAGATCTCCCTGCTCAAGGGAGCGTTGTTATCTGCACCTATATCAGGTGCAGACCACTTTAAGACCACCTACACGACCCTGATATTGGTGCAGGCCACAACATTTCCCAATAAACTACCAGGGAAGACTCTCCACTGGACCACAAGAGAAAGATAAGCAGAAGGGGAGCAAACACATAAGGAAGCACTCATCCTCCAATCTCCATACACCTCTCCACACATAACACTTGGCAACAACACAATCGCACACTTATACAACACACACACACAAAAATATATATATTTTTTTAAATCTGGAGAATGTATCTGCTTTTATCCAACTCGGAAGCATATTTGAAGCTCATTAAATGATATTTAATGCAAAGGTCTATAAGATAAAGAACAAAAAACCTGCAGATAAGGTATAAACCCTTTCCTTCACATTGCAGAATTCCCTGCCAACTTGAGTCTGTATCGCCAATATGTGTATCAGGCAGTTCAAATTGGCAAGGAATAGCACACTGTCAGCAGTAGTGGAGAATAGACTGAGCTGCTTTTTGCAAACACAGGCATCGGTTTGGCCTTGTTAAAGATGAAAAACGTATTTGTAGAAACCAGCTATTCTAAATAAATTACAATACAATCAAAACCAAGCATACGTATGCCCTATAGAAAACTGGCATCTGCCCATCATATTGTACCAGGTAAAGTCTAACGGCTTGCTAAGAGTCAGTAACAAACGTGAGTTTAAATAATATATGTATTTTGTAGGCTATTAACTCTGGGGGGGAAAACTGTACAAACAACACAAAAAAAGAGTTTTATGCTGAGGATTTTCATAAAAATCACAGGAATTTATGCTTAAAATTCGGCACTCACAGAAGGCTTCAATTAATATATTTTGTGTGTTATGTAGACTTTTTTTTTATAGATAAAATACATTGAGGAAGTGCTTATTATTTAACTAGTTGTGTTAGTAAAACTAGCAAATAGAAGTCTCAAAGAGAACCTTTAATACACTGTCCACTCCTCCCATAATGCATCTATGTGACTGGTAGTAGGACTGCCACAGCTTTTTGACTACCAGAAAGTCCAAGGATCGTAAGCAAAGGCTGATGGGAAATGGCAAAACACAGAGGTTGGCAGAAACTGCTTGATGCTCAGCCCAGTGGCACATTTTCCTAAAAATCTATACGACAAGGTAGTCCTTACATGGTGTTTTACTATTTACTTATTGTGTTGGCATTTCAATAAAATTTTAACATACTGGGTTATTTGCAGATTCTATTTCCAATTCAGCTATTTTGGCCCAATATTTGAAATTCTTTAAATTCATTTGGAATTCCTGACAATTCGTACGTTAAAGAAGAACTTTGTCAGGTTTTATGAGTTTTTCTTAGAGATTTATTCAAATTTAAAAAGTGTGACTTTGCTACTTATGGTAACTTTAAATGAACACTCCAGACCTCTAAAGCACTTTGCCTTGCTGAAATCCTTGTGAACACTTTGTCCTCTTTTTTTCATTTTACAAAAAGTGCAGGTTTCAATAGAAATTGGTACTTTTATAAACTATCCTTTTTACATTGTTCGTCAATCAGACAACCGGTCCTGTTACTTCCTGGTTGTTTAGCTCACTGGAGCTAAACTCAAGAGGCAGCAATTGCCCAGAGCACCTGCTCTGCAAAGACTTCTCATTGAGCTGCATTGGGAAGTCTGTGATCGGACAGCGACAGAAAGTCTGGGATGGGTAAAAATGGGAGGGCTTGCAAAGACGGCAGACAAATCTACCGCTTTTGTAAGCTGTTTGTACATAAATTCAAATAACTGTTTAGTAGCTATACCCCCAATGAAAACACGTTTGCATTTTGTTATGCATTTTTGCATTGGGTATAGCTACTAAACAGTTATTTGTATTTGAGTATTTATTTAGGCAGTGGAGTGCCCCTCTAGTATCTTCCACGGTGTGATTATACATTATTGTAACCCTTTGTCTTTTTCTGCTTAGTGGTTTTGCCTTCATATATACCCTGAACATACAATGACTGATGCTACTCTGACAAACACAGCTTATTCAACTATAGGATGAAACCACCACAACTATTACAGAAATCCTTTCAATGGGCCACATTCGTAGAGTTACTCCTTTGCATTCCGTAATCTAGTTTATCTGCTACAGCAAAAACTGCCAAGGGCCTTATTATAACCAAGGAACTGATTTCCAGAAGCCACTTAGCCTTTTTTCTAGATTAATAAAATATAAAATGTTCTCCCTCTGCAGTTACCTTCATAAAAAATGTATCTCTTGGGGGGCGGGGCCGGACCGCCGAGCTGGACGGTCGCAAGCCTGAACAGCTCCTGCAATTCAACGCAAGTTGCCCTCTAAAACCAAGTCTCCCCACGTAAAATCAGACCGCCAGAGCAGATACCCAGAGCCGAGTGACTACTGGACCCGGGGAGAGGCTGGCTCACGGAGCTTCAGTCCCTCGGGGGAGAAAAACGCAATGCCCAAACCAGGGCCTTCTTCTGCAGTGAGTGGGGCGGACGGCCGCTGCCCCACTATCCTGCGCCACGGAACCTAGCCACGGGTACTGACCGGCGCGGATCCGGCTCCGTTCCCCCCCCTCTGGACCGGGGGGGTGATCCCGGTCCCTACACTGTGGCCCTAACCGCAACAATACAACTGAGGCGGGGAGCCCGACAGCAACATCTAAAATGGTGGGCGCCATGTGCGCGGACGGTAGCCTGAAGGCCCCAGCCAGACGCAATTACCCAAACCACCAGCGGGCAGCAAGATGCACTGAGCCCTGTCACATGGGAACGCAACGACAGAGCCCTGCCACATACCGCGGTAAACTCCTGGCTGACCCGGCTTACATACCAGGGACATGGACCGGGTCTCCACAGCAGCCTTCCTGGGCCTTGATCCCCTGGAGGACGTTCCACGAACCGCAGCCCTGAGCCCACGCATATTCCATCAGCCAGGCAGCCCGTTACTGGCCAGCAGTGCAACCGGAGCCGAGGACACAAGTGGCCGCTCAAGCAAAGCCCAAAGCTGGCAGAGTGGAATACACCGGGCCAGTCCTCCCATCACACCTCCGCTCACAACATCGGGTCAGAGGCAGGTGAGCCACGAGAATGGAGGATTCAACAAGCCCAGCTACATAACCTGCCCAGGCTCACGAAAGACAACGTGATTACCACGGTGAGACCACAATGGAGCCCAGCACATGGCGATCCTGCTCACAGATGATCACACAGCTCGTTTTGGGATTCACCTGTAGCCTGCTGTCACACACCCACACAAGCATGCTTCCACTGCTTCATCTAGGGACTGTCCTCCCCTGGCTTGCTCCCGGTCAGCTACATGCCCAGCTGGACACTTAACACATGGGTCGCACAGAGAGGTGTCCTATGAGCCTGTTTCATAAACCTGTTTCATAAGCCTGTTTCCTAAACCTGATATACAAACCTGACCTGTAAGCCTGATATATAGGCCTGATAGATAGGCCTGACTCAAAAACAAGTTGTATACGCCAGGTTTTTCAAGCTGTTTTGACTTAAATATACAAAAAAGTGCAATGTCTATCCAAGCCACATTACAGTCTATGTATGAAAGCAGAAAACCTGGTAGAATGCTGTTGTGGCAAATGCCGGCATAAATGTACCTTGTCTAACATATGCACAATAAAAATATTAAAAAAAAAAAAAAATGTATCTCTTATCTGTCTCTTCCTCTTTTTTGAACAGTTCCACACTTTTACACTTCAGCACCTCAGCCTAACAAACCCCATGGAAAGTCTTGTAATAAAAATATTTCAGCGTAATAGGAACATTCACCATGGCCAGTGCAAGGATTTTGGCTACACAAGTTCATCAAAGACACATTTTGCCACCCACCCAAAATGCGTCTTCGCCGGTGTAGGGGTGTGTCTAATATCCCTCTTTTGCTCCTTTTGCCCTTTTTCTGTGTTTTACCCCTTTTACTCTTATGTTGTTTATATTCCCGCATTTTATGTTTATCCCTCCATTGAGGTCCCTTACCTCTGATTTGCCTTTTACCCCTATTGTGTCTCATATCCACCCTTTTAAAAGTGAATTTCAAATTTAAGTTCAAAATAACCAAATTGTTTAAGCTTTTAGTTGGACTACTCTGGCCTTCTGTTTGAAGTTTGACAAAAGGAAGAGCTCTTATGTCAACTTTTGTTCAGTCCCAGGAGCTGTCACAAATTACAGTTTTAGTCTATGGAGGGTCCCGTGTTCTTGTCTGTTGTACTATTGTCCATGCACAAGAGTTCAGCACTGACGTGGCTGCTGTAAGTAAGGAAAAATCACCTCTCCTGCACCTGTGGCCATCGGACCCCCAACAGATCTGTCTGCTTCGTAGGTGTTTGTGAAATATGGAAAGACCCCCAAAATTGATAGACTCACAATTTTGTGTCTCTTACTTGCATCTTGTGTCACTTACCCCCATCATGTCGTCCACCATTCCCCCGCTTGTGTCACCTACTCCCCCACTTTGTGACTGTTACTCCCCCCATTTCCCTTACTCTTTGTTTCTCATGCTCCCCCTACATTTGTGGCTGTTAGCATCTCATTAGCATGTCCATGAAGATCAAGGTTGAAGGTCTTCTTTATCCTTCACCAAAACAACACAGGTCTGATTAAACTTGATGACATTCATAAAATGATACAACCAACACAGACTTTGCTCTATCGCTGAAATCCTTGAAAGTATAAAAAATGGTAACAACGGTTACATTACATTGCTCGCTTGTTATCGTAGGTTTTGTTGAAGACGACAGAAGAGCATATTGTTTGCATTTCTTCTTTTTGTAACTTACTGGGGAATTTCTTGGCATAAAATGTTTGGTATTTTCCCACAGTTCTGTTTAAGCTTAAATACTAAAACATGGAAGATAAACTCTGTTTCTTTTTTCTTCTAATATCCAAAGCTGTTCTTGATAAACCACACAGTAGGCAGGTTAGCTCATACCGTATAATTGTTGTGATACCTGTTTAGTTTTCACTTATCAAATGTATTTCCCAAGATGATTGTCAGCTCACACAGCTTACTGTTTAACGAATAAACATTCTGGCATACATAGGGTTCAGTGGAGATCTCCTTACTAGGTAAAAGAGATAGCATTTGCCATCCATCTGAATTTTTCATATTTTTATTATCTTCTACATATCCTAACAGTCCCAGAACCAATGAGACAGTCCTGATGTGCGACTCCAGTCCCATCAATCTTTTTTTTAAATTTTTTTTTATCCTTTTGAAGTGCTTCTTTAATCGCCAGAGAAATGCCCCCCATTAAACTCCAGGTGAGTGCACTTTCCTCTTTCTGGTTGCCTCTGATTATCAGTGATGTATTTGGGGATTTTCTTTCACTGAACATTGCAATAAACTGAAAACCAGTGTTTACAGTGTAGGATAAAATAACCATGCTGTAAATATAGCAGATCTTAATATTTGTTCCCCCAAGTCAGCACTGCAGTTTGGTTTTGATGTCACTACATTGTGTCAGTGACATGTCCCCACCCAAAGCCTTAACAGACAACTGTACAGTGTTTATAAATCGGTGTGAAAGGTCTTATTTTAGTATATCTTCAGAAATGCCTGTGATCACAGTCTGTCATTTAAAGGGACACTCCACTGCCGAAATACAAAATAAACATCACCGTTTAGAAGATATACCCCAAATGAAAATTTGCATGCATTTAATTATGCTTTTTATTGTGGATATATCTAAAATCAACTTGCAAAACCTGCAGTTCTCTTGACTGTAGCCAGGCTTCCCCAAACTTCGTCCCTCCAGATGTTGCTTAACTACAGCTCCCATGATTCTCAGCCTATCTATTTCATTCATAGAATCGTGGGAGTTGTAGTTCAGCAACATCTGGAGGGCCAGAGTTTGGGGAAGCCTATGTAGCCTTTGCAAACCCTCCCAGACTTTCTGTGGCGGTCCAATAACAGTCTTACCAATGCAGCTCAATGAAAGTCTTTGCTCTGAGCAATTGCTGCCTCTTGAGTTTAGCTCCACTGAGCTAACCAAACCAGGAAGTAAAAGGACCTGTTGTCTGATTGAAAGCCAAGGGGGTGTAACCAGGTTACTTTATAAAAGTGTCAGTTTCTATTGAAATCTGCAATTTTTGCAAAATGAAAAAGGGACACAAGAGGACACACTCTTCACGCATAAGCTTTTGAGCATTCTAAAGTGCTCTATGGGTCTGGAGTGTCCCTTTAAATTCTTTCTGACACATCTGGTATACATGCTTAGTTACCACCGCGATCCTGTTCTTTTGTGGCAAACCTACGGCATTTCCTGGCAGAGCTTTGATATGTCTGTCACAGGTTAAAAAAAGCAGGAGAACTGAATGGAAAATATGAACGCAGATGAAAATATGTTTATGTAGACTCCAGAACCTGTACTAAATCCAGCAGTTTTATGTCTTGCACAATTATTTCACAACCAGAGCTACGATGATGTTCTAATAAGTGAGAAAAGGAACGATGCAAGCATGCATTTTTTATTTGCTTTTGATATCCTGTTTACATGATAAAATAGAAGTCGTGTAAGCAGTCTATAAAACAGTTGTTTTTCACATGGTGTGGTATGGCTGTGAGTCTGACACCACTCCCTTCCCAGGCTCATTATATTGCACTTCAGACATCAAACTATTTCTGCTTTCTAATCCTTTTGGTTCTTGTTATACTTTTTGATAATCAGTGCTTGCTTGTGCTTGTGAGTTCATTGAGTGCCCAAGTTTAATTGAAGGTGGGAACTGTATTTTATGGCCAAAGTCTACTCATGCGCACACGTCCCCTTCAGGTACACTTGTGCAAGCATTGAACTCTCAGGCGTGAGAGAGCACCGACTTCTGTTTTGTCTTGTTAGCAGTAAATCTAAACAAAAACACCACAAAAACGTCATGTTAGTATTTTAAGTTTATTTATCCTTAAACATATTCTTTCAGTTCACGTTGTTCCTTGGAGAGTCAGGGCCCATTAAATTAAAGAGACACTATAGTCACCAGAACAACTACAGCCTAATGTAGTTGTTCTAGTGTCTATAGAAAAGGCAGTGTTTACATTACTACCTAGGAACACCTCTAGTGGCAGTCTAGAGGCTAGAGGTGCTTCCTGGGTCAGTGCTGCTCAATGTTGTGCTCTGCATGTGTCAGGATTACTGTTTGATCCAGCACATAGAACTGTATAGCACGGATGACAAATAAGTAACGTATTACCGGTCCTTAGAATGGCTGGATTTAACGTACATAGAATAGTCAAAATACTAGCCGAGGTCAGGGAACACAGAAAGGGACACAGCGATGAGGAAAGCCAGGAGTCAGGATACCAGAATATAGAGAAGTCAATAAACAAAGCCAAAGTCAAAAACCAGGTAGAAAACTAATAACAGGAACACACTCTCGGACAACCACGACAGGGCACTGAGCAGGATGAGAACTGGGCCTAAATACCCCTCCTTAAGTTCTGATAGGCTGTAACCGGCCTTTGACCCCAAAGTCAGTTACCAGGTTTCATTTGCATAATTGCTGCTCAGCATTAACCCTTCTGTGGAGTAGGTTGCTGCTCGGCACAACTTTTCCTGTGTGGACAGTTAATGTCATTAACCACATTTCTATAAGCGGATGAATACGTGACAGCATGGAGGCAATGAACGTTACTTATAGAGATGCATTGATTCAATGCGTCTAAATGAGGAGATGCTGATTGGCGCATGCACGATTGCCTTCCAATGCTTTTCTATGGGAAAGCATTGGATTGGCTTATATCATCAGGTTTGATAATCTGAGACAAGGGGCCAGTCTCAAGTGAGTAGATAACCTTTTACCTTCCTGACAGTTGGACTGGTGATCTAATTTGCACTATTAGAACTTTAGTGTCAGGAATACCGTATATACTCGAGTATAAGCCGAGTTTTTTAGCACATTTTCTGTGCTAAAAAACCCCAACTCGGCTTATACTCGAGTCAATAGTCTGTATTATGGCAATTTGCATTGCCATAATACAGACAATGGGGCTGTGGGGGCTGCAGAGATCTTACTTACCTCTCCTGCAGCTCCTGTCAGCTCTCTCCTCCTCCGCGCCGTCCGTTCAGCACCTCGGTCAGCTCCCAGTGTAAATCTCGCGAGAGCCGCGGCTCTCGCGAGACTTACACTGGGAGCTGACAGAGGGAGCTGAACGGACGGTGCGGAGGAGGAGAGAGCTGACAGGAGCTGCAGGACAGGTAAGTAACAGCTCTGACAGCCCCCTTCCTCCCCCCCACTGAACTACCAATGCTGGACCAGCAGGGAAGGAGAGCCCCCTCCCTGCTATGTATCAAGCAGGGAGGGGGGACGGAAAAAAAAGATAGTAATAATAAAAAAATTAAAAATTAAATAATAAATAATAATAAAAAATAATAATAATTAAATTAAATAAATAAAAATAATAATAAATAATAATAAAAAAAAATTAAAATAATAAAAAAAAAAGAATTGCCCACCCCCCACCAAGGCTCTGCAACACACACACCACTCATACACACACACTGCATTCATACACACACTGCACTCATACACACACTGCACTCATACACACACTGCACTCATACACACACTGCACTCATACACACACGCTGCACTCATACACACACGCTGCACTCATACACACGCTGCACTCATACACACACGCTGCACTCATACACACACGCTGCACTCATACACACACGCTGCAATCATACACACGCTGCATTCATACACTCACACTGCATTCATACACTCACACTGCATTCATACACTCACACTGCATTCATACACACGCTGCATTCATACACACGCTGCACTCATACACACGCTGCACTCATACACACACACTGCATTCATACACTCACACTGCATTCATACACACACACTGCATTCATTATACACACACTGTAAATAAATATTCAATTAATATATTTTTTTTAGGATCTAATTTTATTTAGAAATTTACCAGTAGCTGCTGCATTTCTCACCCTAGTCTTATACTCGAGTCAATAAGTTTTCCCATTTTTTGGGGGTAAAATTAGGGGCCTCGGCTTATATTCGGGTCGGCTTATACTCGAGTATATACGGTACATGTTTGTAATTCTATAGTATTCCTTTAATGTTGCCATGTATAAAGATCTACAGCTAAAGTGTATTTAGGAAGTATTCAGACCACTTCATTTTTGTACTTTTTTTTAGGTTTCAGCCTTATATCACAATTGTCGAAATTATTTTTTTTTCAGGTGAATCTACACTCAATACCACATGATAACAAAGAAATAAACAGATTTTCTCACCATTGCAAATATATTAAAGAGAAAAAAAATGAAATTCCAACTTGACACAAGTATTCAGACCCTTAATTCAGTACTTAATTAAAACACATTTGGCAGCAATTATAGCCTCAATTTTTTTTTTGTTATGATGTGACAAGCTTTGCACACCCGAAGTTGCGTAGTTTTTGCTATTCATCTCTGCAGATCCTCTCAAGCTCTGTCAGGTTGGATGAGGACCTTTGATAGACCATGGACAGCAATTTTTAGATCTCTCTAGAGATGGTCGATTGGATTCAAATGCAGACTCTGGCTGGGCCACTGAAGGACATTTACAGAGTTGTACCTAGGAGACTCTTGTGGTTGTCTTGGCTGTGTGCTTAGGGTCACTGTCCTGTTAAAAATGTCACAGTTTGAAGTCCTTGGCATTCTGGAGCAGGTCTTAATTAAGGATATCTCTGTATTTTAAATGCCTTTAACCCTGACCAATATCCAAGTCCCTGCCCCTGAAAACACCACCAAAGCATGATGCTGCCACCACCATGCTTCGCTGTAGGGATGGTATTGTGCAGGCGATAAGTGGTGACTCGTTTCCTCCACACATGACTGGATTGAGGCCAAACAGTTTAATCTTCAAGCCAGAGAATCTTTTGTTCTTACAGCATGCTGCTTTTCTGTTTTGCAAATTCCCAGTGGGATTTCATATGTCCAATCTGACATAAAGGCCAGATCTGTAGATTGTTGCAGTAAGGATTGTCTTCCTCATGCTTCTCCAATTTTCCAAACATAATCACTGAAGCTCACCCAGATTGACCATCGGGTTCTTGGTCACCTCTCAAACCATAGTCCTCCTGCCACAATTGCTCAGGTTGGCTGGGCTGCCAACTTTAAAGAGACTCCTGATTGTTCGAAACGTATTCCATTTAAGAATTATGGAAGCCACTGTGCTCTTGGAAACCTTCAATACATTTAATTTTTTTTTTTATCTGTCCCCAGATCTGTGCCTCAACACAATCCTGTCTCTAAGCTCTGCAGGCAGTTTATTTGACCTCATTACTTGGTTTTAGCTCATATATGCATATACAGTTATGAGACCTTATATAGACAGTTGTGTGATTTGCCAACTCATGTTCAATCAATGGAATTTGCCACAGGTGGACTCTAATCAAAGTACAGAAACATCTCAAATATGATCCAGAGACACTGGATGCACCTGACTTTAATTTCAAGTGTCTGAATACTAATGTCAATGTAATATTTTTTTAGTAGTAGTTTTTTTTTTCTTTTTAGTAAACTTTCAAAGATCTGGAGTTTTCTTTGTCATTATGGGATATTGAGTGTAGATTGGTGAGAAAAAAAAAGAATTTAAATAATTGTAGCATTAAGCATTAAAGTCGGCAACATAATAAAATGCGAAAAAGGAAAGGGTCTAAATACTTTTTGAATGCAATGTATATCAGACAGACTGTAAGTTTTCTTTATGTTAAAAAAGCACATTGAGCTTTGCAACAAACCTGACCTTCCGTGATGTATGCTTCAAGTATTTCTTCATTCCTTGCTTGGGCAGTGACTCTATTGACAAAAGTGAGGGGTGAGCCTAGAATGAAAAATGTTTCACAATGGCTTTTTTCACTACTGTGTCTGGAACATAGAGCTTCTGAGAAACTATAATACTTTTACATATTTTACTTTCCAAGTTAGTTTAGAAATAATCGTCCTTTTCAATTATTCACTAGTATTAAACGACCATTGTTGGCGAGCAGGCACAATTTTTTGTTATGTGTATATGCAAATATAAGTGTCACTCTTATGAGGGACAAACAGACAATGGAACCTAAATTCCCTTGCTATTTGGCTACCACAAGCATTTCCCGTGGTGTCTGGCACAGTTCAATGCTAGGAGTCGGATCAGAACCGCTAGGGACCCGATAGGTACTTTGTGAGGTTATGTTTTATATTAAAGGACCACTATAGGCACCCAGACCACTTCAGCTTAATGAAGTGGTCTGGGTGCCAGGTCCAGCTAGGATTAACCCTTTTTTCTATAAACATAACAGTTTCAGAAAAACTGCTATGTTTATAATAGGGTTAATCCAGCCTCTAGTGGCTGTCTCATTGACAGCCGCTAAAGGGCTTCCGCGCTTCTCACTGTGAAAATCACAGTGAGAAGACGCCAGCGTCCATAGGAAAGCATTGATAATGCTTTCCTATGGACTGGCTGAATGCGCGCGCGGCTCTTGGTAAGTTTAGAGGTAAGAGGTAAGTTTAACCCCTTCCTCTCCATCCAGCCTGGCGGGAGGGGACCCTGAGGGTGGGGGCACCCTCAGGACACTATAGTGCTAGGAAAACGAGTATGTTTTCCTGGCACTATAGTGGTCCTTTAACGTAAGTAGGCCTTTATTTAATGTCCTTGAATGTAACTGGTAGTTGATTGATTGATTGATTGATTGATAATTTATTTAATACCAATATATTCTGTAGCACTGAACAAAATGTATGCAAACAGGCCTATAAACTATAAAAAATAAATTGGGATATAAGTAGTGTACACAAATGGGTCAAAAGAAAAGTATCCAGAAGAGAAGAGAATTATCCGGTGTCCAATCTGTAACAAACTAAGGCTCATTGATGCACATGGGAGCAAAGGCTAGCCCATTTGGTCCGATGACACAGATGAGCTACTGTAGCTCAAATGAATGAAAAATTTAGTGCTGGCCCTGATTGAAAGGTGTGAGAACACACAGTGCATTTTCTGCGTACAGGACTGCATAGCCGCAGACCGGTCAGCATGCCCATGATTAACGCTGTCCACCACTAAAGTGCCTTCAATAGGGATGTGAGCGTCAGAATTGGACCATGGAGCAATGTAAGAAAGTTGCCTGGTTTGATGAATCATGTTTTTTTTTTTAAATCAGATGGGTGGGTGCGTGTGTGTTGTATACATGGGGAAGAGATGGCAGCAGAATGCACTATGGGAAGAAGACAGAAAGTGTTATGCTCTGGGCAATGGTCTGCTGGGAAACCTTGGGTCCTGGCATTCATGTGGATGTTACTTAGACATGTACCACCTACCTAGAGATTGTTTGTAGACCACATACACCCATTCATGACAATGGTGTTTCCTGATGGCAGCAGAATAATGCACCCTGCCACATTGCAAAAATTGTTAGTTTCAGGAACATGCCAAAGAGCTCAAGGTGTTGTCTTGATCTCAGAATGTTATCAGATTGAGCATCTGTGGGATGTGCTGAAACAACAAATCCAATCCATGGAGGCCCCACCTCGTAACTTGCAGGACTTAAAGGATCTGCTGCTAATGTCTTGATGCCAAATACCACGGGACACGTTCAGTGGTCTGGTAGACTCCATGCGTCGATGTATTAGAGCTGTTTTGGCAGCACAAGGGGGATCTACACGATTTATAGCAGGTGGTTTCAATGTTGTGGCTGATCAGTGTATTTTGTGATTTGTCTCTTAATTTCTGCCTCCTTATTATTGTATTTTTTTTGTTTACTAAAAATGCAGATTGTTGTAGCCAGAGCAATCTTTTAACAGCATTGTAAGACTGTTTTATGTGCCCTCTTTATGAGCACTTCGGAATATTAGTATCCTTGGAAATACTCATGATGCACAACAGCATGTGTATTATTGCGCTCTTGTTTCCAGAACATACATTACAAACCTTCCCGACATTGTTCAGTCATTCCTCAGTTGTTCCAGCTCATCGGTGCCAGCCACCAATGCCAGCCACTAATTTACAGTGTTCCCTCTGAGTACCCTGACTGACTGACCTACCAATGTTGACTTGTTGGATTGTCTGACCAAAAGATTTTCTTCCTGATACCACACCGGTCAATGAGCACTGTGGCTGTGGGAGCTCTGATTAAGTGGCTCTCAGACAGACATGATGATTGCTCTCTGGATGTCTCTGTGAGAGCCCCATGATTGTGGCTTTCATGTCCTTAGGGCCTTCCAAGGCATAAATCTGGAGCTCTGTTTGTTCCACCAAAAGCAGGAACTGATCTGATCCAACAGGGATTGAAGAAGAATCTGAGTCATGCAGAGCGTAGAGACGCTGAGAAGCTGTAATTGTTCTGGTGACTATCATGTCCCTTTAAAGAGCAGCAGAAAAATAACCTTCACTATTCTTCTATGAGGCATTATGAATGATTTTATTAGATCATTTTCATTATTACTATAGTGTATTGGATATTTTATATAAAATACAAGCAGGGCCGGTGGAAGCATTTTTGGCGCCCTAGGCGAAAACAAATTTGCCTCCCTATTTGCTTCACCCAATCATACAGACTAACACACACGCTGACTTAAGTAGACACACACTGACCATGCAAACTGACACACGGAGCCGGAGCGAGGAATTGAAGCGCCCACACGCTGCTGCCGCAATGCATGTCTGGAAGGGGGGGGGCTTGGCTGAGCGGGCTGTGGTGGATGCCGCTGGACCTGTGTTCTACTGGGCGCTAGTGAGCAATGATGTAAGTGTTTCCGAGCCCCCGGTAAAATGGCCGGCAGCATACTCAAGCTAATCTAATTTGATGGGGGGGGAGAGGGGGGAGGGCGGCCGTGGCACAAACATAAAGCCAGGGCCAGCTCCCCCCCCTTAAGCAGTTTGTAATTGTGATTTTACTAAACTTGGGACAGGAAAAGGATATCTTTTGTGTGTTTTCAGTACAGCTATTTGGCCTAAAATTAGAAATTCATTTGAAATTCAGTGTGAATTGCTGGCAATTCACACTGTAGACCAATGTTTCTCAACCTTTTATGGAGAAGTATCTTTGCAGGTCAAAAAAAACCTCCCAGGTACTTCTACCTTGAGAACGTAATTTTCTATAGATTTAAATTCCAAATGAAACGCGTATACACTGATATATAAATTAAACCCGTATTGGAGAACAAAGTTAAAGTGCTCTGCTCCCTCGGGCGCTGTTTAGTAATTCTGGGGATTGAGTGACGTCATAACCCGGCTCTGGCATCACGGCAGGACGCAAGGGAACCATGCTGGAAATATGCAGTGATTCACAGTCTCAGCTACTTTGCTGCACGGTTACAGCCTCCCCTGGACATTATATTTGGTGAGAGCAGTGCCTCCTCTGTCTTAGCCTGGGGGGCCTTAAAGTGGCTAGCGAGCTCTCGGCGTACCTCCTGCTTGTGTGTATTACAGATTAACAGCCTGTGCTTTAGACAATAATCTAGTAAAATAGGAATTGTTTGGGGATTGATAATTAATTTGAAATTAATTTGGGCATTAACAGCCAATCTGAAAAAAAATTGATTTTGAAAATTTTTCCACTTTGGTTATTTTTGTCCACAACGTGGAAATTCATTTTAACCCCTTAAGGACCAAACATTTGGAATAAAAGGGAATGCCATGTCACACATGTCATGTGTCCTTAAGGGGTTAAATTCCTGACTCTCTGACTTTGTAGTTAGAGAACAGCTCGACTACATCCAATCTGTCACTTCTATTGAAAACGCCGATGCGCTATCATCAGAGACCGCCAGGTGGCGCCATAAACACCGTGCGAAGTCCCCGCTGCCTGTAGGAGACCGTCTAGCCTCTACTCTATGGTAACGCTGGAGGTAGAGCGACTGCTGAGGGCTAAGGCCGCTCGTTGCTGGAGGACCCGAGCTTCATCCCGGGGGGGGTTGAGAAGAGATAAAATGGCCGCCGTGAGGCCGCCCCGGCCTGTCTGCCGTGTCCCAGTTCTGTTACGGACGGGGAGGTGAAGAAGAAGGCGGCGGCCCGGAGGGGGGAGGTGGACGGAGGACCATGGGCTCTCAGACTCTGCAGATCCTCCGGCAGGGAGTGTGGGCTTCCATCACCGGGGGCTGGTACTACGACCCCCACCAGAGCACCTTCGTCAACACCCTGCACCTCTACATCTGGCTCTTCCTGCTCTGCTTCCCCTTCACCCTGTACATGGTGAGTCCTGACTGCCTCCATCATGGCTGCGCCTGGGCCTAGACACCCCCCAGCCCTGGGTGGTAATAGTCAGGGTGATGCCCACCTACATACCTACCTGGGGCACTGACAGGGGCACCATCCTGGCACCTGCACAGCCAGGCAGCTCCCGGGGGGGCAGCAAGTCCATGATCACCATTTTAATCCTGTTTTTTTTAATTATTTTTTTGTACTGGACCCCTAAGTAATGCCCACCTACCTACATTTGGCAGTGACAGGGGAACCATTCTGGCACCTGCACCCCAGACAGCCAGGCAGTGACTGAGAGGCAGGATGTCCCACCCCACCATGATCACCATTTTAATCCAGTTGTGTTTTTTTTTGTTGTTTTTTTTTTAACTCACTCTGGTTGTTCTTTGATAGGTTTTACTACTTTCTCGCTCATTAGTGTCTAAAGTAGAGATGGTTAAGTTTTGGCACTGTAGCTGTTAAGAGTTGACTGAGTGTTATGGGAGTCCTTCTGTCAGCCAGCCATCTCTGTTTTTACCACCTCCCAGGTATAGACTGAGACGGTCAAAGATGTTGAAGATTGTGTAATCCTGATGTTGTAAAAATATAACCCTTCATTTAAATGTCTAAAACAAGGCTGGCCAAGTTTTGGCACCGTAAAATGGTTGGGGTGGTTGTTACACTGGCTGAGTGTTATGGGAGTTCCTGTCAGACAACCATCTTTTTATTTAGAACCATTTCCCTCAGTATAGACTGAGACAGATTGTCACAGGAGTTAAGTGACCAAAATTCCGAATAATGTTTACACTCAAAGAGCTACTCTGGAAACATTTCCTCAGCTTAGCGAACATGTTACCAGAAAAACATTGTTTGCTTTCAATTTGCTGCATGCTCATAACAAGTTCATAGTTTCTTTAATAAATGCCCTGTTTGCTTGCTATCTGCCAATAGTGACATTCCGAATTATTGCATTAAAAGGGTTTAGTCTGTTAGTGTAATGATTTGTATAGAAGATGTGTGCTGTTATAATGGCAAAGTATCTGGTGGCTTGTTGTATTGAAGAGGCAGTATAATCCATGTAGTGGTTATGTTGCCAGGAGTCCCAAATATAAACAAAACCAGTATATGTTTATTTCTCTTGCTCATCTATATAGAGAGGCCAGCAATGGGCAAGCTAATCTAAAACCATGCACGGTGCCAGGAGACTCCTTTAGACCATAAATCATTGCACCACACTGAAGTGGTTATGATACTTAGAGCGCTCCTTTAACAAAAGCTAATAGTCATTACTTGCCAGGAATGGTATTGACTTAATAATTTGGTAACTTTAGCTAGTAGTTTTTGTGTTCACTGCATACTGGTGACGCATACAAATTGTCATATTTATGTTTACTTTTATGACTTGTCTGTTTCTTGATATAGATCCATTTCTCATCGAGATAATGCTTTTTTTGTGTGTGATACTTAAATTCAAAATAGTGTCGTTAATACGTGTATTTTTGCATAATGTGTTCAGAAATCTAATTCTCAACCCTTAGTTATTCACTAAAATTAGAAAGGTTTGGTGATTTCTTGATCTGGAGCAAAACAGACACAAACAAATGAAACAAGACAGCACTTAAACATCTAAAACAAAAATAATTAATTGGAAGGGTATATTACTGTTCCAATCTCTTTGAAACCTTTTTCCAGTTTTAAAATATTGAATTGCCCTGCTTTGTAAATTAGCACATCATCAATATTAGAAATTGACAAATAATTAAAATTAATGTTCTGTCAACCATGATCCAATGCTGTGCTGAATAGGGCCGTATTCTGTAATTATATTGTTAAAGGCTACTTGTATATAACAGTGATGACTAGGCTGAAACGTAAATATTTACTGGTAATTTTCCTCCATTTAAAGGCAACTGTGTTGGGACTACTGGGCTTGATATCCCATAAACCAAAACGTTACCAGAGTTTATGGAATATTTTCAGTGCTCCCTTAAACCAGTGTGTCCGTTAAACCAGTGTGTCCGTTAAGAAAACTTGGTTACTGGTCGAGGTAAAAGCTGCAGTTTTGCAGCAAACAAGGCACATACAAAGGTAAGTAATTTCACATTCATGTTCTGAATGGATTAAAACTGCATTGGGGCCTTAATTTGTTCCTTGAGTGTCTTTCATATATTTCTAGGAATTGTAGATCCCCCCCCTCCTGTTTTATTTGTATTCTGTTGTACTTGTCTATGGATAGCTTGCTGTATTTTGTATCAATTTCTCGATACTTTTTTTGCTGTTCGTCTTGTGTGGTTCTAATTTTTTATTTATTTATTAATTTTTTCCCCTACACTTACTACGTTTAGAGGGACTTCATTTTAATGAATTAGTTTTGGTGCATAAACCCTGTCTCTACAGCCTTTCAATGTGAAACATGACAAATTTTCCCCATGAAGCTCTTGGGTTTTTAAAGGTCTGTACATTCAGCGTCATCACAAAAATGAATGCTGTGAATGTTAATCATAGAGAAGCATTGGCTTCAGTGCTTCTCAATGAGACATGTCTGACTGGCAGAGTGATGCAATTACTGCATATGGGTCATAGGTCTACTATGCTTAGGATTTGAACTGAGATCCGAAGAGGCAGAACCTGTCCTTGGACATTCTTGTATCGTTTCTATTTATCTTTTTTTTGTCAATTACCGGTACTTTTTTTATTGCGGAAACTGCACGTCAAACAAAGACAATACCTTAAATGTCAAGGATAACAATTGTATTTAGGAAAAGTTCACAAAGCTAGTCAGCGACGCATTTTATTATAATAAAAATTAAAACCAGAATTATGTAAAAAAAAAAAAAAAAAATAGCAATGAAACATGTTTAGGCTAGTGGGGCCACAGGAGTCTGAATATTGGAGTGAACCAAATAGTGCACCTATAATTATAATTTAAGGCTCGACTTCTGTGAAGGGCTATGTCCTACCAAGGGTGCATCAGGGAAGTTTTGGGGTGTGTAAGTTGAGGCAGTTAACGAGGACGTGGTATATTCCAAGCTTCAGCAAAAGTAATGATGGCTAGCGAAGTTTGGATAAAAAGATCGTAGCATATGATACATTGATTTTCCATGCATCACATATCTTTAAAAAATAAACAAAAAACAGTTGAGCAATAAAGAGTAATGTAAGAAAAACAAGAGGCCATGTGTGAAGATAGTCCCTGAGAGTAGATTATCTTTTTCTTGAGGGAGGAAGAGAACCACTTTAGTGAGATTCCACATGCCCATTGAAGGAAAACCCATAAGCTCATGAGGCGCCTTAAAAATGCCTACCACCTTAAAGTAACACTATAGTCACCAGAATAACTACAGCTTAATGTAGTTGTTCTGGTCAGTATAGCCAGTCCCTGCAGGGTTTTTAATGTAAACACTGCCTTTTTAGTGGCATCCACTCAGACTCAGTCGCTCTGCATGGAAACCCTGAGCATTCCTCATAGGTGGGTGTATTGATTTAATGCATATCTATGAGGAGATGCTGATTGGTCAGTGCAGTGTTTTGCCACGAAGGCACAATAGCCTCCTAATGCTTTCCTATGGGAAAGCATTGGTTTGGCTGAGATTGTCAATATTGATGATCACAGCCAAGGAGGCAGATTGGGGGGGATCCAGTGCTGGTGGACCCACACAGCGCTGGAATAAAGATGAGTAATCTCGTCTTTTACATAGGTTACTGGGAGTTTGGGGGCCTAAATAGTGATATTACAGCTATATTGACAGGAATACATGTTTGTATTGCTGTCACCATAGTGTTCCTTTAAGAAAGATTTATGCCTTTGTTGATAAGGACAATTGTAAAACAGAAAAGTCCTTAATGGGTTGGTGATCTTGGTGCAATTCAAGAGTGTTCCATACCAACCTCAATCAATTGCTGAGTGACCGAATCCAAAGACCTCCTCATTTGTAGAGTGGATCTGTGTAACTCCTGGTAGTGAGATGTGAAGAATATGGTGTCTTGCCCTATAGTGCTACCATAAAGCAACACTTACCCCTCAGGGATTAAGGAGAAGGCCTTTGGATCCAAAAAGAGAGCCATGTTAGGAATGGCAAGATGCTGAAACATAGCGCCAATATCTCAAGTGTTGTTACAAGGAGTTTCCTGTTTTTTCTGGGATCTGATCCAGGGCCAGAGTTGGCTGTATAACCCCTGCTTTGTGGTCCGGTGATGGAGCACGCTTGCCTACTAGGCTGTAATGTAAGCTGATTCTTTACATGGCTCCTTGCTGGTCGAGCATTAAAAGAAAGGCATCTATCGATTACCTGTGTAAATAAGTGGTTTTGGGGCAAAGAGACTGTCCCTGCAGAATTGATCTCACTGGGAAGGCAGTGTGGCTGTACTGAAACAGGCGTGCTGGGGGAAGAAAGTTGAGTAAATACTATTAATTTCCCCCCATTTAACTGGGGCGCGAACATCTTAAGTTATCAGAACCCTATAGCATTAATAATACCAGTTTGTATAGTTAACATTATAGTGTTCGTTAAACAGTTTGCATTAAATTGACTAATTACTGTTGGTGCAATTTTCCAATATAATGGTGGAAATTAAATTGTGATTTGATGTTCACTATGCAATCTGTTTATTTACTGTGAAGACTAATGTCTTAAGTTGGTAAACTAATTATCCTTCACTTAATTTAAAGAAATTGCTAAATCTAAATGTCACTGTTTGACAGAGTTTAGAAAATATGCTGTATTACGCAAATGTCATGGGGATTAAAGACGATTCATTTAAGTTTACAGTTGCAATAACAAACCTTTAGTATTTTGTAATTCCTGGTTAATGGTTCAAGCTAATAAACAGAGTTGGATACTTAATTTTTAAAGGAACATGCTAATGTAATGAATATATTTATTCATAAAGTTAATGCTCCTTTTAGCACATTTAGCCCCTCCTCCCCTTTTTTGAAATCTAAAGAAATATTGCTCACCTTTAATCCACCTCTGTCTAGTTCTTGTCAAGGCAGCCACCTCACCCATCATAATATCATCACCCTTTGGTGCATGCGCGGCAACTGTCATGCTGCACCAATCGGGTGCTACTTGTAGCAAAGTGTTATACCAATGCTTCCCTATGAGAAGAATTATCAGATTCTAGATTCAAACTTCCAAGTTTGTCAAGGGGGAAGTGTCTGTAGTGGTTGTCTGAACACAAATTAACTGACAAATGTTAAGCAATGTCTTTTCCGAGAAACTGTAATCTTTACTTTGGTCAGACTGCACAATCAGTCTATGCACCAAAATAATTACATTAAAGGGACAATATAGGTACCCAGACCACTTCATCTAATTGGATTGCTGCGTCCCTGTTCCCTTAACTGCAGTGTAAACCATTGCAGTTTTCGAGAAACTGCAGTTTGTATATTGCATGGGTAAGACTGCCTCTGGCTACTGGCTGTCTACCTGATAACCACTAGAGGCACTTCCTGTAGTTTCATGGCGTTTGACTTCATGAAACAATGCTTTACTTGAGAACCTCTAGCGTCTTGAAAACACTGTAGGAAGACATCAATCCAATGCTTTCCTATGGTAAAGGCCTAATTTTTGGGCCGCACATGCCCATTCGTTTCCCGGATTAACCTATAGTCAACAGAGGAGTCGTCCGATTAAATGTTGAGGGACCCTGTTCCCCCTCCCCCCCCCCCCACACACTTTACATTGCATGGGGGTAATGGGGTGCAGAGGGACACTAAAGTGTTTGGCATAAAGTTTTGTATTCCTAAAATATTTCTATAGTATTTCTTTAAGATAGTCATTATGATGCTTAGAAAACCGTGCTACACTTTTTATCGTGTACACCTTGATAATTCTCTACAGAATATATCCAGTTTTATTTATAGTTATTTGTTATGGTGCTAGGAGGCAATGGGCACAGTCTGTCTAGTCATGATTTCCCAGCATTTATGTCCCATTGAATGCTTATAGGGTGCAGTGAGGGCCCTTACAGTATAAATCAGCTGTTTTGCAACTCTGCTGTCAAATTTACACAGGCACTTGGTCTTTTGCTTAGCCTGCTAACTGATACAATAGGCAGTTGTAATGCTTGGAGTGTTCATTCTTAATAAGCTTATATATTAAGGTGTTTTTAAGTAAGCAGTGTTCTAGCTCTATTTTCATCTTGAGTGCCTGTAGGTGTACAACATGTATCCATCAATCCCTAATGCATTCTATAAGGTAGAAATTAAACATTTGCAAATGTTTCTAGACTGTTTGATGGAAATGAGATAAAAGGATTGAGAAGACATACTAAGATAGCTGGTTTGAAACAATAGTGTTATGGCATTAAATGGCAACTGTCCATTCCCAATATTTTTATTGTGTTCTTATCTCATATATTTAGCAAATGTCAAATTAAATGTAGAAATCCAAACTTCTGTCCTGCAACTGGGTGGCTCCATCTTGTGTCTCTGTAAGCCATGTCTGTGAACATAGGTAGAAGAGTAACAGACTGTTTATCCTCATTTGCATTGTGTGCCCTGGCTGTACCTGCGCTGATTTGGATTGTGATTTCCTTTGCTAAATCTTTAATCCAAGTTTAAAAGGAAACCTTGCACCACATGAAAAGTTGGTTAACACAGGTTGACTAATTTCAATGCTTTTTAATTCAACTTTGTAATTTCCAGAGTTATGACAGGTATCCTTTAATCGTGCCTAAAAGGGACTTTCCAGACACCTATAATAGGACCTCTGCTTGCTCAAGTGCTTTATGTGGTTTCCTTTTTTATTTTTTATTTTTTTTTTAAAGTTCAGATTTCAATTTTAAAAATTGGCGCTTTTGTAAAGACAACCAGTCCTGTTACTTCCTGGTTGTTTAGCTCAGTGGAGCAAAATTCAAGAGGCAGCAATTGCTTGGAGCATCTGTCTTGCTTCTCATTGAGCTGAATTTGAAAGTCTGTGATTGGACAGCCACAGAAAGTCTGGGCTGGGTTAGGAGAGGGCTTGTAGAGTCTTCAGACAAGAAAACTGCAACTTTTAATTAAATACATGCAAGTTCATTGTGGGTGCATTCTCTAAATCTAAACAATGATTTATTTTATTAATTTTGTTTTTGTATTTCAGCACTATAGTGTCCCAATGCTGCCTGGGATGAAAATGTTACTTCTGGTTCTTTTTTTGATGTACTGATAAAGATCAGTCATAGTTAAACTTAGCACCCCAAATATTTATGAGCTGTATTTTTCACATTGCTTATCCAGCCTAACGAGAATTTACCGTACTCCCTGCAGTGGGATTTTTTTTTTTTTTTTAATTTAGAATTAGACTTTTTAGTTTTCTTGCATGGTTTAGGGCAATATTGTGAATGACAAAATGCTATTAACAAAACCGCTTCTCCAATGCAGCCTGTTCAACTGTGCTCCTTTCTTCTTTACAATAAATGGCACTCAAATGCTATTTTAACCTGTTACGACAGCTGGAAGGCATTATCTGGGTGTCTGTATGTGATGCAGATATATATATTTTTTTTCTTTCCATGAAAGATAATGCATTGTTTGTTGCCTAGGTTCTGCTAGCACACCTGGCCATTAGTGCCATGAATCTTTCACCACTGTGATAAGATAATGAAATAAATGTCTCTCAGCAAAAGGCATATGGTCTGTGCACAACCTATTTTATGAGACGCGGAGTCTAGGCTGTTGCAGAATGGTTCTTAAAAAAAAAAAAAAAAAAAAGTTAATAATAGCTAAACATGTCTAGTAACTGGTTTACACCTTCATTTGCAGAGGAAACCCCCCTGCCAAATGCGAGTAAACCATGTGCAATATCTTTTTAAAGGTGAAGTCTCATGGAAAATGACTGTATAAAGAAACCCATTAGTAATAGAATACAATATAAGCTGCACTTTTCATCCAATGCTAATCTGGAGCTTGCTGTTTAGAATTCTCTGCCATGTATTTGGAATGTTTTATCAGGTTTCGAGTGGTGCCTGGCATTCGGTAGACTTATTGCCATGTAAATGTAGTTGAAGTGGCAGTTTCAATGAATAATGGTCACCATTTCTGGGTATTGCACCTCGGTGTTTGTCAAAATGCGTGGCTTCCTCACAATAATATAATTGGTTCTTCTGCTGTATTACTATCTGTACTAATCTTTCCAATATTGACAGCACTACCTTTCCTGGTTAAACACTTTATTAATGGGCTGCTATGGCTGCCAATATAAATACTGGAAATTGTATAAAAGATTGTAGTGTTCTTTTCAAGTCAGCCATTTTGTAGTTTTGGCAATATACATGGAACACTCTGGGTGGTGGAGCTATAACAGACACACTAACTTTGTGCCTTACTATTAAGTGGAATCTGTTTTCTTGGTTGAATTTGAGCACAGAGCCTTCCAGAATACCCTACTTATATACTAAAGGGTACAATGGTCCGGAAAACTGGAAGATTAAAGCGTGATAAAGGGCATACCAGCCAAGAATATTGGGGTCCTTCTCCAGAGCTCCCATGGGAGCGCATGGGATAATATGGTGCTGCATGATAAAAGGTTCTTCCTTCTCTTCAGATGATATCTCCTTTGACCCGGGAAAGGGGGCCTCATTTGGCTTGATGCCAGGGACTAAACCCAATGCACCAGAGAGAACAAGGAACCAATCCCCGAGGCCCTGATGAAATATATATTGGCTGAGCTCCACTCAAGCATCACAGCGCACATAGCCCACTTTACGGATGCCATAGAGGGAGTCTCCTCGAGGATCATGCATATAGAGGCCTTTACTAGCACTCATGACTCCAGGCTGTCTTCAGTGGAATCGAAACTTGAAGAATTCCAGCAACACAAACTTGGTGCCTCTGTGAGGTTGGGTGTTTTGGAGTATTAGAGGAGACATTACAATTTAAAGATCAAAGTTATACTGGAGACTCTGGGCCATACGGGCCTACCAAACTTCATTAGGTGACTTTTTTTTGCTTTATTATTTCCCAAACAAACTAAACTTATAAACCTGGAAGGCATGTTTTGCTTACCAAAAGCAGCTTACCACAACTTTAGACCTCATTGTCCCATCAAATTGCTTCAGAATAAGGCCCACCTCCTTGCAGTGGTGAGGGAGAAAACACCAATCCACATCAAAGACTCTACACTGCTTATATTCCTGGGCCTAGCAAGGAACTTTTTCTTGGCATAGGTCCCAGAGACCACATTTGCAGGACCTATGAACCAGTGTAATTTATTACCGATGGGGGATAGAGTGCTCTCAATTACTCACCAAGGACATACCTACAGAGTGCGGAGGTATCAACCGCTGCAGACACACTGGGCTTCCATGAGTCATCGAAAGTGGCAGGCCTGTCCCACTTGAATCCTTCTAAAATCCCAGTGTTCACATCCTGCTCATCCAAGACCTCCTTATCTGCCCAAGCTGGCTCCGCCTCTCAATGAAGAGGAAGAATCCCGGGGAAGCGGGTGAAATGCGTCACAGAGGACGTCATTGAGAGGCGGACCTGGATTGTCACGTGATCGGAGAAATGCTGATACTAGGAAGTGACTGCAGGCTGTTGGCGTCTTGTGTATTGTCTTATGCTTGTTGAGTTGTGGGTTCATTGCTGGCAAACCCACCACCAAAGTTTTTAACTTTTTATGTTCAATAAATTGTTTTAGATACTATTCAATTGGGGGTCCTTGCCTCTCTATTCCTCTTGTACTGCACAGATATACTAGATATATATATGATACCTTACCTAAAGCTGTGGGAAGTATCCCTCTCAAGTGGAGCTATTCAAACTAATAGCCAGGGGTGATGGGGCTCTGGTACATGCAAGTTCTCTCCCAAACACGCTATTGTATCTCTACCTCAGTGTTATCAGATAGTCTGCACTATATATCTTTATTACAGATTTTGCATTAGACACTGTATTTACTGTACTTTTTAGTAGTAGTATTCACTAAAGTCACTTGTACAGCTACATTAAGATGTAGTTGTTCTGGTGTGTATAGCCTGTCCCTGCATGCTTTTTAATGTAAACACTGCCTATTCAGAGTGTTTACTTTCTACCTAGTGACACCTCCAATGAGTTACTCAGACGGCCGCTAGCAGTGCCTCCTGGGGCAGTGCTGCACAGTGCACGGCACTGACGTTCAGTGTCTCCACGCTCTGCATAGAGGTGCTGAATAAATGCATCTCTATGAGCAGATGCTAATTGGCACAGCATTTAAAAGAGAGGGGCTGTTGGCCACCTAAATGGCACTTTTA